>NC_045434.1:219381094-219445106 GCF_002776525.5 Piliocolobus tephrosceles
CAGCCTCGCCTCCTGCTGCTCACGGTGGCCGCTCCCAAAGGCCAGAGGGGCTGAGGCAGGAAGGGCCAGGGCAGGAGGGAGAAGAGGAGGCAGGATCAAGGGCTCCCGTCCCCACCACAGAGGCCGCCCTCCATGGGGCTCACTCCAGGACGGCAGCTGTTGCCTTTGGGCCGAGATGAAATACTTCCGCGGGGCTGCTACCCGCCAGGCATGGCCGGGGCATAGCAGGCGGCAGGGGGACCCAGGCCTCAGCAGCTCCTGGAGAACCTCCGGATTGCTCCCTGAAGCTCCACCGTTCTGGGTCGTGCGGCCCGGCTGCACTCAGCCTCCACCGTCCTTCTGCACACCTGGATGCACCTGCTAAGCTCCAGGCTTAGCAGTGCAGTGGGGGCTGCCTGCTGCCCCTACCAGCAAGGGAGCCTCCGGCCGGAGGGAGGGGGCGCCTTCCCGTGCACTGCCGAGGCTCAGGGCCCAGATGGAAGGCTCTGCTCAGCCTCCTCCGACAGGCCTGCAGCGCAGCAGACCTCACTTCACAGGGTTGGCATTTCTGAAGGATGACAAAGATCCCGGGGCTCAGAACATATTTTCTGTGTGAACAGACACTTCCCCATCAGCGTGCCGATGACAGGCATCCGTGACAGCTCAGCCTGAATCACAGTCCCCCACCACCACCCACCGTCCCCCGGCAGCCCAGATGCAGTGGGGGCAGGGCTGGGGCCGAGAGCATGTTAGGGTCCCAGGCCGGTGGGGCCAACTCACCCAGGCCCCTGTGATGCTGCCCAGCCTCCAGGGAGGGGTCCCATTGGCCTGTCCTGCCCCTGTTACCGGGGCTGCGGTCTGGGGGAAGGGCTCCCTGCTGCCAACGGTGGCTGACCCTCTGAGGGATCAGAGCCCCCGAGCCCACCCATGGCACAGACCCCCACACGGCTGCCCCCTCCACGGTGAGAGGACGTGTTGGTGGGTGGCGGCCCTCCGGCCTCACAGTGGGCCTTGGAGCCAGTTCCCGTGGCTGGAGTAGAGGGGCTTCCTCCAGAAGTGGGGATATGTGGTGGTGGCCCCACTGGGGCTACCAGGGGTTAGCCGGGCAGCACTGATCAGTCCAGAGGGCTGGCACTGATCTCTACAGCCCGGAAGCGCACCTCCATCAGCCACGTTCTCCACAACAATCTCTGCCTGTCACTGCTGTTGGCGTCCCTCGGAGACACAACTGCGTATGATCGTGGGGGGCCGGGGAGGCACACACGTCTCTGGCCCCAGACCCCACAATCAGGACGCGAGGCAGGCCCACGACCGCCTGCCTTGGCTGGGACACGGAGGGCCCTGGGGAGTGGAGAGGCACCCGGCACCTTGTTGACGGGGACACCAGCAACAGGCCTCCCTCCTGGAGCGCACCTGGCCCAGCTGCTGGACTGGACCCCGGGCTCTTTCCCAAATTGCACCTTGAGTCCTGTTTCCAGACAGCGTGTGCTAGGTGGCCAAGCAACAGCCCCTGAGGCAGGGCCAGGGCCAGGGCCCTGTCCTGGGAGCTGACGTCCCTAGCACGGGCAGGGGTCCCCCTGACAGGCTATCCCTCCTTCTCTACAAGTCACCTGCTCACCCTCACAACCACTGTCACCCCCTTTTCACAGATGAGGAAACTGAGGCCCAAAGGCACAGGTATCTCCCCAAGATCCATAGTCCATGAACTAGAAGGGTGGGGATTTGAGCCCAGGCTGGGGGCCCACATGCTTGGCCTTAAATGCGCCTGGTACAAGGGTCTGGAGCCTGGGATGCAACAGTCAGCAGGCAGGGAGTAGGGGGGCAGGCGGGGAGTGGGGGGGCAGGTGGGGAGTGGGGGGCAGGCGGGGAGTGGGACGCAGGTGGGGAGTAGGGGGCAGGCTATGTAGGGGGCAGGCTGTGTAGGGGGCAGGCTGAATAGGGAGGCAGGCCGAGTTGGGGGCGCTTGGTAACGCCCAACTGTATTCTGAAGGCTGCCAGGAAACATCCCAGAAGGCCTGGCCCATCTTCACTTCGTGTGCAAGTCTCGGGGAGCAGAGGCTCTGAAAAGCAGGGCACATCCTGGTGAGCTAAAGAGGAGCCCAGAGGACCGGCCGCCTGTGCTGGAGGCCCCCAAGGAGGGAGGGAATGGCTGGGCGTTTGAACCAGTTCTCGAAGGATCACATGTTGCAGACAAAAACCAAACTCCCTCCTGGGAGGAGGTGCCCAATATCTGCCCCCTGCCGAGGCCCAGCCAGGAAGGGGGCAGTGACGCGTGAAGCCACCTCTGCCCAGGGCGCCTGTTCCTGGACAAGCCTCAGGGGACGGGCCCAGCTGGGAGGAGCCGGGGCTCCTTGAGGTGGCTCAGGAGACCCCAGGGGAGCCAGGGAGACGCTGTGTGCACAGAAACAGCCTCATCCACCCACTTCCCAGGGTTGAGCTTGGCGGCGGCAGCAGCACAGTCCGAGGCCGGCCTTCCACTTATGCATCAAAGATGGCTGCAGCCGCAGCTACAGCTCAGTTCTGAGGGCTGCTGGTTCTCCAGAGAACGGATGAGTTCCAGGGAGTGTCAGGGAGCAGGGGCAGGAGGGGGCCAGAACGGCTCAGCCACTGTCCCTCAGAGGTGGCTAGGCAGAGCTTACAAGCAGCCTCGCAGTTCTGTCCACAACACACTACTGCTGGCCCATCTCAGCAGTGAGTCCCACTGCCCAAGGCCACACAGTTGCAGATTTGGGATCCATGTCTGCCCATCTCCGGAGCCATGTCCTCCACCCTAGTGACGCCACCTGGGCAGAGCTGCCCCACCCAGGCCAGGCAGAGGCTGCTGCAGACCTGGACCCCCACCTCACCTGACACCACTCCCTCGAGTGTGGGCCTTGACACCCTGGTTTGTTTGTGTATTTATGTTGAGACGGAGTCTCACTCTGTCACCCGGGCTGGAGTGCAGTGGCACCATCTTGGCTTACTGCAACCTCTGCCACCTCCCGGGTTCAAGCGATTCTCCTGCCTCAGCCTCCCAAGTAGCTGGGATTGCAGGTGCTTGCCACCACACACAGATACATTTTTGTATTTTTGGTAGAGACAGGGTTTCACCATGTTGCCGAGGCTGGTCTCAAACTCCTGATCTCAGGTGATCCACCCGCCTCAGCCTCCCAAAGTGCTGGGAATACAGGCGTGAGCCACCGTGGCTGGCCAGACACCCCAGTTTAAAACGTCCTTTTCTACTGAAATAGCTCCAACCTCTGGGGCCAGGGGGTGGGGGTGGTGAATCTGCATTTTCCCCTGTCCAGGGGGACGTGAAGCTGCTACAGCTCCGACCAGGACTCCCAGCCCCGTCTGAGCCTCCTCGGAGCAGCTGGTGGGCCCTGGAGCCTACAGAGCCACTGATCCTGGGATGTGCTCCAGGGCCCAAGACCACGGCCCTTTCCCAACACCCGCAAAGGAGCCACGTTCAATGGTTTGACGAAACGAGCCTTCTGGAGGCCCCAGCTGCCTTCTGGGGCGGCAGTGATGTGATGAGTGGTTGGGAACCAGGAGCAGCTGCTTCCTGAGACTGCAGTGAGGCCCATCCAGGCCTCCAGCACCTCTCTTGGTCACCTGTGGAGCCAGGGCCCCACCCAGGGAGAGACTGGGATGGTGGGGAGCCAGGAGGCTGGGCTAGGGGACCTGTGGGACCCCAGCAGCGTGAGGTCCAGGGCCTGCCTCGGGTGGGGGTGCTGGGGTGGAGCACATGGCCACAGTAGGAGGCTGAAGGACGACCACCCCCGACATAAAACACACCCACATCCCAGAACCTGTGAATTTGGCCTTATTTGGAAAAAAGGTCTCTGAGGACGTGCTTCAGTGAAGGGCCCTGCACCGAGGAGATCATCCTGAATGACCCAGGCAGGCCCTAAATCCTTACAGGAGAAAGCAGAAGACTGGAGGTGCAAGAGAAGACGGAGAGAAGGGCGAGGGACGACAGGCAGAAGCAGGAGGCGGCCACAACCCAAGGGATGCCGGAGGCACCAGAGGCTGGAGGAGGCCAGGAAGGTCCTCCCTGGGGGCCTGCAGGGGAGCGCGGCCGCACCTACACCCGGACCTCAGACTTCTGGCCTCCCGGACTGTGAGAGAATGAGCGTGTGGCGTTTTCACTGGCCAGTGCACAGCAGCCGGCCCCAGCAGCCACAGGAAACACACCCCACCGTCATGGTGCGCCAGACACCTGGGGCACCTGGCGCTCCAGGAGGGTGAGGGCAGCTCAGCTGTCAGCAAAGCCTTCCTGACAAGGAGTCACCTTTGCCTGGGTTTGGCTGCCCGGGGGCCACCACCAGGGAAAAAGGACCACAGCAGCCAGGGGCACCATGCATTCCACCCACAGGCACTGTGCCACAGCCTGGTCTCAAAGATCTCACTGGCTCTCCTGGTGCTGCTGGGGAAGGAGGGACATGCCCTGCCAAGGTCCTGCAGCCAGGGAGGGACAGAAAGACCTCAGGCCTTGCCTTGGGGCACATGCATCCTCGGGGAATACATCCTCCGTATTCCTCGGTTCTGGGTTGGCTGGTCCCCGGTGGGAAAGACCCCAGACTCAGGGCAGCTGCCCTGAAGTGGGCAGACCGGGTCACGTCAGGAAGGAGTGAGGCCAGGTTACCACGGCTGAAGCTCTGGTCAGACGTCTCCTTGGGCCCGAGGGACCAAGCTGGGGACATTTCAGCAACTTGCCCCCACCCCCCAAGCCCTTCCTCCCTTCCAGTCTCTCCAGGGCCAGCAGCTCAGTCACAGCCAAAGGTCACAATGGAGCCCCAGGTCAGCAGCCCCTCTCTGGAGTTGCAGGCCCCCAACATGGCCGGCTATCTCTGGAATCTCCACCCACCATGCATGTCCGCCTTGCTCCTCAGTGGGAGGGCACCCTGTGAGCACAGCAGAACCTGGGGGAGGGGGAGCGGGAGCCCTGAGAAGCCTGGCTTAGCCCCTTCCGCCGTCTTGGGAGTGACTGTGTGCAGGTGTGTGGGGAACACAGGTCCAGCGATCGGGGAGAAGGAGCTGAAGGCAGAGTAGTCCTGGAGGATGCAGTTGAGGTGAGCAAATGGGCCTCCCCACACAGACTTGGGGCCCCACCTCGCAGCCACGCTAGCCCTGGAACCCCCCAGGATCTCTGGTTTCTGCCATCAAGCCTGGCTCCTCCTGGAGCCTCACCCACAGGGTCTGATCTGCACTGGGAGCTCAGAAGGCAGGTGTGAGAAGCCTGCTCCCCTCTGCGGGGGTGGAGACCCCAGAATCCACACCCGAAGGCTGCTGGGAGCACACAAGGGGGTGGAGAGGAAGGCAGGGAGAGGAATCCTGAGGGCAGCTCTGAGGCTGGGGTGGGTACCCTCTGCCAGGCCACTGTACTGCCCTGAAGCTGGCCCCAGAGAGGTGCTGGTGCATGGGTACACAGGTGTGCGCGCACACACATGGGGCTACGGGAGCAGGAGGAGGAAACAGCCCCAGCCCAGACTCGGCCCAGCGCTGGGGCGTATGAGGCAGTGAAGGGACGCCTGCATTCCTGCGGCTCTGACCCCTCTGCAGGCCCTGACTCCTCTGCCAGCTCTGACCTCCCTGCTGGCCCGACCCCTCTGCATGGGCCCAGGCTAGCCAGCTCTCGGCTGGGCTGGGCAGGGCAGCTGAGGCAGCCTCCTTTGTCCCTTTGTGCTGGGCAAGTGGAAAGGACAAAAGCTGTTCTCCCGGCTGGCTAGCTGCTGCCGCCGGAGATGTCTCCAGGAGCCCTTCCTCCCTCTGCCTCCAACGTGCGCCTGTTACACAACAGACCTAAGAACAATCCGGACGGCGGTCGGAGTGGAGCTGCCCCGCCTCCTGGGACCCCTGAAGCTGGCGGGAGGGAGGGGCTCAAGGCACACAGCTCCTGCTTCTGCCTGGGGCCCCAGTCTGTCAAGGGCCACCCCACCCCCAGCCCCGAGAGACCTGGCTGCAGGGTCCTAACTCCAGCCTAAATCCCCCAACTCGCAGGCAGGGCTGAGCCACAAGTTGTGAATAGGGGGGCGAGTGGCAGTGGGACCCCAGAATCCAGGGCCACTTGTGCCCAGGGGCCCTTGGAGACAAGAGTCCCAGCTGGGCCTGTGACAGCCCCAGAGCGGGCAGCAGCGGGGAAGCTGGGCCTTCAGTGGGCGCGCTCATGTCCAAGCCCCCAGTGGCCACCCCTTCCTGGCAGCCAGGGGCAGCACCCAGGCTAGGTCTGAGGCAGACAGGGAGCAGGACGGGGGTGGGAAGGCCGGCCAGGCAGCGGGAGGGACCCACTGGGCTGGTCCTCAGCCCCCCTCCCGTCGGCGTGCCCATCACTGGAGCAGGTGGCTGGCAGCTCGTGGGGCTCTGGCATGGGGCTCGGGCCAGGCTCCCTCCGTTCCCGGACAGACGGCACTGTGGGCGCGACAGTTAGCAGCTAATGAAGTGGTCCTATTCGGTGCAGAGTAACAGAAGATACGCAAAAGGGTCCGAAGCTCTTCATGTGTCGTGGACATAAAAAATTAAAATCCAATTACAACTTGTATTGTCAGACCTGGCTGCTGTGGCTTCCGGCAATCGCGTGTGCGGTGCGGATTATGTAACCTGAACTCCAGCGGTGGGAGTGAGGGCCTCGGGAACCGGGCTGCCGGGCCCCCCCCACCACCTAGGAGGGTCTGTAGGGGGTTTCTCCTGCCCACCAGCTCCTCTGCCCACCCCCCCGGGCGGGCTCCCTACCTGGTCACCCATAGGAGGGGCCGCTGCCAACCTGTCCCCACCCTCCCCCGTTCCCCCAGCTGTTCCCCACTCACAGCCAGCTCTGCCAGAGGCTGGACATCAGGCCTCACCCCAGCCTCAGGCTCAGGGATCTGAGGCCAAGACCACCAGACGGAGCCCCGAGCCCCGTGTCTTCCACACACTGTCCAGCTGACACTCCCACCAGTTCCCCGGCCACTGCCCAGGCCGGTTCCAGCCTCTTCTGTCACTGCCCTGGGTTCCCTGGGGACATGCCAAGCAGGCACCAGTCTCCCTCCCTGCCTCATCCAGACGAGGCTGAAAGCTCAGCTCTCTCACCTCCCCGAGGGCAGGGCCATCAGGCGGTCAGCCTCCGGGAAGGGGCCTGTGGGGACTCTCAGCACAGCCACAGGCACCCACTTGCCCAGTGCACACCTGCCTCCCTCATCCTTTCCAGACCCCAGACCCTCCCCTAGGGCGGTGCAGAGAATGTGGCCCTGGCTTAAGTGCAGAGGGAACGTTGTGGGGGCCAATTTAGAGCCGACTTCTCCCATCAGCCCAGGGACCTAGGGGAGACCAACAGGCTGGCTCGGTCCCCACCAACCAAGCAGGAGGTAGGACAGCGGCCTCTCCCTCTGACTTGCCCCTCCCTGGCCTCCCATGGTGCCTGAATCCTCTCTGAGGCTGCACCTCGCTGAAGGAGTCTCTGGGATCAGACACCCAGGCAGGCAGACACCATGGGCTCCCCAGGACAGCGGTGCCGGGCACCGTGACCCCACCTCAGCAGACCAAGGTGTCAGGGGAGGAAGAGGACGCGGATCGGGTCCATTCTCACGGAGGGAGAAGGCCATGGGGGAAGGGCAGTTCCAGTGGTCTCAGGGGTCACAGTGGGGATCAGTGGCCACCTTGGCTGCCTCCAGTGTCACCAGTGCGGGAGGTGGGGCGTGGAGGGGAGGGGAAGCCGCCTATCTCCTTGGCATCGTCCTCCACCAGCTCCAGCAGAGGCCATCTCCCCTAAAGAATGACACCCTGTAGCTCTCTGCCGCAGGTCCGGAGTCCAGGAGGCCCCTCAGCAGTGGACGCTCAGACACTTGCCCCTCCCGTGTCCTACAGACCACCCCGCAGGGCCGCCCCAGGGCCTCCTGAGCTCCCGCCTGCCTGGGCAGTGCCTGCTGCGCCCCACCTGCTAGTGCGGGGAGAGGCCGGCTGCCCCCAGATGCGCACCTGCAGCCCAGGCGGATGTGCCCATGCGGCACGTCCACGCAGCACCTCCCAGACCGACACAGGGTGCCCTGCGGCACCATCCGGCAGGGGTCAGAGGTGTGTCCGGCCTGGGCTCAGCACCGATCATTCTCAGCATGGTCACAACCCCAGTGCGACCTCCGCGGAAGCCCGGGGAGGAAAGTTTTTAGAGGGGCGGCCCCCAGATCCCTCACCCGTCACCTCAGGCCGCCCGAAAGCTCAAGACGGTTCCGCCCGTCCCGCCCACAGTCCCGCACCCGCACCCGTGCCCGTGCCACCGCGATCCGAGCCTCCGCTCCCGGGTCTGAAGCCCAAGCAGCTCAGCCCGGACCCGCACCAGGGCTGCGGCGCCCCCGCGCGTCCACCCGCGCATCCCGGTTGGCGGCGGCGCAGCGGCAGGAGCGGCACCTACTGTGCTTCTGCGGGGCGGCTCCCGCGTCCATTGTCTCCGTGGCGGCGGCAGCGAGGGCCGCGGGGGTGGGGGCTGCGGGCCGGGGGGCGCCGTCAGCGGCCGGGCTCTGACTCGGGCTGGGGCTCGGGCTCCCGCGGCATCGCCCCGCCGACTCGGGCGGCCCGCGGCGGGCTGTGCGCGGTGACACTGCGCCCCGTGGAGGCGCCGCGCGAGGAGCGCGCTGTCACTCGTGCCGCCCGCACCACACCCCCTGCCCGCCCCGCGCCGGGAGGGGGCCGGGGGCGCGGGCTCCGCCACAGGCACCGGGCGGGGGGCAGATCAGGCGCAACCGGGAGAGCGCGGCGCGCAGAACAGGTGGGGCGCTGCGCGCACGGCGGGGCCAGCCCGCCCGCCCCGCGCCTGCCGCAGCCAAAGTACTTTCTCCGCAAAGATGCTCCCTGGCCTTCGGCTTCCCCCACCTCCCCCTCCGCCTCGCTCCGGCTCCCCGTGACCCCGGCCGGCGGACCGCGAAGGGGGCGGGGCCGAGAGCGCTTCCCATCTCCAGGCTGGGCGTTTGCCCAGGCGCTGGGAGAAGCCAAGACAGGGGCCTCGGCGACATTACGCCCCGCCCCCCACCCCCATCACCCTGGCGTTCGAGGACTGGTGCTTGGGCCACCCCTCCCCCAACTAAGATGTCAGGGGCACGTGCAGACCCTTGCAGAAAAGCCTAGAACTGCTGAGGAGGGGGTACAGCCCAGCCCCAAGAGGGTGGCAGGGCACCCTTAGCTCCCATCGGGCGGCCATCCCACCCGCCTCTGGGGGAGGGAGCTTGGTGCTGCGTCCTGTGCCCCTGGGTAAACCAGGATGACCCTTCCCCTGGTCAGGTCCCTAGCCCCACACCAGCCACCCCTTTCACTGTTCCAGACCCTGGAGGCCCAAAGTAGCCACACAGACAGGACCTAGACCCTGAGGACCCTCCCTGCCCACCAGGTTTCTCCGCTTCCGGGCCCTTCTTCCTTTCCCCACTCTGCTGCAGGCAGCGGTGAAGGAGGAGGGGGGAGACAAGTCAAGAGAGACTGCCCAGCTCTCGCCTGTGTCCAGAGAGGCCTCAGCTCCCCCAGGCCTGCCTTGGCCACAGAGCAGAGAGGCAGAACTTGGCAGACTCTGGAATAAGAAGGGCTCCTGCGCTCAGCCCCCCAGTTTACCCACGAGGCAAGCCTCTGGCCTTAGAGGGAAGCCGCAGCATTCACCCCAAGGCAGCCCGGTGCACCACGCCATGCTGCTTCTGCACCCAAGGGTCCCTGGACTTTGTTCTCTGGGTCTGATATGAGTGGCTCAGACCGGGAGGGGGTCCTTGCCAGAGCTGAAAAGGGGGCACAGGCCACTGAGGACGCACACATCCCTGGGCCCGTCAGCTCCGCCTGCCAGGGAGAGGAAAGGCTGAGTCTGAGATGAGGCCCAAGATGGGCGCCAAGCTGGGAACCAGGGAGGAGGCCAGGGGCTGGGAACCAGGGGCGTGGGAGCATGTCACTCGGGACCTGTGTTGCCAGAGTTTCTATTTTGCTCTCCAAAGCAGACCCCTGCTCACCATCTGGCCTGGCATAGTGACTGAAGAGGAGACGGAAGACACAGGTGCACGTCCTGGTTCCCCACAGATTCACGAGGGACCTCAGTCTCCCCTTCAGGCCTCAGTTTCCCCAGGAATAGACTTGCTGGTGTCTATGGTTCTTTCCCAACTGCTGCAGCCCAGGTGGTTTCTGACTCCCCCAAGCAGTCTATTGCTTGGCTGTTCCCCAGAGCCTGGGGCGTGGTCAGGATTCCTCCTGGTGCAAAGCTCACCACGGGGAGACTGCATCCTGCTGCCTGCAGGGCCAGCTCCGCTCGCGAGGCTTTCTGCTTTCCAGGAGCACCAGGCAGTGCCATCTCCACACAGCCCTGGAGACTGTGCCGGGGGTGTGTTCCCGGATGTTTCATCTGGCTGAGGCTGGGCGGGCTCCAGTGGCCTCTGCCCAGGGCCATGAGCCTGCAGTGAAGCCTCCGTCACTACCGTGAGGGGCTGACAGAGCCCTGCGTCCTGAGGGGTGGCTGCCTTAATGAGGGCTGCGGATGGAAGGCGAAGAGAGCCGCTCCTCCCCCGGCAAACCCTGCTGCAGCTCCAGAGCTTCCTCTCAAAGGAAAGGCTAGTTCCTGGCTCCCCTGGCCACACCAGCACACAGGACTCCCAGACTCCACCCTGGCTTCCTCTCCCGGGGTGCTGGCTCCTGCAGCTTCTCTGCTTACCCCTACACCAGGGACCCAATGCCCAGGCCAGGGCAGAGCTGCTGCTCCTCCCTCTCCTCCCCAGGAGGAAACCCCGCCGCGACAGCACCAGCTGGTCTGGGATCCCAAAGTGACAGTGGACTCAGCAGATGAGTGGAGGATGGACGTGCCAGTCGACGCTCAGAAACGTGCAGGAGGAATAAATGAGGTGTGGGAGAATGAGTGAGTACCCACAGAGCTCTGTGCTGTGAATGAACGTGCCCAGGCTCCTGCCCACCCCCATGCCCCCACGCTCAGCCCCTCCCAGCGCAGGCCCAGGAACTGGCAGAAGCCAAGCCCAGGCCAGATGGGATGACTGCCTGGAGCTGGGAGTTGCTCTGGGACCACACCTGTGGTGCCAGTGCCTCTTGGCTTCTGAGGCTTCACAGCAGGGGCCGGGCAGCAGGGGCTGGCAGCGGGGCTGTCTCCGACACTTTTCCCATTCCCCGGCCCTCTAAGGGCTTTTCTCAGACTAAAGCCTGAGCACCCTCTTCACTGCCTGGCTTAGAGATCCCCGGGAGCTGGGTGCAGTCAGGATGGGAACCCACCCCCTCCACTTCCTGGGCACCTGGAGCTGGCAGTGCCCTTGGAATCATGCCCATCTGCACCCCCTTTCCCGGACAGCATGGGCGGTTTCCTGGGGGCAGGACCACCCAGGCACAGCCGGATCTCAGCAGTTGTGGAGCTCAGTGGCCTCAGATGAGGCCCCAGGAGGAAAGACCCACAGCCTTCGGTCCCCAGGGGGATGTGGCCAAGCACCAGGGACCCAGCGACAGAGGCAGAGAGATGAAACCAACAGTAATGAGACAGAAGCCTGGCCTCCTGCACGAAGCCAAAACTAAAATGCAAACTGGAAACCATGAAAGAAATCTCCATCCTGAGCCAGAGGCTCCAAGAATCCCTGGTGGGAGCACACAAGATCCCTGGGCAGGTTGGGCAGGGCCAGTGACAGACGTGGAGAGAGGCCACCTGCTCACGGCAGGCTGTGTGGAGGCACCCACCACCATGCTGGGTGCTCCTGGGGCCAACTCCAGCAGCCAGGGCACACCGCCTGCCCCCACCCGAGAGCCTCCCCAGCTCCAGCCCTCCCAGCCAGTCTTCCTTCCCAGGCGCTCCAAATGGGCCACTTCCTGGGCCATACCCACAGACCCCATCTGGCCTGCAGGCCTCATTCCAATACACCCACCCCTGCGGCTGGACCACAGGCTACATCAGCCCACTCAGCCTGGCACCCAGGGCCCTGTGGACAGGCTGCAGCTGCCTTCTCTATCCTGTTTGCCTTCCCTCACAGACACTCCCCCAGGTCTGACTCCCCCTGCTCCACAGGCCCCCTGCTCACTCACGCCTGCCTGGTTTCCAAGGTCAGGAACAAGGCACCTCCTCTGGGAAGCCTCCCTGGTTGCCTTGTCCCCCACAGCGTCCCGACGACCTTGCCCTGATTTTGAGTCTGCCCTTCACATTAAGATCGTGAGGCCCCTGCAGGCAGGGAGCTGTGTGCCCGCTGCCCTCGAACACTCCGGCCAGGCCTGGTGTCTCTGAGGCAATGCCTTTCCTCAGTCGAGAAGAATCCAGCCTGACTCTACAGCCTCTCCCCACAGACCCCGGGACTCTCCCCCGCGGGCAGCAGTATCAGCTCCAGGTGAACAGATGGCTCCGGGCCAGAGACCCGGGTGGGAGGTCTCAGAGTTCTTTCTGCAGCCTGAGGTCACCACAGAGGACAGACAGGCCGGAGAGGCACAGCTGAGCACTGCAGAGAGAGCAAGTGCACACAACCCAATCAATGGGCCTAATTGGGTAAACATGCAATCCTCAGCGGCTAAATTTAGAAAGTATGTGTTTCATTTTCCACCAGCATCTGGTCTGAAGACGTCCGGTTCTCAATCAGAACTCAAGACAACGAACGGGTGGGATCGGATCAGCTGGCCCTGGCTTGGCTTCCCATGAACAAGGCCCAGAGCTGGGGGGCAGCCCTGGGGTCAGGGACCAGGTCTGGCCTGCACTGGGGTGGGTGGGAGCCCACAGGGCATGCCCAGGCCCTGACAGGGAAGGGCTGAGCCTCCCGCCCTGAGACCCCCAGGCACTTTGCTGCATGGGCTGATGCCAGCAAGAAGGGTGAGGACAGCCTCTGGGGGCCAAAGGTCTTTAGAGGCACTGCCTGCCCTTAGGAATCACCGAGGCCTGGCACATCTTTTTCTCTGAGGGGGAAACTGAGGCACAAAGAGAGAAAGGCACCTGCCCAGGGTCCCCAGAGGCTTGGTATCCTGCCTTGAAACAGCCTCTCTCATTGGCAAGGAAGATATTTCCATCCAGGTCTAGCAAGACAGGGACCCTGGGAGCTGGGTCAGGGCTGGGAGGGCACAGTCAAAGCCACTTCTACCCAGAGCCACCCATGTGGCCAGAGCCGGGCTCCATCGGCCCGCCCAGATCCCTGGGCAGGGCAGCCCACGCCGGCGGAGGCGGGCAAAACACTCAATGCTGCCGTGAACTGCCCGGGTTCCCCCTGTACACGCTGCGCCCCCGGAGGCCCCCAGGTCTGCAGGGAAGGTGTCCATGGGACCAGAGGCCCCTCTGGCACACAGGGAGGGTGGCAGACTGGTGGGCAGACAGCGTGACGGGGGGTGCTCCCAGCCGGAATGATTCAAGCCGATTTGGAAGAAAATAGACCTCCAGGCTGTGGGGAGCGGGTGTTGGGAGGAGGGGGCGAGACGGGGCCTTCACCTGCACCAGCCACGGTGGCCAGGGCGCCCCCTCCTGGGCAGTCAACGAGGACGATGTGGAGAAGCACAGGCCCTCCCCTTCCTGTGGGCACCCACACCCAGAGTCCTCACGCTGCCCTCTCTGACGGAGCCCAGGGCCACGTGTGCACACCCCTGCTGGGGGTGAGTTGGAGGGGACATGGCAGGGGGATGGGAGATGGCACAGGAGGGACTGCCTCCTGGACAGACTGGGGGCAGAGACCGGTGGGACCCAGGGACACTGGGCCCTGCCCTTTCTTCTTACCCCATGCCAGCCCGGCCCACTGCACACTTCCTTATAAACCAACTGTCGCCTGCACGGGGCCGGGCGCCAGCGCATGCTGTCTGCTGAGTGCCGTTCATCTCCGCGCTTGCTCATTTCCACGGCTGCTGACAGGCACGCTCTGAGTGTCCCCAGGCTCTGAGCCAGGTGGCCGGGAGTGCAGTGTGACTCTGCCCTGGGGGAGGCCTAGGCCAGGGACCTGCAAAGCCAGCACCCAACCAAGTTGCCTAGAGCTTTACTAACGCTGAGGCAGCAGGTGCCAGGCGGGTCTGGAGGGACCTTGGCGGCCGCTCAGTGGGGGTGGGGTGGCAGAGGCAGGCAGGGGCCAGATTGTGGAAGGCTTTCAAGGCCAGAGGAGGCAGTGACAGGCGAGTTCCAGAAGACCACTGAGATGGACGGCCATGTGCGTGGGTGCGTGTATTGTGTGTGTGTGTGTGTGGTTTTGAGTGCGTGTGAACATGTGCTGTGTGTATGTGCACATGTGTTTCCCTATGTGTGTGGGGGGCATGGGTATACATATGTGTGTGCACATATGTGTGTGGTGTGCACACATGTATGTGTATGTCTGCACAAATGTGTGCGCGTGTGCATGTGTGTGTTGCCTGTCCCTAGAGGGAGAGGCAGGGAGCAGGCGATCTGGCTACGGCCCCTGCTTAGCCAGGTGTGACTTGAGGTGGTTCTGAAGGGTGGGGGCTGCAGGGGTGGAGCAAAGAGGGGGACACGAGACAGGAGAGCAACCCCGGGGTGAGTTGGATGGTGGGCGGGAGGGTGTTCCCAGGATCTGGACCCCCCATTTGCGGTGGGTGCTATTTGTCCAGCAGGGAGGCCTGGAGTCGGGGTCTGAGGTTGAGTTTTCAGGGATGATGAGTTTGAGATTTGGGCAGAGCCGTCCAGCTGGCCAGGGGAGGTCTGTCCGTCCTGGGCAGGAGTAGGGGCTGAGCACTGCATGGAGCAACCCTAGAGAATGTGGGGGGCTCTGGAACAGGAGTCTGCGCTCAGAGAGGAGGGGCTTGCAGCCCACCAAGGCGCTGAAATTGGCAGAGCAACCCCGGGCCGTAGCCCAAGCCCGCTCCCTTCCAGCCAAGCCCTCCATGACCCGGGGACCTGCCCTGGCATTGCTGCTCCCTCATCTGCCCACTGGGCCCGGGGCAACACTGAGCACCTGACCCATGGGGGCTGCCCTGCCCCACAGAAGGCAAGAGGCCCGGCGGCCCTGCCTGGGCTGGGGACTGTGGGAGGGTCTTGGGAGCAAAGCCCCCAGGAGGGGTCCCAGCAGGACCTCAGGTCCCCATGCTTGCTCCCACCCAAGGTGCACCCTGGCACCAGAGCTCCCCACGAGGCCTCAGCTGGGTGGTCTCTTGGGACGCTCTAAACAGATGGGCCATGCTGCCCACACCCTCCCCTGCCTGCAGGTCGCTACCCACCCTGGCCTGGGAAGACCAGCCCTGCCCACTTCACCAGACTCCAGGAGCCACTGTGCCCGGGACAAGGCTGCATGTATCCACTCAGTGCCAATTTCCAGGGCACTAGGAGAAGGGACTAGCCTAGCTCTCGGGCACAGCCTGCAGAGCCACCCGCCCCTGCCTCTCCAGGCCTCCCAGGAGACAGAACCACAGGTGACAGCTCCACCCTGGGGAGCTGCCACTGACCTTGGAGGGAGGAACAGAGGAGGGAGGAGGGAGGAAGGGAGGAGGGAGGAAGGGAGGAGGGAGGAGGGAGGAGGGGGGAGAGGCCTTCACTCTTTTCCTGGCCAGAGGGAGAGAGATGATGAAAGCTGAAGTCTTAGCAGCAAATTCAGCCCCACACCGGGCAGAGCAGGTGTCCCCAGTCGAGCCCCGCAGGTGTGGGGTCACTCCAGGCTGAGCTGAGCCTCCCGTCGCAGGGGCTCTGTGCCCCAGCTGCCCACAGTTCATCATCTTCACCCCAACTGTCTTCCACAGCCAGAAAAGGACCCTGAAAACCCAGTCTCCCCTCCTGGAGATTACAGCTGGCCAGGCGTGCTGTGGGCTCTGAGAGCCGTGTCACGCTGCACTCGGGCCCTGCTGGCCAGCAACTATTCCCACCTCTGTCCTCCCCAGGGACCCCATTGAGGCCCCCGGCCCCTTCCCCAGTCCCTGCAAAGAGAGGCCCCCATGCCTGCTATCCCCACCTCACTAACACATGCCTCCAGCCTCTAGCCATTCAGAAGCTAAAACAGATTTGCCGGAGCCCTCTGACTACTCAGGGTGGTGTGAGAGCACCCATCAGCCCAGAGCCCAGGGACCCCGGGCATGAGCTTGACTCCCCTGTCCTCTCTAAGGAAACATCCCGAGCCCAGGTGCCCTCCCTGCAAGAGGCAGCACCCAGGCCCCCACCCACAGCCCCTGCCTGGCCTCTGGCCTGTTCACTGTCCCCAGGTGACAGGGGTTCCTGGAAGAAAGGTCCTCACCCCCGGGACCATCTTCCACATGCTCTCCCTGATCCTGGTGAGCTCCACCCCTCCTCCCAGCAGAGCTCCTGGACTGCCCACTTCTCTGCAGCCCGGGCAGGACCGTCCGGGTCGGTGTACCTGCATCCTGCTGCTGGCAAAGCCAGGTCCCTGCGCCCTGGTGTTCTGCCCGGCCTGCTGCCTGCTGAGGCTTGCAGGCCATGAACTTCTTAGAACAAATCCCCCCTGTGAAGCCAGCTATGCACCACGAGGACACACTTCTAGCCTTGCCGTGTGGGCTCAGGTCTCCCGGACAGCCTGGGCACAGCATGGGCGCCCGAGGACTTACCCAACCCACAGCTGATTCTGCTCCGAGGTGGTTTCCACAGGGAGCCTCGGTTTCCAGGTGAAGCACATCATTAGTGCACGTGGCACCAGGGAGTGGAGACACAACCGGCTCTCCCCACCTCTAGTGCGGCCGGCAGCCCGGGCAGCCTGGGGCTCCTCTACCAGCTGGGGGAAAGGGGGTTGCTGGAAGCCAGGCCCTTGCCACACTTGGCCCTTCCAGGACTGGAGGGTCCCACGGCCCAGTGTCCAGGTTTCCACAACTCAAAGTAAAGTCAAGGCCCCCGAGGCTAGTGACGGAGCTTGTGCCGCCCGGACCTGGCAGCAGCTGCTTTGTCTACAGAGGCAGCCTTTCATTTTGCTTTCCACAACCAGACTGCATTCTGGATACAGCTGTGAGACAGATAAGGAACCTATGCATGGGGGAAATACGCCCCTGCCAGAGCCCCCATGGGTGCCCAGGAGAGAAGGGGCCCCACGCAGCCACTGCACCTGCCAGAGCCTCCAGGGGTGCCTGGGAGAGGAAGGGCCCCATGCTGCCACTGCACAAGGAGCCGGGGCCACTTCCCCAGGTCGTAGACGGCTCTGAAGGTGAGTCCATGTGTCCTGCCTCCTTCTAGAAAAGCCTCTGATCCGACTTCAGGCAGGGACTAACCCAGGGAAGGCGCAGTGCCCCCTGCACAGGTGCCCAGGCGAAGCCCCCACCAGCCCCTGGCACACCCAGCCACCTCTCTTGGTTGCTCAGTAAGAAGCCGAAGGTGGGAGCTGCAAAGAGCTCGGTGCACATACAACAAACGCCACCCAGGGAGACCCGCCACGAAGTCGGACACGTGATGCCTGCGCAGGAACCTCCAGCAACGTTGATGACAGCAGCGCATCGAGTTTCCTGGGTGCCGGGGGAGACCGCACTGCTGCACCCTCGGAGCACGAGGCAGACACTCAAAGCCGGGCTCCAGAGGAAAAGTCAAAGGTTTGAAGGGACCAAGCAGCCAGCATCATCCAGGGCCCCAGCGTGGGCGCGTCTGAGGAGGGAGTCAGTGGCTCTGAGGGGGTTGGGGAGCAGGCAGGGGCTCTGCCTAACCCAGGCACACAAAGGCACGAAGAAGCAGGGAGAGGTGGACAGCAATGCCTAGTCTGATTTTCTCCCTTGTCCTTTTCTGTATTTTCCAAAGTATCTCCTCTGAGTGAGTCTTGCTTTCATGATCAGGGAAAAAAGAAACATGCAAGAGCCGCCAACATAAGAGCCAGCGTCGAGTCAGAGGGAAAACGCAGATAGATCTGAGTGCACTTTGAAGTCGGAAAGCCCCCGGGGAGGCTCCTATTGTGCGGACACACCATTCCCGCCTGTGCCAGCCTCAAGGCGCCGAGGCTGAGCCGCTCCAGCTCCAGCTCAGTGAGAATGGGGGGACACATACTCCAGCAGCCCTGAGCCCCAAGGGCCACAGCCTCCCGCTGGAGCACTCCAGGGGACAGGATCACACCAGCCCGGATAGGCCTCAGCAGCCCCCAGCCAAGTAGGGCCGTGCTGCCAGTCTCATCCACACGGAGATGCCAGGGAGGGCCCACCAGCCCTCAGAGGCCAGGTGCACATGCGGTCAGCCCTACAAACCTGCCTGCCTCTGCTCCCAGCACCACCACCCACACCACAGCACACTGGTCCTCCCCCGACACCTGAGCATGTACACAGCAGGGGCCGGGAGCTGAGCTGGGAGGGGAACAGTGGAAGGAGGACCACCCTTTACCCCCCTTTACCCTCACTGGCTCAGTATTAGGGGGCAGCCCGAAGAAGGCTCTCACCTCTGCGTTCAGTAAGCGGCCCGATCCTCCCAGAGGGAAACACGGTCCCAACCTCAGGGACAGGACGGGGCAAGGGCAGGCACTTGAAGCCCAGCCATGGGCACTGGTGGGTCACAGGCAGGCAGGGTCCCCAGGTTCTTCCACCCAGCCCGTGTGTGCACTGGGAAGACAAGGGGGCACCGCCACAGACCCCTCCCCACCTGACCGACAGGAAAGACCTCCAGGCACCTCCCGGGGCAGCTCCTGTGACAGCCCCTCCAGAGGGGGCAGCTGGGGACCCTCCCTGCTGCAGGAGGGCAGCGGTGTGCATCCATGCCAGCCTGCACAGTGGGCTCTGACCCTCCACCTCTGGCATCTGGCCCCAGGCACTGAGAGGCTCAGGGATCAGGAGTGGGGGTTCCCAGAGCCTGGAGGGTGCACTGTCCGGGCAGCTCAGACCCTCGACATGCCCAGCAGGGGCTCCCAGGCCCAGGGCGCTGAGTGTGGGGGCCGGGTGCACACTCCAGGCTGCGCCATGGGCCCGGCCACGTGCCCAGCAGTTATTTGCATTCTTCCCCACCCGTTAGCCCCGGGAGCTGGATCAAGCTGCTCTAAATGAAAGCCCGTTACCACGGATACATGAGAACTGGGGTAAGGCAAATTGCACAGGGGATGGGGGGTGCCGTCAGCCATGAGGGGCCAGCAGCACACGGAGCTGGCCCCAATGCTGTCCCATGGCCCCCAACCTGGGCCCTCTGCTGTCCACCTGCCCCAGTTCCAGCTGGAGTGCTCAGTTCTTCACCCTCAAGCTGCACTCCCAAGCAGAGTCGACCCCCGTCCCCATCACTGCCCACGGCTTCAGGGCTGAAGGTGTGAGCCAGGAAGATGAGAGAGTCGCCAGCCAGGCACCAGCCCCAGCATCCTAGGGTCCTCTCTGCCTCATCTGCAGAGTCGGGCCTGGCCTCATTGTGGGTGGCCATGGCCATGAGTCCCAGAGGAGGTAGCATAAAGCTGACGCCTGGTAAATGCGCGAGGTTCCATGCAAACCTCCCTACCCGGGACCCCGAAACCCAGTAGGCCAGGGCCAAGCCTGTCCTGGAGCAGGCTGGAGGCCCACACCACCTGGGGCACCTTGCCAACCACCGCCCTAATGTGCACAGGTAACTGAGCTGGCATCAGTGGGGGCAGGCACCCACTCAAGGGGATGGGACACGGTTCAGGCTCAACCAAGAAGGAGCCTCCCAGAAAGACCCCCAGGATGAGGGTAGGCCAGCACCCAGCACAAGACTGCCCTCCCTCAGCAGCCACCAACCAGGCATGGGGTGGGGACAGTGACAAGTGGTAGGGACAGACAGTCAGGGACTGTGATGAGGGGCAGGGCCAGCAGCCGAAGGGGGTGCTGCAGGCGTCCCCTGTCCTGGGAACTGTTGCCCCAGGACTCGACACTGTTTCTGTACACAGGACTGCTGGCTCCTCCCCCCTCCAAGCTCCTTCCCCCTCCAGGCCCTGCCAGAGTTGGAAGCTGGAAGCTCTGGAGGGAGGGGTGCAGCTTGCTCCCCTCCCCCATCCAGTCTCCCCTTTCCCTGGTAGTCCATTCCAGACAGCTGCTGAAAGCCAGGGCCCCAAAAGGGGCTGTATGCAGCTACACAGGCGCAGTTCCACCCTCAGATGGCGGCGACCTGTCTGGGCACATCTGGAGAATGTGAGCTTAACAAGCCGGAGCCACCTTTGTGAGGCACAGGCATGCACAGAGCATGAGCACACACACACACACGCACTTGGGCACACACCACGTAGGCACAGGTGCAGACCCTCATGAGTGCAGGCACACACATGCACACACGCAAGCGCTCACCGCTGCCATGGTTCTTGCCTGGGAGCAGCTGCCCAGAGAGCAGCAAGGGCCCCCAGGGGGAGCAGAAGTGGCAGGTACTGGTGTGCACACACAAACACACGCACACGCAGGGCAGCCAGCCGCAGGCCTGCTGCTCCAGGGCACCCCAGCAGAAGCTCAGGAGCTCAGGGGACCAGCTCCATGCCCCAAAGTCTCCACACTAGACCCCAGAGCTATCTGCCACATCGGGAGACCTTCGCCCTTCTGACAGTGACACCACCACCAAGAAGGAAGCATCGTGAGCTGCAGGGGCACCTCTCCCAGACCCCGCAGTGCAGCAGGTGGGCAGAGAGCCGTCCCCCAAGAATGAACCCACGCCCTCTCTGTCCACACGAAGGAACACACACTGAGAGCTCTTGAATTGCACACCGGGCTCCTCTGCACGTGGTGACCCCACTTGTCCTGGGGTGCTAGCAGAGCCCCCATTCTCCCCAGGTGACATCACGGAACATCACGGTCACTGAACTGAACCCTGAATCATATTGTCCCTGGGCTCCAGGAAACAGAGATGCATTCATCAGGAAAAGAACAATGTTCTCTGGCTTGGTGTGGGCAGCCAGGGCCTCACTCACCCACAGGCAGAATGTTGGCGCTCAAGAAAAGCCACCTGCTCTCCAGATCTGGCCCTGGGTCCTCAGGCGGAAAAGCTGGGCCAGGAAGGGGGCCAGCTGTCGGGGGAGCCATCATGGAGGGACTGAGGACTGTCGGTGGGGACAGCAGCTGAAAGCTGGGACTGGCTGGGATCACCAGCTGGGGCCAGCTGTCCACAGGAGGCAGGAGGAGACCTCTCTGAAGTCCCTCCACTCCCAGGGCCCTCGGTGTCCCTTGTCAGGGTGTAGCCTGGGCCGGCAGCTCATCACACACCTAGAGAGAGCAAGAAGGCCAGAGGGAGTCAGCGGGTGAGGTCTGTCCAGGCAGGTGCATAACTAGAGGGAGGGAGCACAGTGTGTGCCCAGCGACCCCTGCTGGCAGTCTCTGCATTGCAGCCCAGCTTCACTGCACCTTGTAAGTAAATAGGCCACCAGAGTGGGTGTAGGCCAGGGCAGTGAGGCCGGGTAGCTGCCGTCTGAACAGTCAGGTGGGAAGGACCAAAGGGCTGGGGAGGAGAGCCACAGGACCCCTCCCCAAAAGCTCACGTCTCTGGGGGAGTCACAGAGGAAGCCAGAGGACCGGGGACCTGAGGCCACAGCTTCCTCGATGCTCCAGCTGTTTCTCTGTGCTGACACTTTCCCCACAGCTTGATGAAATTCAAAGGCAAAATGGGAGTCACTTTACAGAAACCAGCCAGTCTCCCAGGAGCACATTTGCAAAGCAAGAGGTGCCTGGGGGCCAGGCACAGTGGCTCACGCCTGTAATCCCAGCACTTTGGGAGGCCGAGGCGGGCAGATCATGAGGTCAGAAGATCGAGACCATCCTGGCTAACATGGTGAAACCCCGTCTCTACTAAAAATACAAAAAAAAAAATTAGCTGGGCGTGGTGCCTGACGCCTGTAGTCCCTGCTACTCAGGAGGCTGAGGCAGGAGAATGGCATGAACCCAGGAGGCGAAGCTTGCAGCGAGCTGAGATCGCACCACTGCACTCCAGTCTGGGCGACAGAGCAAGACTCCGTCTCAAAAGAAAAAAAAAAAGAGGTGCCTGGGGTGTCTCTGAGCCCAGGCCCCCCAGCCCCTACTGCTGTGCTGGGTGCAGGAGGTGCTTGCCAGCCCTCAGGGCACACTGGAGCCCCACGGACCCAAGGAGGAGCCCCAGGCATGGCAGGCAGCCCTTTCTCCTTTCTCCAGCCCTATGGTCTCACTGGTGTCACTCCTGGGGCCAGGGTCTCAGGCTTTTTTAGTCACCACTCAGCCCATGCAGTGAATCAAAGCCCCTTTGGTCTCCCTGGTAACATCTGCCAAGGGCAGCCCTGCTTGGCTGAGCTCCAGACCCCTAACTCTCACTGCTCCCCCAGAAGGGGCCCCAGGCTCCAAGTAGCCTCCATGTCCTGGCCCAGGGGCTCCGTCCCACTAGCCTCTGCTCAGCCTCCCTGCCCAGAACCTGCCTTTCCACCACACCATTTGCCAACTTCTCACTCTCAGGCCAGCTCCTTTCAGAGTCTTTCTGGCCACCTTTTCCTTGGTGCCCACCCCTCAGGGAGATGAGTATCCTCCCTGGGGAGGGGATTAACAGGGGCCAGGTGGGAGGCCTTAGCTGTCGGGCCTGGATTCTTCCCTGCCTGCCCAGTACAGATGTACATCAGGAGCCCTGGGCCCTCAGACACCCAGAGCCATGCTCTACCAGGTGGGAAGAACAGCCAGGCCGGGAGGGCCAGGCTTCTGGCGGCATGTCTGTCTCCCCGGGGCCCTAGAAGCAGCCCTGGCAGGTGGGATCCCCACCCTTGACCTCGCCTCCCTCCTCACACCCAATCCCCAGGAAGGAGGACCCCTCGGCCACCTGTCCCCTCACCCTGCACACCTCAGGCCCCGGCCCTCCAGCCTCTCCCACCCCCTCCAATCGGCACAGACCTGGACTTGGCTGGCCCGGCGCCTCTGGCAGCCCTGGCCCCAGAAGATGGCAGGGAGACAGCGTCAGGCCACCCACCCCAGGGCCCCCAAGACTCTCGGCTCACTCTTGACCAGAGGCCTCCCTCCTTGCCCAAGCCTAGTGGTGCCCAGCCCTCTCTCCAGCGCCCCTCACCGCACTGCCCTGGCTCCAGGCTCACCCCCAGACATGGGGTCTCCCAGCCCAGGTTCCCTGAGGCAGCTGGAATGAGGAGTCCCTCAGCCGCAGGGCCCTGGAGGCTTGAGCTGATCCAGCCACCGTCCCGGCCGGCAACCAGCAGGTTCCTGAGCAGTTCCTGAGGCAGCGGGAGTGCAGGAGCTGTGCCCCGACACGTCTGCCAGCGCGAGGGCCGGGCGTGGGCTCCGCTGGGGCTGGCACAGTCCAACCTAATTAGGCAACAATGCCACGTCGGCTGCCGCAAGCCTAGGCGAGGCCACGGAGGACCATGAGGTCAGCCATTGGCGTAGGCCCCGCAGCACAGCACCGGGCGAGCCAGAGTCCCCACGAAGGACAGCCACACTCCATGCTTGCCCACCTAGTCCTGCCCTGAGAGCCACCGTGGCCCCAGAATGGCGCCCTTGCTTCAGCCACACTGGTCTCTGCAGCTCCTGGAGACCTGCAAAGGGCCTGCAGGTCAGAGGAGCACCGGCTGGTCTTGTCATAGGGCCCTCCCCAGTGAGGCCTGCTGCTCCCCACCCTGGCCATGGGGTGCTGGCCGATCCCTCGGAGCCCAGACCCTGGCCTGAGAAAGAGACATTGCCGGTGCCAGGCCTTCAGCCTCTGCTCAGACCCTGGCACTGCTGCCATGGGCAACTCTCACCAACATCACTCGGGGACAGGCTGGACCGGGTCATGCTGGGGACAGGGTGGAGAGGTCCCCTGGACCCTGTCCCCATTGAATCAGGAAGCACAGCCCAGGCCCAGGCCCAGCTCCAGGCCAAGTGCCCAGGGTGCAACGACCACACACAGACCAGCAGATCGTCCTCTAGGCAGGGACCTCTGCCTTCAAAGTCCTGGGAGGATGAAGTGGCACCCACTCAGCAGGCCCTGCAGCCCTAAGTTCCCAGCCTGCCAGCCCGCTGCTCTCACCCACGGGGAGAACCCAGGTACCTGTTCAGGGCCAGCGAGTCCAAGCCAGCTCCCACCTCTGGAGGGCTCCCACCTCTGGAGGGCTCACCGGCCGCTTCCGTTTCAACACCTGCGGTGCCCCCTCCCCCTGTGTCCCTTGGATCGCGAACTCCCAGCAGAGGTACTAGAGGCCCCCACAAGCCCTGGCCTGCTCCTTGATATCCTCCCATCCTCCCTCCCACCTTCTGCCGCAGTGCCCAGGAAGTGGAGTGCCACACCCTTGGCTGGCATCCCCTGGCTCAGGAAGGCCCCTGAGGGCAGATAGAAGTGGGAGCCTCAGCCTCTCCAGGAAGGATGTCTCAGAGAGGCACCCTCTCCCTCCTGGTCTGAGGCCCCGCTGGCCACCCAGCCCACGACAGAGTCAACTCTCGGGAGAGAGAGATTGAGGCCCGGAGAGGGCGGGACCCTATCCCAGAGAAACCACCAGCAGGGGCAGCTAAACTGGGGCGGATCCAGCTGCCCTCAGCACCTGACTCCTCCCAGACCTGCTGCCCCAGCCCCCCACGAGAGACCCAGAGGGTGAGGGAACAGGCCAGCTGCCCTCCTGGCCCCAGGGCACTCCGCTGCAGCCCACTGCCCAGCTCCTCAATGCCCCCAGAAGCTCCACCCGGTGGGCCCCTCGCCACCAGCACCTGCTGTCACACAGAGACCACCTCCTGCTACATCCCTGCTACCCTGACTTCCGTCTCCAGGCTGAGTGTGGGTCCCAGCCATGGAGACCCCTGGCCAAGATGTCCCGGGCATAGGAGGCAGGCCAGGCCCGTGCCAGTGGGCCTACGGCTGGGCCTCTGCCAGGTGCCACTGGCTGCCCACAGTCCTCCCCACTCTCCCAGCCCGAGGCCCCTCTGTGAGGCCCTGCTCCAACTCCCGGACTCAGCAGATGCAGGGAACACAGAGCTAAGGCCCTGGGGAATCCACAGGCCCCAGCAAGCTCAACCGCTGCCCCCAAGCTGGTGGGGCTGCTGGAGCCCGCCTGGCTATGCCCACCTGCCGGCCTGGCCGCACATGGAGACAACGAACCCAGCAGCCCCGACCCCACAACCGTGTCAGGAAGTGTGGGGCTGAGGCCAGGCCCCTCCATGCTCACAGTGGCAGGAATGCCCAGCCTGCACATCTGCGCAGGGGCCGGCTTCGTGGAGGGAGCGGAGCCCGCCTGGCTCACCAGCGCTCTGGAGACAGAGGGAGCGGCGTTTGACAAGGAAGGGAAGACCACGAAGGGCCAGCCCTAGGTCAGCGTGGGGGCATCGGGCCGAGCTTGCGTGTGTAGGCCGGGGACTCAGCCACTCTGACCCAGAGGGAAAGGCCCCCAGGACCCCACGGGGACTCAGGAGGATGCTCATGGCTGCCCGGAATCAGGGACTTTAGAAGCCCATGGGGTAGGGGACATCCCGGAGCCCCACTCAGTGTTAGAAGCAAGAAGAGAAAGCCTAGTGGTGGGTGGGGAAAGTAAAGATCAGAACGGGGTGCTTGGCCAAACACCAGGCCATAGACACACCAGAGTGTGGCCCACGGAACCCTGGGGTCCCCAGAACCTTCCAGGATCCTGCAAGGTCTAAGCTGTTTTTAGATAAAGGAGGTGTCCCTTCCCCGCGCTGACGTCTGCACAGATGGTGAAAGGCTCTGATGGGTGACACCCTGGGCCTCGGCTCAGATACAATGTCCTTCACCAGTGCGTGCTCAGAACTAAAGCAGAGAAGAGGCCGTTTCCCTAAGAAGGTCATGTTGAAGCAGCACAAATGATGAACGGTACTGAAGCTCAGTTCCACGCGGGGAGGTGGGGAGAACAGAAAGCTGCCACAGCAAATGGCGTTTTCCTGGGAGGAGGCTCTCGAGCAACGGGGACTCCAGCTGAACTAGCCAGCGGACCTGCTATATGGTGGGGAGCAGGATTTTCCTGGAAAGACAGCTGACAAACTATGGTGCCGCCGGCTGTGTGCTGTGCAGATGTTTCCTCAAAAACGCATGAGGCCAGGCCCAGCGCAGGGGCTCACTCCTGTCATCCCAGAACATTGGGAGGCCGAGGCAGGCGGATTGCTCGACTGAGGAGTTTGAGACCAGCCTGAGCAACATGGTGAAACTCCATTTCTACAAAAAAAAAAAAAAAGGGCCCAAAATTAGCCAGGCGTGGTGGTGCGTGCCTGTAATCCAGGCTACTTGGGCGTCTGAGGCAGGAGAATTACTTGAGCACAGAAGGCAAAGATTGCAGTCGGCCAGTATCATGCCACTGTACTCCAGCCTTCGCAAGAGAGCCAGATCCTATCGAAAGGCTGCCACCTAAAAACCAACAGAACAGATCCAGCAACCCCACTCCTGGGTATATTTCCAAAGGAAAGGAAATCAACGTGTTGAAGAGACACCTGCATTTCCATATTCATTGCCACACTGTTCGCAACAGGTGAGTTACGGAACCAACCTGAATGTCCATCAGTGGGTGAGTGGATACAGAAAATGTGTGGGGGGTGTATGTGTATGTATATATATGTATATGTGTGTGTATATGGGTGTATGTGTCTATATATGTGTGTGTATGTGTATATGTGTGTCTGTATATGTGTGTTACATATGTGTGTATATATGTGTATGTGTGTATATCTGTGTGTAAATGTGTGAGTGTGCCCAATGAAATACTATTCAGCTTTTTTTTTTTTTTTTTTTTTTGAGATGGAGTCTCACGCTCTGTCGCCCAGGCTGGAGTGCAGTGGCGTGATCTCAGCTCACTGCAATCTCCACCTCCTGGGTTCAAGTGATTCTCCTGCCTCAGCCTCCTGAGTAGCTGGGATTACAGGTGCCCACCACTACGCACGGCTAATTTTGTGGTTTCTGTTTTTGTTTTTGTTTTGAGACGGAGTCTCGCTCTGTCGCCCAGGATGGAGGGCAGTGGCACAATCTCGGCTCACTGCAAGCTCTGCCTCCCGGGTTCACGCCATTCTCCTGCCTCAGCCTCCCAAGTAGCTGGGACTACAGGCGCCCACCACCACGCCCAGCTAATTTTTTGTATTTTTAGTAGAGACAGGGTTTCACTGTGTTAGCCAGGATGGTCTAGATATCCTGACCTCATGATCCGCCTGCCTTGGCCTCCCAAAGTGCTGGGATTACAGGCGTGAACCACAGCACCCAGCCTAATTTTGTGTATTTTTAGTAGAGATCAGGTTTTGCCATGTTGGGCAGGCTGGTCTCAAATTCCTGACCTCAAGTGACCTGCCTGACTCGGCCTCCCAAAGTGCCGGGATTACAGCCGTGAGCCACTGCACCCGGCCTCAGCCTTTAAAAAGGAAAAAATTCTGGCCAGGCACAGTGGCTCACACCTGTAATCCCAGCACTTTGGGAGGCCAAGGCGGGTGGATCACGAGGTCAGGAGATCGAGACCATCCTGGCTAACAAGGTGAAACCCCGTCTCTCCTAAAAATACAAAAAATTTGCCGGGCGAGGTGGCGGGCGCCTGTAGTCCCAGCTACTCAGGAGGCTGAGGCAGGAGAATGCTGTGAACCCGGGAGGCGGAGCTTGCAGTGAGCCGAAATCGCGCCACTGCACTCCAGCCTGGGCGACAGAGCGAGACTCCATCTCAATAAATAAATAAATAAATAAGTAAATAAAAGGAGAAATTCTGTCATTTTCAACAACACGGATGGAACTGGAGAACATCACGCTAAGTGATATAAGCCAAACCACAGAAGACAAAGACCACGTTCTCACTGACAGGTAGAATCTAAAACCGAGCTCATAGAAGCAGAGTAGAAAGCTGGTCCCTCGAGGCCAGGGTTTGGGGAACAGGGAGATGACGGCCAAAGAGTGCCAGGCCTCAGTTAGACAGGAAGGGTATGTTTTGTGGTTTGGGGGGATTTTTTAGTTCCATTGTGCATCATGGTGAATATAATGAATAATAGAGTTTTGTGCATTTCAAAACTGCTAAGACTACATGTCAAATGTTCTCACCACAAAAGATGTTAAATATCTGAAGTGATGGTTATGTACATTAGCTTGATTTAAACTGAAATGATTGTATTTAAAAATCATACCATCACTATCGACTTCATAAATATATACAACTATAATCTGTCAAATACATACTTTTAAAAATGAAATTTAAAAATAAACAGGCCGGGCACAGAGGCTCATGCTGGAGGTCCAGGGTGGGAGCACTACTTGAAGACAGGGTTTGAGGTTGGAATCATCTCTGTAAACTTTATACAATTATCCAGGGAAGAAGGGAGGGGAGAATGGAAAATGAACCAAGCTGGTGGTGCAGGCAGCGTCACGGTCACGACGAGGTGGGCTTTGCTCTCTGACCTGTCCTCATAACTGTCGCTGCCTACCGCCCCAGAATCATGCAGACCCTGTCCCAAGATCACAGTTCCCCTAACTACCGTAGAGAGAACGGCTTAAACATTGTAAAAGGTTGTTTTCCATCTGAGATACTCTTTCAGGTCCTGTATAACAGTAAAATGACTGATGCCAGCTGGTCGGAAGGACCTCACAGGAGCTGACTCACCAGCAAATGCAATTTCCACCTCCTGATTTCATCCCTCTTACCCCAACCAATCAATGACCCCAGTTTCTCCAGCCCCTCACCCTCCATGATCCCCTTTAGAGCCCCAGCCCAGAACTCCAGGGGAGGTGGATTTGAGGGTCTCCTCCCATCTCCTTGCTTGGCACCTGTAATCATTAAACTTTCTCTGCTGCAAACCCTGCTGTCTCCATGTATTGGTTGGTTACTGTGCAGAGGGCACACCAACCTAGTGGCCTTAGAACAAGAACAACCAGGACAACATAGCAAGATCCCATCTCTTTAAAAAAATAGCTGGGTGTGGGGGAATGTGCCTGTGGTCCCAGCTACTCAGGAAGCCGAAGCAGGAGGACCGTTTCAACCCAGGAGTTCAAGGTTACGTTGAGCTGTGATGGTGCCACTGCCTTTCAGCCTGGGGGACAGAGCAAGACCTTGTCTCTAAAACAAACAAACAACAAACAAACAAACAAAAAACTAAATAAAACCCTTTCCAAAACAACACAAAACAAAACAGCAAATTGCAGGATCTGTTGTCAATAATAAAATTCAAGCGTAAGTAAAAATCAGCATTTTGGAAAACTTGTATTCATCACTGTGAGTCTATCAGCTTCCAAATATTTAAAGGTTTTTATCATGAGATCGGGGTGATAGTAATGTGATTTTGGGGTAATATTTAATAAAATATGTCAAGATTTGAAAAATCTGCATAACTCAGTAAACCAATATATTTCAAATTACTAATACCAAAACATGGTCTTCCAAAATTATGCATAGGCAAATTCCCACTCAAAGTGAAAAACAGGGCCAGGTGCAGTGGCTCATGCCTGTAATCCCAACACTTTAGGAGGCCAAGGTGGGAGGATCGCTTGAGGCCAGGAGTTTGAGGCTACAATGAGCTATGATGGTGCCACTGCACTCCAGCCTGAGCAACAGAGCAAGACCCTGTCTCAAAACATAACAAAAAAAAAAACCAAAAAACAAAAACAAAGTAAAAACAGACCCACAGATGATAATGTTAACAATACAAAAAGTCCATTGGCACAGTTTCAGATTCTGTTATCCCAACAACCTGTAAGAAACTCCACCATTCATCAGCTGGGCGTGGTGGCTCACGCCTATAATCCCAGCACTTCAGGAGGCCGAGGCGGGTGGATCACAAGGTCAGGAGATCAAGACCATCCTGGCTAACATGGTGAAACCCCGTCTCTACTAAAAATACAAAAAAAAAAAATTAGCCGGGCGTGGTGGCGGACGCCTGTAGTCCCAGCTACTCGCGAGGCTGAGGCAGGAAAATGGCGTGAACCCCGGAGGCAGAGCTTGCAGTGAGCAGAGATCGCGCCACTGCACTCCAGCCTGGGCAATAAAGCGAGACTCTGTCTCAAAAAAAAAATAAAAGAAAATAGAAACTCTGCCATTCCTCCAGTCCGGGTGCACCATCAGAGAAGAGTGTCCATGATTACCTAAAAAGGTGGCTCAGCCCTGTGAGGTCAGATCTCTTTACCGATTTCAACCAAAACACACTGCAACAGATGCCACGCAGACACAGACAAACATTCAAGAGACTGCAAAACTCCAAAACCACGTCCCTCTGCTGATTTTTTTGTTTTGAAAAGTATTTTCATAAAATGTTAACATGTTATTTCTGTTAACATGTCATTAGTTTATGGGTTTTTTTGGTTTGTTTGTTTGTTTTTTGAGATGGAGTCTCACTCTGTCACCCAGGCTGGAGTGCAGTGGCACGATCTCGGCTCACTGCAAGCTCCGCCTCCCGGATTCACGCCATTCTCCTGCCTCAGCTTCCCAAGTAGCTAAGATTACAGGCACCTGCCACCACGCCTGGCTAATTTTTGTATTTTTAGTAGAGACATGGTTTCCGTGTTGGCCAGGATGGTCTCAAAGCCCACAGTAGCATCTCCAGTAATCTCATCAGCTGGTTGTTGGACACAACCATTATTCAAATCAAATTAAACTAATTAAATTATGTAAAACACAGAAATACTATAAAAAGCAAAGGAAAAAACACTCAAAATGTATAGCTTCCTAATTATTTCTAGCTTACTGTGATCCACACTGCTACCTGGGTGCAGTCTGTGTGTGTCTGTCTGCTGGAAATGCCGTACGATACTGTCCATCTCTTCCCCACTCTGTGTTCTGTGGCTCACGTGGGAATGTTTACACCACGGAAAGCAGCAGAGAGCTGCTGTTTAACCTTGACCAGCACATCACTAGTTACATCATTTGATATTTTCCATGATAGAAATTCAAAGTGATCATCTAAAATTATTTTTTTCATGAAGTCTTATTGAAAGTAACAACAGGCCAGGCACGGTGGTTCACACCTGTAATCCCAGCACTTTGGGAGGTCGAGGCAGGAGCATCACCTGAGGTCAGGAGTTCAAGACCAGCCTGGCCAACATGGTGAAACCCCGTCTCTACAAAAAATACAAAAATTAGCCGGGCGTGGTGACGCATGCCTGTAATCTCAGCTACTCAGGAGGCTGAGGCAGGAGAACTGATTGAACCCGGGAGGCAGAGGTTGCAGTGAGCCAAGATTGCGCCACTGCACTCCAGCTTGGGCGACAGAGTGAGACTCTGTCTCAAAAAAAAAAAAAAAGTGTGAAGGGGTCCTGAGGCCAAAACATTTGCACCCCACTAATAGTGATTAAAATACTCGCACCAGAACAACACACTGCTTTCTGGAAAATACAAAAAACAAGAGATACACACTCAGTGCTCCTCAGAAGGAGTCCCAAGGGGGAAGCGATACTGATGGGGGTAAAGGCAATGAATGCACCGAGCAATCACTCCACTCTCCAGTGGAGAGAGGAGTGGCTCCCACAGCCCTCCAGGCCTGAGGCCTGAAGAAGAGATTCTTCAAAATGGGGGGTCTCTGGGCCAGAGGTCGGCTTGAAACCTGCCCTTAAACTCTTCCTGTGACTCAGTTTCCTCATCTGTAAAGCAGGGTGCAAAGAGGGTGCCCCAGCCCTGGGGTCCTGAGAAGCTGGGCCTGGCAGGCAGACTTGAGGCCCTTCCTGTGGTCCAGCTCTAGGACTCCCAGGACTCAGGGCTCTTTCTGCAGTCCCCACCGGGACATAACCGTTCAGCCCCACATCCCACTGCAGATCTGCAGCCCCGCCCCCGCCTGGACCCCACCCTCTCCCCTCACCAGCATCACTGGGCCCCAGGCAGCCCCGCGCCTGCCCCTCGCAGGAGCTAGAAGCTTCCAGACCTGCACTTAGGGAGCTTTGTCCTGAAATCACGGGACAGGGGGAACTGAAAGTGGAATCGAGCAGCAGGAGGAGGGACAAGAGGTGGGCACTGCCTGGATGCCCCCCAGACACTGGTTCCTTAGGTATCCAAGACTTGGGGAGGGGGTGGAGTCAGCTGAGAGGGATGTGAGGTAGGGGCTGGGGTGGGGGCCTGTCTGAGTCCTTAACTCAGCACCGATGAGCTCCTGACCAATAACCAGAGACGGCAGGGAGTGGGAAGGCAGGTTATGGTTGCTGTGCCTGCCCCCACCCCCATAGCTGCACCCGGGCTACTGGGGGGGGCAGCACAGGAGGGGGTAGTGGGAGGAGGACACAAAGGGGCTGGGTCGAGGGGGGACCTGGCCTGCTGTGCTTGAGCTTTGAGCTGGCAAGAGCCATCTAGGGGCGGCAGGTGCAGTGGTTCTGAGGCAGGAAGGGCCTGGCTGGGGCGCCCAGGGCTGGCTTCAGGGTCCCAGTCCAGCTTCCACAGACAGCTTCAGATGAGTCCTCCGAGGATGAATATGGTGGAGCCCACAGGAAGAAGGATGAATGGCCCCCAAGTCTCCAGAGCCCCACGTCACCACCCCCACCACAGCCGGCAACACCTCCTCAAAGCTGGCCCCTGGCCTGTGGATGCCAGGGTCAGGTACGGGGATCCCTGCATTGAGCTCTGGGCAAGGAGAGCCAGCGGGGTGGTGGGGTGGCAGGGCTGGAGAGCCCCGGGCCCCCTGCCTGCTCCCCTTCCTCCCTCACCGGCCTCACATCCCCAGGAGAGACCCTGCACCTCAGGGAGGCAGTGGGTGGGGCCCAGTGCCAGCTATGGCCCCGGGGCCCCTCCTTCTAGCACGTGGTGGGGCAGAACGACCAGAGCCCTGCCCCTCCACTGAGACACCCAGAGCTCACTGCAGGAGCCTTCATGCCTGACCCTGGCATCCAGACCCGGGAGCCAGCTTTGAAAACTAAAACGTCCCCACTCCTCTCTCTCTCTCAGTCTAACTGAAGGTGCTCAGAGGAATGCTGGACGCTGCTACTGTCAGCAGCTGCTCGACGGTGTGAATCAGTTCTGTGCAGTTTCCGAAAAACAAAATTCAGAAACCAACTAGCCATGGGGCTGAAGACACAGTAACGTGGGCTTCGCCTGGAATTCTCGGGGGGCACCTGCCGTGACGGGTATCTGCCTCGCACCAGTCACACATCTTCACTGCGGTGGCTCTGCAGCTCCTGCAAGTTCCTGAGCGCCTGTGTGTTCGAGTTTTGGGGCAGGACACAGGGATGCCCTGGGCCTAGCCTCTTCTCACCAGTCTAAATGCCTGCAAAGCCCTGAGCTGGAGGACCGGGGCAGGCCCCGGAGGGCACCCTACACACATGCCATCCTGAGTCCTCTCATAACCCAGAAGGCAGGGGCCTCTATTCTCCCACTTGACAGGTGAGGAAGCTGAGGCCAGGGAAGGCCAGGAGCTGCTCAAGGTCACACCTCAGCACAGAGGCTGCAGCCCCTGCCCGTCTCCTCTTCCCAGGGCTGCCTGGCTCCTGGCCCCAACTGTGCCTTAGGGGAGGCTGTGTGGGGAAGGTGGCACCTCAGGAGGTGGCTCCAGGGTGTCCTCCAGCCAGCACACAGCCCCTCACCGGCTGGCCATATTCAGCACAGCCCAGGCTATGCAGTACTTGCAAGACAGGGCCGGACTCTCCACAGCCCATCCAGATGCCCGCATCCAGAGTGGACGCCACTCCGGCTTGGGCCTCCCTCGTGGGTCCTCTCTGGCCTTGCCTAGGCCCATAGGTCCTGGGCTCACTCTCCTGGGCACCCAACCCTGTGTGGTCCCAGATTCACCAGCCCCCCTCCCTCCAGCCTCACGGAGGAGGCTGGGAGGCTGGCCAGGGCCCACCCTTAGCGTCCTCCAACCCAACACCCCCAGCCTCCACATGTCGGAAAAGGCCATGCCTCTCACACGGACAGAGCCCTCCCTCACTCCTACCAGTGCAAAGTCTCTTCCTCCAGGAAGTCTTCCCAGATCTCCTCTTTTGGGGGCCCTTGGTTTCCAGCCCCCAGTTATCAGCCAGTTCAGCCCAGATGACAGCCGCACACCAGGACCCTTCATTTCCTGTCAGCGAGGTCACGGTGCCCAGCATCCCTCCCCAGGCCCAGCGACAGGTAGACTGGGACACAGGTGCGGGCAGACTGACCTGGGATTCACCCTGTGCCTGCCTTGGACCAGGCATGGCCTCTCTGGCCACTGGTTTCTCAGCTCTGCCACAGGCCCATGCCGCTCTCTCCACAGACGCTACCCCATTTCTCATTTCCTGTCCCAGCTCCCTCCAAGTTCTAAGAGCAGCCCAGGCCCCAGAGCCCCAGGGCCCCCCCAGGCTGGCTCTGCTCTGTCAGACCCACAGTTCTGCCAGGAATTCGTTCTTGCCGGTCCCCGGCCAGCACAGGGACACAGGGAGAGCCCCCAACCACCTACCCGAGCCCCAAAATCGTCCAACATCACTTCCCAGGCCAGCCCATGCCCAGACCAACCCTCTGCACTCCGGCCCCGTCCTAACCTCACCTGCTAAACCCCGGCCCAGGCACTGTTTCCCGCAGAGGCTCCAGGAGGCCTTCATCCACTAGCATTTCCTGCCTCTGCCTGCTGGGCCCTGCCCTCCCCATCTTGGCTCCGGGGCCTCTGCCTGACTGTGCCCACCCAGGGCTCACTTCCCCTCCCTGGGCCCAGTACTGCCCGCCGCCCACCCTCCCCAGCTCACCCTCTGCAGGTATCTCAGGGCCCGGGTCTGCCACAGCAGGGTGGAGTGCGGCTCCAGGGCCTCCAGCCAGGAGGACGAACCTGTTCTCCTGGTTTGTGGCTGGCGCTGCGAGGGGCTTCCCGAGGGCCACACCCTAACGGTCCTGTACCTGTACTCAGGGCCAGTGTGTGGGTGGCCCTTCCTCAATCCCCAAACCGATTTACAGCTAAAGAGAAGGGAGGGGACACAGCCACATCCCTGAAGCCAGAACTGCCACCCTGGGCAGAAAGCACTCCCCTCAAGCAGCACCAGCGCCCACCCCTGCTCCGCGCTCTGGGCCCCTGCCCACCCAGGGAACCCGACCTGCTGCGTCCAGCTCCTGGGCCCACCCTGCCCTCCTCCAGGTCCTGAGTGGCCGCTGGGTGCCAGGCAGCATCCCAGGCACAGCAGTCCCCCGTTCTGGTGCAGCCCACACCCCACCACAGAGGGCACAGGGGGCAGCACCTGCTGATGCACCAGATCACCTGCTGGGCTGCCCACCACACTGGGTGTTGGGGGGGAAATGGGGATACGAACGGTGGGGCTGCGCCCCGAGCTCCCTCTCCTCCCCGGCCTCTGAGCTCCTCAGAGCACTGAAACTGGGTTCAGCGGAGCAGCACAGGGCCGCCAGAGGACGGATGCTGGATGGGATGACACACCTGCGGCTGCTGGGCGGAAGTGGGTGAGTGTGACGGGCAACGCTGAGAGCCCTGCTCCGGCGCAGGCTTGGTCTGGGAGCTTGCTGGAAACACAAAACTGGACCTTGGCCCAGGCCCATCCACCCAGACCTGCACCGTGACCAGACACCAGACGATGTGTGCACTGGGCAAGAGCGAAGTCAGCTCTTAATAAACACCAGTTGATTATTACCCAGTCCCATTCCACACACAAGATGGAAGCCCAGGGGAGCTCAGATGGAATGGGTTTGAGAGCCCCCTGTAAACGGCAGGGCTGGCAGAGGGTACAGTGGGCTGCGGTCAGAGGCCAGCCAGGAAGCATTCCTGTGCAGTGTCCCCAGAAGCCTGGTTTCGAAGCTGGGCAGTATACAGGCTGAGTGGCAAGAGATGGTGAGGTATGTCGGGACTTATCGATTCAAGAACAGGTTCCTCTAGAAGGATAGAAAGCACCGCCAACAACCCTCGGATTAAAGGCTGTGGTGATCCTCTGCTGGGGCCTGGCACCTGGCTGTCAAGAAACCCAAGACCGGGGCTAGGCCCTGTTGGCCACTTCTGCCCAACGCCTGTGGTTTCTCTCCCTAAAATCCACAGCCTTGGCCGGCCGCGGTGGCTCATGCCTGTAATCCCAGCACTTTGGGAGGCTGAGGCAGGCAGATCACAAGGTCAGGAGATCGAGACCCTCCTGGCTAACACGGTGAAACCCCGTCTCTACTAAAAATACAAAAAATTAGGCAGGCGTAGTGGCGGATGCCTGTAGTCTCAGCTACTCGGGAGACTAAGGCACGAGAATGGCATGAACCCCAGAGGCGGAGCTTGCAGTGAGCCGAGATCGTGCCACTGCACTCCAGTCTGGGTGACAGAGCGAGACTCCATCCAAAAAAAAAAAAAAAAATCAAATCCTCCCGCTCCTGGCCTCTGCCTTCCTGCCCTCAATCCCTGAAGCAGAGAGGGACAGGGTTTGTGAAAAGTCCCAAAGGGCTCAAGAGGCGGCTGCCACAGGGAGACAAGGGCACCAAGCAGCAAACGCCCCCTCTGGCAGGACCCCCCATGCCCCACCCCAGAACCCTGGAACCCGCCAGAGCTCCCTGGTTGCCTGGTCAGCTAGGACATGGAGACCTGACTCCCGCCCCACCTCCCTGAGACCCCTCCAGGGGCTTCCTTCCCGCCGCCATTTTGGGTAGATGGTCGCTCCACTTGGCTGGTGGTTCTGATCTAGATTCAATTGCCTTTGGGGCAAAACTCACCGTCTAATCCCGTGTAATTCTACAGAGGAGCCTGGTGGAGAGCAGACGGGCCAACGCTGCCACCTGCTGGCCATCCCAGGATAGGACCCCCAAATTCATGTCACCCTCATGAAGGACCCTCGGGGTACCAGAGGCCTTCGAAGCCCCAGTGAGGAAATTGAGGGTCGCGGGTACCATTACAAGACCCAGCCAAGGCCTAGAGCCAAGGCTTGAACCCTGGAGGACCCCCAAACCCCACTTGCCCAGGAACAGCAGACACTGGGACACTGTTTCGGGTCCTGCCCAGGCCCCTCCCACTGTGAGGCTGGGATTTGTCGCCCAGGGTGCAGGTGAGAAGAGTGGGGAAAGCAGTCCTGAGCCTGGGCGGCGGTGGGGGATGCCTCCCAGAGCAGGCCATCAGTCAGGTGCCCATCCTAGAACCGAGCGTGAATCCAAAGGAGCCAAAGCTTCCTCCTCAGAATCAGACTTGCAGCTGTGAACCAGAGCAGTTCTGGGCCAGGAAGGGGAGCTGCGTCTCAAACTGTTTTCTAAGTATTGACCAGCACACACGATCACCTCCGTGGTTCCATGTGGGCGATGCTGGGCTGCCTGGTCCACGGATGAGGGATTCAGCCCAAGGCGCCCAACCCAACCAGAGGGCAGTCTCTGAGTCCAGGAGACACCTGTGCACCCGCAGGGTGAGAACGCCAAAGGGGTGTAGGTAGGGGGAGGTTCAGTAGCCAGAGGGCCTGCGGGGCCACCCAGGCCATGCCCCTTCCTGTAAGAGGGGCCATTCCTGCAGGGTGGGGCTCTGGCTTTGTGACTGGGCTGTGCCAGTCTGGGTATGATCCCACAGCTGAGCCCCTGTAGAGTAGATGTAGGTGAGGCAAGGAACCCCACGCCCTCCCCACTGAGGTCAGCGGGGCGCAGACGCCCCCTTGTCAGTGCCCTGCCTTCCTCCTGCAATCCTGCAGGACTCTCCGGGGCCAAGTGCTGCCCTTGGGGCCAAAATGACAGCGCCTTCTCCTTCGCCTGCCCTGCGGCCATTCAGGGATGTGCGGGGCACCTCCTGCCCTCCCTGACCAGGTGGCCCCAGAGGCACAGGCTGCAGACACCACCGGGGACCTGCATGGGCCTCCAGTTCCCGCCCCAGCCCTTTCCATCCCCAGGTCAGGGCAGGTCCAGCGGTGGCCAGCGGTTGGGGAAGGCTCTGTCCCCTCCAGGTGTGCAGCCTTGGCAAGTGCTTCAGGCCTCCCTCCACTCCTGCCCTGTGAGCAGAGGGGTCGGGGCGCCAGCGATGTGGTTCCCCAGAGCACCAGCGGGGCTCAGGCCAGGCAGGGTGGAGGGTGGAGGGCCACCTTCCGCCCGTCCTGGAACCACGCAGCGGCCTCCCGGTTGCCCCCCACCCGCCAGGCCCTGCCTCCCGTGGGCACCAGTGGGGAGTCCACACCAAGCCGGCCATGTGCTTTTCGCGAGGGATTACTGGGGAAGCCGGCTGCTCGGTACCTGGAAGGTCCCGGGTCTCGCCTCGTGCCCCTCTGGCCCCCAAACCCACCGGCGCCCCAGAACTAGCCAACCGGTGCTGAGAGCCTGCGCAGCTCAGAGGGCGAGAGGGCGGGACAGCCGCGGCCGGCGCTGGGAGCTCGGCTTCCCGGAGAGCCAAGCGCAGGCCTCCGTCTCCCCAGCCGCAAATGGGCCCGCAGCGTCTCCGCCCCGCAGCGCTGCCCCCAGTGGGAGGGCGGCCCGTGGACGTGCAGGGAGCACGGCGGGGACCCGAAGCAACGCAGGACCCCGGGGGCGCCGCACCCCTCGGCGCTAGCCCATCCCGCGGCCTCGCCAGCGCCTGTCGCCCGCGCGCCCCCACCCCGGCTCGCGCGCCCCGCCCCGCTCCGCCCCGCCCCGCCCCGCTCTGCGGCTCCGACTCCCCCTGCTGCCCCGCCCCGCGCCGCGCTGGTTCGGACTCCGGCCCCGCTTCCGCCCAGGCCCTGGCCCCACCTCCAGCCCCGGTCCGGCCCCGCCCCCGCACCGTGACGCAAAGGTCTGCGCCGTACGCCGAGCCACGTCGTGATGTCATCAGGTCTCGCCCGCGTGGCTGTGGGCGTGGCCAGCGTGGCTTCTCGGGACCACCTGAACTCACGGCTATGGCCCCGGCCGCCGCCAGCCCCCCGGAGGTGATCCGCGCGGCGCAGAAGGACGAGTACTACCGCGGTGGGCTGCGGAGCGCGGCGGGCGGCGCCCTGCACAGCCTGGCGGGTGAGGGCCGGGCGCGGCCGGATGTCCTCGCAAGCGGCCCAGGGGGAGTTGCCCCTCATGGAGGCGGGGTGTCCACCGTGTGTGGTCACCGTCGCCTGGGCCCGTCCCACCACGTGGGACCCGGCAGTCTCCTTCGCCTGCCCTGCGGCCATTCAGGGATGTGCGGGGCACCTCTTGCCCTCCCTGCCCAGGTGGCCCCAGAGGCACAGGCCGCAGACACCGCGGGGGACCTGCGTGGGCCTCCAGTTCCCGCCCCAGCCCTTCCCGTCCCCAGGTCAGGGCAGGTCCAGCTGTGGCCAGCGGCTGGGGAAGGCTCTGTCCCCTCCAGGTGTGTGGCTTTGGCAAGTGCTTCAGGCCTCCCTCCGCTCCTCCCCTGTGAGCGGAGAGATCGGCGCGCCCGCGGCGCAAACGCCTCATACCTCGGTCCCGTTCACACTGACCCCGGCCTTTCCTAGGCCTGACCAGCCGCCCAGGCCCCTCGCCCTTCTGATCCCAGGGTAGGCTCAGCCAGGCCCTACCTGCCTCACCAGGCCGTGAGCTGAGTACAGAAGCCAGTGTACTCAATGAAGCAGCGCCTGTCATCCCAGCAGTTTGGGAGGCGGAGGCGGGAGGATCTCTTGAGCCCAGGAGTTGGAGACCAGACTGGGCAACAAGGCAAGACTCCGTCTCTACAAAAAATCTGAAAATTAGCCGGGCGTGATAGTGGCGTCTGTAATTCCAGCTCTTCAGGAGGCTGATGCAAGAGAATCGCCTGAGACCAAGGGATGAGGCTGCAGTGAGCCATGGTTGTGCCACTGCACTCCAACCTGGGCGATGGGGCCAGACCCCATCACCGATTAAAACACAAAGAAAAAAAAAAAAGAGGCCGGGTGCGGTGGCTTAGGCCAGTAATCCCAGCACTTTGGGAGGCCCAGGCGGGCGGATCACCTGAGGTCAGGAGTTCGAGACCAGTCTGGGCAACATGATGAAATCCCGTCTCTACTAAAAATACAAAAATTAGTTGGGCATGGTGGCATGTGCCTGTGATTCCAGCTACTGGGGAGGCTGAGACAGAATCACTTGAACACGGGAGGCGGAGGTTGCAGTGAGCCGAGATCATGCCACTGCACTCCAGCCTGGGGGACAGAAAAAAAAAAAAAAAGACAATGCCATCAAGTCTTTGGGGGTGGGCAGGCAGTTGTTAAAGGCATCAACTCCCAGCAGAACATTTCTAGTGCAGCAGTGGCACTAGAGCCCAGTGGCAGGGGTGTCATGGCAGCAGGAACAGTGCTGTGGGACAGGAAGAGCGTGGGTAAATATCAGGACAGCCAGGCTCCCTGCCAGGAGGGCCGTGGGTATCAGGTAGACAGCCATTGGCAGATTCTGAACAGGAGAGTGACAATTTTTTGTGTGTGTCCATATTTATTTTACAATACACTGGGCACTTAGCCCTGTGCCAGACACTGTTCCCGGTGTTTTACGAATATTAACTCATTGAATCTTCAAACATCCCTACAGGTAGGACTTACTATTCCTCTTCTGATAGATGAGCAAATTGAGATTCCAGAAAGACCTCACAGTCAGGAAGTTGGAGAGCTGCTGTTTGATGCTAGACAGCTGGCCTCTGGCCTGTACTCTTACGACCCCAGACCATCTTTCCACGTTGCCCTCATAGGCCCTAGTATGGTTGCTCAGGGGAATCCCAGAGCGAGAGATGGGCGCAGGTGGGAGGTTCTTAGCAGACTGTCTGCAGCTCACGCTAAGGCAGGTCAGGGTGGAGACAAGGTGGTGCCTCTGGAGACAGAAGCAGAGAGGGAGGCTGGGGAGAGAGTGTTGGCTTCATGGAAGGGATGGGACTGGATCTGGGCCTTGACAACTCGGGGAGGACTATGGTCCCTCACGCTCAGGGCATGCCCACCAGCTGCCCCAGACTAATACTGTTTCTCCTCTCAGGTGCGAGGAAGTGGCTGGAGTGGAGGAAGGAGGTTGAGCTGCTCTCAGATGTGGCCTACTTTGGCCTCACCACACTTGCAGGTAGAAGCCCCCACTGGTCCTCAGGACTGAGGGCAGCCACACACACCAAGTCCGGGGGACGGTGGCCGGGGGCTGCCCAGCAGTGTGAGAAGCTCCTGGAGCTGGCCCGGGGGAGGCTGCCTCAGGGAAGTGCAGGAGGTGCTGCTCCGAGGGAGACGAGGCGTCAGCTCCCAGCAGGGAGCCCATTTTTCCAGCCTTTGTGTGTCCCTGGGGACCCACCCAGGTGCCACTGAGACCCGTTTCTCCGTGGCCAGCCCTGGTAGCACAAGTGAGTCACAGCGCTGAGCCATGTCATAGGGTGCAGTGCCCCTGTCAGAGTGCCTGGTGGAGCAGCAGTGCTGAGCTGTGTCACAGTGTGCAGTGCCCCTGTCAGAGTACCTGGTGGAGCAGCAGTGCTGAGCTGTGTCACAGTGTGCAGTGCGCGTGACAGTGCCCTGCGGCGCAGTGGCAGGCCTGTGGCCCAGGCTGGTCGCCACCCTGGAGAGGGAGTTGTTGACGGAGGCTGTCAGGCTCCCGACCCCAGCTCAGCATGCAGCAAGGACCACGGAGCGCCAGCCTGGTTCCCGATGAGGGGCTCCCCCCGGGTATCCCGCTGCCATGGAGAGCATGCTCGGTGGGTGGGAGACAGATGTGGCCACGTCACAGGGCATCTTGGGAACTGAGGGGCTCTTAGAGGTAAAGACCACGCCTTGGGGAAGAGCATTTTCCAGACCAGCAGAGCAAGCAGCTGGGAAAGGCCCTAGAAGAACACGCCCCTGGCCGTCTGTGGGGTGATCCCAGGGGGCTCGTGGGTTTTCTAAGCCCGTAGCTTTCCCTGTGCAAGGCTTGGGGCATTGCAGGGACTTGGGCAGGGGAGAGGCCAACCACTGGCTAAGACCAGACCTCAGGGGACAAAGTTGGGCTCAGGGAGACTACAGAGGCTGACAGCCCCCATGGGGTGGTGGTGGTACAGAGCAGGGGCAGCAGTGAGGGGCTGAAACACGCACGGAAGGTACGTGCAGGGTGCCCCTTGGGCTTGACCTCAGTCCCCATGGGATGGTGGTGGCACAGAGCAGGGGCAGCAGTGAGGGGCTGAAACACGCAGGGAAGGAGCGTGCAGGGTGCCCCTTGGGCTTGACCTCAGGAACTGGAGGCCTGGTGTTGCCATCCACAGAGGTGGGAAGGGGGAGCAGACTCTTCTGGGTGGGGGAGCTGGAAGCTATCTTGGCAGGGATGGAATTGGGGCTGCTCATCTGAGGATACGTGGCGATGTCAGGTAGGTGGCCGAACTGGACGGCTGGCACTCGAGTCAGGTCCAGGCTGGGCATAAATCGGGTGGTGCCAGCTGTGCAGTTGGTGGAGAGCCATGGGACTGGATCCAAGTGCTTGGGCCGAGGAAGGTGGCGGGGACAGCTAAGGAGAAAGGGGAAGGAGCAGAGACTCCTGGGGAGAAGCCAGGAGAGGGAGGGACACCGGACACCGGCCAGCCAAGGCCCCGGGAGCTGAGAGCAGCCATTGGCCGGGCCTGTCACATGCTGCCTCAGGTCATGGTGGGCTTAGCAACAGAAGGTCATGTTGGCCTCAGCCAGCGCGGGGTGGCAGTGGGCTCAAGGGCGACAAGATGGAGCTGTTGAGGGGAGCCAGCACAGGGTCGGCTGGCAGGGGCGCTGGGAGCCTGTCCCCGAGGCAGCAGTCTCAGGGTCGACATACCCATCCTCTTCCTTGCAGGCTACCAGACCCTGGGGGAGGAGTACGTCAGCATCATCCAGGTGGACCCGTCACAGACACGTGTGCCCTCCTGGCTGCGCCGTGGCGTGCTGGTGACGCTGCATGCCGTCCTGCCCTACCTGCTGGACAAGGTCCTACTCCCCCTAGAGCAGGAGTTGCAGGCTGATCCTGATGGTGGGCGCCCTTCGCAGGGGAGCCTGGTGCCAGGCGGGCGTGGCTGCTCAGGGGTGCGGCGCTGGGTGCGTCGCCACGCGGCCACCCTGACTGAGCAACAGAGGAGGGCGCTGCTGCGGGCGGCCTTCGTCCTCAGACAGGGCCTCGCCTGCCTCCAGCGGCTCCATGTTGCCTGGTTTTACATCCACGGTGTCTTCTACCACCTGGCCAAGAGGCTCACAGGGATCACGTACGTAAGTAGCAGGTGCTGAGGGCACAGCCGCTTCGGCCACCCTTGTCACCCCCACTGGACTTGGGTGTGTGCACAGAGCTGGCCCTCCAGGCCTCTCAGCCAACAGGGTTCCACACCCAGAACCTGTGTCAAGGCAGGAACCCAAATCCTCTGCTTGGAAAAAAGGCAGGTTTTGTTTAGTTACACTTGGCTGACAGATCCAAGGAAGTCCAGACCCTGAGGGTAGAATGGGCTCCGGCTGCAGCCCCACGTGGACACCAGGCCCTGCACTCAGCTTTTTACTGACCAGCGGGCCCTGGGTCACGCCTCACCACAGATCCCTGAACCTCGGCCCATGACTGCCCATGTCACTGCTGTGAGGAACAAGCAGCTTCTCCCAGAGAGTGTGGGAGCATGTACTGCAGCCCCAGCCCCAGCCCCTCACCCCTCGCCCGTGCCTGGCCCAGCAGTCTGCCCCGTCAGATGGCCGTTCCCACCTTCTCCCCTCTGCAGCCGTCGGCACCTCTGCCCATCCTAACCCCCAGCTGACGCTCCTGCTTCCAGATTCAGCAACGAAGCCTCCCCAATGGTCCTGACACCATGTCCATCTGCCACAGCGTTAGACCCTGGCCCACCAGAGCCACTGCTGCACGAGCTCCTTCCAGAACAGCCCACTGAGGACCCCCCTGTCTTCCGTCCCTAGAGCTGCACTGGGCCCCTCAGCCCCCACTTGCCAGGCGACCCCATCTCCACACACCCTGAACAGGAGGCCACAGTGATCTCCTCGTCAGAGCCAGTGGTCAGGCCTTCATTCTTAGCATACCCAGCCTCCCGCGTATTTGACACGGTTCCTCGCCCTGTCCATGTTAGTGAGGGATTTGCTGAGCTGCTGTGACAGGGGCTTGGAAACGGGGCTCAAACCAGCTGGGAGGCTCCCTGTCTCCTAGGACAGCCAGGAAGTGGCTGGACACCCAGGGCCCACGCTGGCGGTGTGACCTGCCACCTCTGTGTGTGGTTCCCGGCCCTGGGCCGAGGCCATCTGGCTGTCTCCATTTCCCAGCCAGTGGAAAGGGACACGGGAAGCCGAGGGCAGCCAGCTGTCCTTCAGCGGCACGGCCAGAAGCTACCCACGTCACCAGCAGCATGAGGTGGGGAGCAGCGTCCCTGGGGCCACGTGCCTTGCAGCAGGGTAGCTGGTGGGCAGCGTCTACAGCCCGACATGTCTGCTACCCCGCCCATCCCTTTCGGAGAGGTGGTCCCTGGGCCTCCCCATGTCCTCACCCCCTCCGCCAGTGCTAAGACTCCCTCTGCGCTGACAATGCCAAGGCCGGGCTGGAGCTCAGGCCTCTCCATCATGCTAGGCTGTGAAGCGGCTCAGACCCCCTGAACCTGCCCGTCTTGATGGTTTCTGCCGGGCGCTCCCAGTGCCAGGGAGAGGCCTGGTTCTAACACGCTCCGTGCAGACTGACCCTCCCAGCAGGCGCTGAGGCCAGATCCCCAGGGTCCTGATGGGCGTGACACTGTCTGCCCTACAGCTCCGTGTCCACAGCCTGCCCGGAGAGGACCTGAGGGCCCGTGTTAGCTACAGGCTGCTGGGGGTCGTCTCGCTGCTGCACCTGGTGCTGTCCGTGGGGCTGCAGCTGTATGGCTTCAGGCAGCAGCAGCGAGCCAGGAAGGAATGGAGGCTGCACCGCAGCCTGTCTCACCGCAGGTGCGCGCGGGGCCACACATGGGGGCTGGGGGTGTCCTTTGCACTTCACAAGGACCTGTAAGGTGCACCCACCTTGACGCTCTGCCCCACCTTCCCCAGGGGCTCCCTGGAGGAGAGAGCCGTTTCCAGAAACCCCCTGTGCACCCTGTGCCTGGAGGAGCGCAGGCACCCGACAGCCACGCCCTGCGGCCACCTGTTCTGCTGGGAGTGCATCACCGCGTGGTGCAGCGGCAAGGTGAGGTGGGAGCCTGCTGGGGTCCTGAGATGGCTCAGCAGCTGCGCTGGCAAGACACGCCTGGCTGCAGCAGAAGTGGGGAGTCTGGCTCTGAGCGCCCTTCAGGTTGAGGGTAGAGAGATGGGCGTCTTTTTAAAGGCTCCCAGGTAGGTCAGATGTGGGGTCGTTGTGGGGGTTAAAGTTCCAAATTCACGTGTATTGAGACTTTGCTGAACACAGGTTGGGGCAGCAGCCAACCCTGAAAGGCCCCACACCTCCCCCATGCACCCCAGCATGCCCTTCATCCCGGGCTCCTCACCACACTTGGAAACCCTAGCACACTGAATCACACCCACGGAAGAGGCCGGCAGGGTGACAGTGGCACGTCTTCCCAGGAGCTGGGCTTCCTGGGCTGTCAGCTGCGAGAGCAGGAGGGAACCTCCCAGCCGAGCCCCACACCCCCAGCCCCGCCCCAGTCCCGACTGGGACTCGGCCTTCTGAAAAAAGGCTGGCTTTCTTGGTCATTAGTTGAAGGAAATACAACATTTGTGTTCCATGTCATGGGCAGAGAATGTGGACAGGACAAGAGATGCTGATGGGGATGGGCACGGCCCAGTGGCCCCAGCTGCTGTGACCCCTTCCTCCTCTCTGCAGGCGGAGTGTCCCCTCTGCCGGGAGAAGTTCCCTCCCCAGAAGCTCATCTACCTGCGGCACTACCGCTGAGCCGGCGCCCAGGTGGGCCTGGACACAGATGGCTTCTACGCAAGTCTGAACGCCAAGATTCAGTCTCAAGATGAACCCTACTTGCACAGGAATGAGAACATTCTCACAGGTTTTCTATCGTGTAAGATACTAACCCAGCCACCCCGGGAGAGAACAGAAAGCTGTCCCTGACTCTGCTGTCTCAGCCCTGGGAGGGGCGCTAACCCCAACCTGGTATGACTCAGCCACTTCTTCAGGAATTTCACTTATTTGGACAGGATTTTAGGTTTCCCTCCCTTCCCCAAACCATACAGTTGAGAAGTAATTCAGAAGTAGGCCAGAAGACACTTTATTCATTTATATTGTGAGAAAATGGTTCCATCAGGCTTGTGTTAAGGCAATGGACTGAATGAGTGCATGTTGAGTTGGGATGGGGCACGGGGCCTGGCGGTTTGCTTCAGCCAGTGTGGTGAGAACAGCAGTCCCACGGCCCCCATCGGAGGCGGTCAGGCTCTTCCCCAGAGTAGCTGGGCAGAGAGAAGCCAACCAAGGTCAGCACCTCCGTCTGAAGCATTTGGCACACACCTTCAAAACACATCAAGGCTGCTTCCAGTTTCAGAAAATAGAAATCTGCATCTCAGGCCTGACATGCACACAGAGCTCTCCTCCTGACCCAAATGCACTCACGTGCCAGGTCCTGGGGGTTGGGGGGCTGCCGGGGCGCCCAAGCCTTCTCCTGGGGGCCCGCTGGGCAGGCAACCTGCTGACCCAGCGTCACTGCTGTGCTCAGCCCCTCAGCTCGGCCCCAGCCCATTTCCTGCCTCCATTTGACATTTCCAGGTTTTCAAAATTGTATTTAACCTGTGCCAGAGACTTCACCATAGGCATCTTTAATAAACTAACTCCACCAAAATGTGGGCACATTAATAACAAAATGGAACTTGAGATTTCCTAAAGCGCAGTGTAAAATGCCTCCAGGGCGTATGCCACGTTTCCCTACTGACCTGTCGGCAAGGCCGAGGCCTGGCCAGCAGCACCGGCTTCCAGCAAAGACCCCCGCAAACCATGTTCTGCTGTTTGACTTAGGAATGAGGATGACCCTGTATTCCCGGGATAGTCAAGGTCAGCTTACCAGGGGCTGGGGTGGGGAGGCTGTGACCCTCTAAACTGGGAGGAGCACCAAGAGAGGCACTGGGGGCTGCAGCTGGGCGGGCAGATGCCACCGTGGCTCCATCCCTCAGCACCCAGTCCTTCGATTCACACTGTGCTCTGGCCAAGTGCACGCGACCTCCTGTCACATCTTAGGCCTGAGCGCTTATTAGGAAAACGGTATGAAAAGTGACAGACACTGCTGTCTGGAGTCTAAGAATCCAAGTGTCTCAACACAGTACCAGAAGTACCACCTGGGAGCAGCACTTGCTATCCTGGGCCAGGGACCCACAAGCTTGAACGTGGCCTCTTAAGAGAGGAGCTCCACGTCGGATATGCAAATACTGGCACAAGAAAATCCAGGCAATCATCTTTCACCGTGTAAATTCTAAGACAGGACACGCCGCCCAGAGTGAGGAGCCTGAGCAGCCCGGGGCCCAGGAGAGGCCTTCACTCGCACCTGTGTCTTGTCTGGGACCACAGCTATGATGTTCTGCTGTTGGCAAAATGGGTTCACCTTTTGGAAAGGCCAAACGCAAGTTGGGCTTTCTTGTGTCCAGCGACTGTCGTGTTTTAGATAAAGACCTTAATAAAGGTGGAGTTAAAAATCACTTGGTAAGATGTTGAGTATTTTATCACATCAAAAAAGCTGACGTGCAAGTGGGTTCTGCCTCTCCCCCCACAGTGGGGTGCCGAGTGCTGAACCCACAAAGCCAGTCTGCTCGCCGCCAGCTTCGCTGCCCCTCATGGGGGTTGCATGAGGACAAATTTAAATTAAAAACCAAACACTCTTTACATATCAAAGAAATGTGTCAAAATAATCTCAAACAATTAAAATATAATATATATTTATAATTCTGGGCCCTCAAAAGCAATCATGGTAGTTAAGAACAAAGTTTTGAGTCATTAGGATAGAGGCCAACTTTAAACATCTCCAGGGAGATGGATTAGGAAACTGGCATTAGAACCCCACACAGTTACTTGACAATCATCTTTAAAACGTCTCTTTCAGACACGCAGGAATCAGGCTAGATCATCACTCGGGCTCTGTGGAGTGGCTGGCACACCTGTGGCTGGTGGGGAAGGCGGCTGGCGGGGAGCGGCCCATTCCTCCCTCGCAGGCCTCGCTCCTGCCTGCCCACCTGGCACCGGGGGGGACCGGCCACTCGCCCTTGCTCCCATGGGCTCCACCCGCCTGGCTTCCCGCCTGCAGCTGACTAGAATTCCATCCGTGAGAAACACTTGAACGTCACTGAAAAAGAAATCCATGCGATTTGGTTTAAGTGCCAGTTTCTTCAAGAACCTGATATTTCAGTTACAAATCATTGAAGCTCCTTTTTAAAAAGAAAATTCAACTCCCTCATAATCAACTACTTTATGTGAAGAAAAAAGGCATTGTTAACAATGGCTCAAAACCGTTCTTGCAACACGTGAGGCAGCCTCAGTCCCGCTTCTAGCTGGCAAAAGCCTTGCCGGCGTCCTCCTTGCCTCTGTACCTCCTCTTGCCATGTGTGAACGGGATGTACCGGTACTTAATCATGTGCTGGGGAGAGAAGCACAGATCAGTCACTGCACAAGCGCTCTCCAACCAGCCACACTGTCCCCACATGGGAGCGGCCAAAGGCCCCCATCTTTTCTATACATCAGACAAGTGGGATTGGGGCCCCAGTGGCTTCCTGCGCCCATGTCAACACAGCAAGGCCTTCCACAGCCCACAAGGCCTAGGTTTGAAACCCCATCGATCCCAGTGTTTCCTGAGCCTCCTATGGAGGAAGGGCAAGGGGGATGTGAGGCGGCCTAGGGCCCTCTCTGCAGCCAACACCCCGAGCACAGAGTGAGGCCCGCAGCAGCAAGGCCATGCCGTCGAGGGGTCAGTCCGCAGTCTCAGCTAACTTCCCCCTAATGCCCTCCTCCTCGGGCAGTCTGGCGCAGGGCGCTGGGCCCCCTAAGAGGAGCCACTGGGACACTGCACACGCCAGGGCTCTCCCGTTCAGCTCCCACAAAGCTTCCACCAAGAGCCCACCCGCTCCGACAGACGCGCTCTCCGTTTAGTTCACCGGCTGTGCTGGGAACAGAGCAGTGTCCTCGTCACACACAAGACAGTGCCACTGAGCTCCACATTCACACCAGGCAGACTCTGCCACCACCCGCCACAGCCCACCACGGCTCCCCCATGCTGCAGGTAACAGAACAGCGACTGCGGCCGGCGTGGCGGCAGTGCTTCTGCTTTACCTTGATTTGCCTCTTCATTGTGATACAGAAGAGCATGATGAAGTACATCACCAGGATCGGCCAGAACACCGGGACGTTGAAAGCGTCGAAGAAAGTACAGACCATAGCCACAAGGATGCCCTTGGTAGCCGCGTGCCTTCAAGTGGGGAGAGAAGGTTAGCGCAGCGTCTGCAGCCAGCACCGGGCACCTGCCGGCCGCCTCCAGCTGTGCACCGACCGTCCCCGCAAACAGAGGCATCCCTGTGGAAAGGAGGGGTCTACCCTGGGCACAGCAGCAGCATGACCCTTTGCATGTAGCTCACAGAAATGTACTGTACTGCCCTCACCACAGAGACATCCTTCTCTTACTCCCTTGAAGCGTACAATTCTTCTTAAAACTACACAAAGTATAAAGCATTAGTGCTGAGGCTCGGGGCCCCATGCCTGCTGGCTGGGCCTGCGATCTGGAGAGAAACCCAGGCTGTGTCTTGTGGACCATCCAGGGCCTTCACCTTATCGCTGTGGCATGGCCACCAGTGTTCCCTCCCACCCCAGCACATGGCCAAGAGATGCCATCGCCCTTGAGGCTCAGCTCTCCCTTCCTACTCCAAGCCTCTGGTGGCTTCCAGGGCCCCTGATCTTTCTGTCCCCAACTCCATCTGGGGCTGCAAAGTCAAGGTGTGGAGCCCCACGAGCTCAGCAGGCTCCTTCACTTTACTGATCCAACAGACTTGGGTTCCTCTTGTGCCCCCAGGGTGGGGTATGAGGGACAGGACAAACAGATGCAGCCACAGAGCTCCCATCCCTCTGACGGCTACGCCACCCACCTCTGCCTACCCGTGCAGACACGGGCACCTCGGCTCAGACCCCTCTCAAAAATGACTCCAGGAGGCGGCCAGTCCCCCTCTGCCAGCCACAGGGAGCCACAGGGCTGGGGATGGGAGGGAGGGAGGGAGGGAGGGAGGATGGAGACTGGACGCAGGGCCTGCCCTCCCCAGGCCACGACCACAGGACCAGTGCGCACTCCAGCCCAGAGCCAGCCTCCTTTCCGCCAGCCTCCGGGGCACTGGTGCTGACTTGAAAACAAGAGAACGCGGCAAGGTAGTGAGTGGCCTTCCAGTGAGAGCCCCTGTGACTCCCCCTGTGCCCAGCCCAGCACAGCAGTCATCTTTCGGGTGACTTGAACAAAATTTCAACAAAAATCAGTGTAGTCTCAGTCTCAGCCACCCTTGAGCACGATTTTCCTTCTCAAATACCGTGAAGAATTAGCTCACCAAAATTTAAACTCTGGAAGCCTTCGAATGAAGGGGCGGAATTCCTCGTTCTGTTTGGTGGGCAGCGAAGGACCGTCATCTGCAAGGCAAAGCACCCATCAGAGGGGGCGCCTCTTTTCATTTCTACCATTTCCCCGCAAGGCTTCGGACTAGCAGGCCTCACAAATCTAAACTGACATTTGTGTCGGGTAACCAAAGAGAAACCGGGGGTCTGTGGTCAACTGACACATCCAGTTCACTGCTTTCAGAAAGCGCTATCAGAATGTTTTTAAAGACTTCCATGCGTTTTCAGTGCAGAAATAATTCAACCACATATAAACCTCCAGAACACCTCAGCTGCACCACGTATAGGCACAGAAAGAAAACAAAGGCAAATTAACATAAAAAGCAAGCGGCAGAGAACAGGGCGGGGCAGAGGATGCGCTGACCGTGGAACCCGGGCACCAGGCCTGTCCCACCAGCAGCTGTGCCAAGCCCGCTCTTACCCCACCTCCCACCCGGACGGGTGCCGCTCCCCATTTACAGATGGGAAAACTGAGGCCTACAGGAAAGGGGCTCTTTGTTATTTTCTAGTCTCCTCCAAATAGCAACAAATGAGAGGAGCTGTGTTCCGTCAATCTTCTCATCACATACCCTACCCAGAAGACTCACAGGCTTCTGGCCACACAATGAGAGCACACCCTGCTCCCTGACAGCAGGTTCTCCAGAGGAGGAGGATCCTGGCAGGGAGCTGCATGTGGGTTTTCCCGCAGTGGCCACGATGTCCTGGAAAGCAGTTGTTTGTTCCTCCCCTGGGGCTGGCCAGTCAGGCGTGAACTCAGGGCCCCTACCTGGCCCAGGCAGACCCAGGAGCAGCGTGAATCTTCCAAGCATGGAGCACGAAGCGCCAGGAACACTTCAGCTCACAGCTCCTCAGAAACCCGAGGCCGCCCAAAGCCTGACCCGACCTGATGTTGGCATCAGGGTCCTGGCAGTCTCTGTGCACCACAGTGAGCTTCCTGTGGAACCCTCTGGCTATGGGAAAAGGTAACCTCATCATGGCCGCCTCCACTGATTCTGAAAGGGGCCGTTGACTGGGGTGGGACAGGTGCCAGAGTTGGACCTTCCGCCTCAGACCCCCACTGTCTGTGGTGCCATGTGACCTTGAACACGTTTCCTAACCCAGTACACCTCAGTTTCCTCATCTGCAAAGTGGGAAAGAGTGAACACCCACTTCGTGGCTATCAGGAGGGTTTGAAGAGTCGTTCTACAAACGTATCCTGATCACCCAACGTTACAAGTACATTTCAACCCCAAGAGAAGAGTCTCGGGTGTTTCCAGAGAACACTGGACAATCCCATCGGAAAAGAAAGGCCCAACCTGCCCACACAGCCCAGTGCACAGCCGCTACCCTACCTGAGTCTTCCATTAAGGAAGGATCCACTTTGGGAGAAAGAAAAGCTATGAAAAGATTTAGATGGTAGATCCCCAAGGCATAGGTCACAATGTACCAACCCTGAAAGAGAAGGAAAGAGAGTCAGTGGTGCACTCCGACCGTCCATCGGCCTGAGTCAGTTCATGTTTGCACTCCAGTTCACTCTCAACTTTAACTGATCTTAAAAACACACAAAACTTACAGCAACGACAATGAAATACAGTGAAATCCCATGGTAACAATTTATCTCAAATTATACTTTGTGGGTACTGAGACTAAGGGGACAAGCGGGGCCCCAAATGAGCAAAGCTCTTCAAGGGTCCAGTTAGATGCACGTAATCCCCGAAGCCACAGACGCCCCACAAGGAGCGCAGCAGAAAAGGAGGCTTTTCTCAAGAAGCACATGCTCAAGCTACAGCACAGGCTTGGGTGGCCCGGGCACCCGAGCGATGCTGGCCCAGAGCCCCCACCAGGAGCAGGTTCATCAGAAACAGAAGACAGAATGTCAACTGTGACTGGAGGTATGCTAGCTGATGTTCCTCTAACAGACAATTCACATTGCCAAACACACTCTGCCAGGAGGGTAAAACCTTTGCCCAGAAGAAATCCACAACTGGGCAATCAAGAAGAGACAGCCTGAACCAAGCCTTCCTCCAGAGACGCAGAGTGGGAGAATTCCGCCAAGATGCCTGAGTGCAGCACACTTGCAACTAATTCATCTTTAAAATGATTAAGTATATCCCATTAGAAGCCAGAACTGCATTCTCAATTTTAAAAGCCTTACATTTCTCAGTCGGGTGTGGTGGCTCACGCCTGTAATCCCAGAACTTTGGGAGGCCAAGGTGGGTGGATCACCTGAGGTCAGGAGTTCAACCAGCCTGGCCAACATGGTTAAACCCCATCTCTACTAAAAATACAAAAATTAGCCAGGCGTGGTGGCACATGCCTGTGATCCCAGCTGCTCGGGAAGCTGAGGTAAGAGAATCGCTTGAACCCGGGAGGTGGAGTGTTGCAGTGAGCCAAGATCACGCCACTGCACTCCAGCCTGGGTAACAGAGTGAGACCCCGTCTCAAAAAAATAAATAAAATATAAATGCTTTAACTTTCTCATACAAACAAGAAATCTTTCTGCCTAAACACTTTTCGAGTCAGACTTAGGGCTAACCACTAGATGTGAGGGTTAACTGGATGTCTGTGTATCTATCTTCGTGCTGCAAGGCCACGCCTGAAGGCACATCAAATGAGGCACGAGCTTCGTTTAGAACATAGTAAAACTGCCGGGTGCAGTGGCTGAAGCCTGTAATCCCAGCACTTTGGGAGGCTGAGGCGGGCGGATCACGAGGTCAGGAGATCGAGACCATCTTGGCTAACATGATGAAACCTCGTCTCTGCTAAAAATACATTAGCCGGGCGAGGTGGCACATGCCTGTGATCCCAGCTACTCAGGAGGCTGAGGCAGGAGAATGGCGTAAACCCAGGAGGCGGAGCTTGCAGTGAGCCGAGATGGCGCCACTGCACTCCAGCCTGGGCAACAGAGCGAGACTCCGTCCCAAAAAAAAAAAAAGAACATAGTAAAACTGACCTGTGGGTGCTGCACTCTTCCCGCCCCCTGCTCCTGCCTGATGTCCCTGATTCAAGATTTCTAGGTCATTCTTTCCATTAGACAATGGACCGAGTTCCAATTAAAAAAAAAAAAAATCAATTAAGGTGGTAAACAAGGAAGTATCTTCCACAGTCCCCAGAGGAGAAAATAGCCCTGACAAGGCTTTCAACCTGCCCTGCCCTACACATAAGATTAAATACCCTCCTCTAAAGATCTACGAAGAATTCCCATCTTGCAGGTTTGCTCCTAGAAACCCCGTGTTTACTAGCAAGTAAAGGAACACCAAGGTGAAGTCTGAGACCACATCGCCTGACCTAGGGGTGCCCCAAAACACGTGAAGGTTTGAAACCCTCAAGACCCCCTTTGGTCACTGTCTCTCTTATTTGACTCAGCGTCTCAACCTGCATTGTCCTCTTTGGCCTCATATAAGGTAGAACTCAGGAAAGGCTAAATAAACCCTTTGGATGCCAAATCATTCATGACACCCAAGGTATGGACTCTTCACCCGAGGAATGAGGCAGCCACAGAGCACCACTTTGTCCTCAGCATCATGCAGCAGGGTCAGAGGGACACAGCAGCTCCACTGTCCAGGCCTGGACACGCCCAGGGCAGGGCCAGGCTGGGCTCAGGACCGCCTGGGTACGCTGAGAAGCCTGGTGAGGGGACTCCAGGTGAATCATAAACAACCCTGTTTGTTAAAGACAGTCACTGAGATCTTTCTGACATTTGGCATTTAGCTGAAAACTGATTACTACAGACCATTTCCTGCAATACAAACTGGATCAACAGCATCCCCACCAGCACCACGTCCAGGTAACATGGACACGGCCAACTCACATCAGCCCACACCTACCTGCAGCAGGTAAACCCGAATCATGTAGACAAAGCTCAGGCCCAGTGTCACGACCCATCGCACGGCCGTGTAGGGTGTGGACTTGTCTAGCCAGGACTGATAAATCTAGAAAGACAAGAGTCCAAAAGCATGAAGCAAGCCCAGTAACTTCTGCACAGACCCTGCCACAAAATGTACCTTCTGCTAGCGTTGGCTTTCAATTTTTAAAAAAGCTAAGAGTGAGTTACAACAGGAAGAGATTATCTATGTATCAGCACAAGGCAGTGACTATAATTAATCCAAAGTTTATTTTCAATAATTCCTGAAGCAGGTTCATCTCTTAAGCAAGACTATTACGAAACAATCTCCTAGGAGACTGTGACATGGCGCTGGCCTAAAGGGATCACTATGGGGAAGACCCAGCCTCACCCCAAAGAGAGGACTGTGCATCTCAAAGTCCCCACCCTACAGCACAGCCCTTATCGCCACATCTCAAGTCAGCTCCCCCATCTGCTGCAGCCAGTGGCCAGCCTTGCCCCACTCCCAGGCCCACTGGCCACAGCCTGAGTCCCAGCAGCCACACTGGCATATGTGTGCGTCCAGGCGGCTGTGGACATGACCGAGGGAGCCCTTAGTCTTATGTATTTATTTTTACAAATATATGTATGTATGGTTTTTTATTTTGAAATGTAATTTCCAAATTGTGAGAAATTTCCAAATTCACAAAAGTAAAAAGATTATAGAAGCCCACATATGCCCATCACCCAACTTCATTAATCGCCAATCGCTTTTCATATGTGATTTAATTAAGGTGATGAATTTTTTTTGACCCAGATCCTCAGCACCTGGAACTACCGGTGACCCAAGCTTTTCCTGAGACTAAGGTTCCCGAGACTCCAGCGTTCAAAGGCAGCTCTAGGCACCTCACTCACCAAATGCACATGCAGCCCACACAAGAGCCTCCCGCCCTCAGGGGCAGAACCTCCGACCTGACACGGGGCAGGTGGAGCTCCCAGCACCAGGGACGTGGGTGGCCAGGAGAGGGACAGCAAGAGTAGAACGGCAGCCACGGCCGCGTCTGTCCTGCCTGGGTGCTGAGACTGGGTTTTGTATTTTTAAAGGTTGGTAAAAGGAAAACAAAAACAGAAAACGCATGTGACAGACCACGTGTGGCCTCAGAGCCCCATCTCGCCACAGCTGGCGCTTTACGGTGAAGACAGCGCTGTCTTCAGAAGTCTGAGCCTGAGGCAAAGTCACCTCTCCATCAGGAACACCAGCACACAGGTCCTTCCGGAAAATGCTGGGAGTCCAGTTTCCTTTTCAAACATTTACACTCATCTGCTAAAAACCCACCAACCTGTCCAAGTCTTGTGAAAAATCTGTACACCACCGAAGGCTTGCCGTGGACGGATTCTCCCACACTGTCCCCTTCAGACATTCTGTAACTGGGAGAAAAACACAAAATACTTTTCAATAAAAAGCATTCGAGGGTGTGAAATCTTGGCCCTATTTTCACCAACACTGTCAAGTAGGTTTCTTCAACATTCAGTGTTCTGTCCATACCATTTGTGTTTTTATCATGAACTGTTCGGGAAAAAGAAGCAGGTGCACAGGCTTCCGTGGAGGGGAAGGGCAGCGTTAGACACATGGGCCCGGCAAGGCCGCGTTTTCATTCCCACTCCGGCACCTCAGTCACCTGCGTGGGTGGCACTGTCCACCCCACTGGCGCCAGGAGCAGCCTTGGTGCCATGGGGTCCGCTGGCTGGTCTACGGCACGTGGCACTGCACGTCCTCCCTCCAGGGACCACATCCTCTGTGGATCCCTCAGAGTTCCCCCACCCAGGCACCCTGTCTGCTCCACGCCCTGTCCTGGGTCTCTGGTCTGGCAGGAGCAGAAGGGTCCTGTCCTCTCAGGGCCAGGTCCTCCACCCCATGAACAGGAAAACGTTACCTACAACTCCAGGGAGTCCATCCATCTGCGTCCCAGTTTCTTATCTGGCAAGTGGAGGGAACATATCTGCTCCTATTTCCACACACTGCTGTGATGCCCTGAGGATTTCACCTGAGAACCCAGGTGCCAGAGGTCACACTGTTCACCCACTTACTTCCCAGATGCCCAAGTGAAGGGCATCATTACCCACATTTCACCAAGAAGGACCTAGTCTCACAGTGGAAGCCACGTGTCCGAGGTCCCGCCACAGCTCTGCTTCCGGACAGGCCAAGCCAAGCCTGACTACGCCACCACCCACTCCTGGGACCAGACGGCACCAGGACCTGCCGCTCTTCAGGAAAGCGCTGCTGAGCACCCAAGGCCTGCCGGTTGTCACTCCTACTTTAGAAGATGAGACGCCTGCTGGCCCCTGAGCTAGAGAAGATGGCAGGGGCGCACTCACCTCCCCCGCCAACCCCATCTGCTGTCTCGGCAGGCCAGTGAAGGAGAAACAGACTCCGGTCTCAAGTCTGGCCTAAAGTCCCACCTGTGCTAAGCGGCTGTGAGGCCTTCAACAAACCCTGTGAGCACGCAGCAGCCGGCCTCAGTTTCCTCATCTGTAAAATGTGGCTCTAAGAAACACCAGACACGAAAGCAAAGACATCGTTCCTCGGCAACCCTTGGGGTCGGTCTTATTGTTCTCATGCACAGGTAAGAAAACTGAGGCTCACAAAGGCTAAAGCGCTGTCCTGGCCCATCAGCATGTCCGCAGTGGGCAGGAGCTGGAACACGCATCTTCCTGAATCCAACGCTCCTCCAGTCTCACCCTGGGAGCGCTGGGGAAACCTTCCCTGCGGGTGGAAGGCAGAGGGGGCCAGACGCAATGCTGCCCTCAAGTGCCTCGGCTCTCCCATCACAACTGATGCGGGGAAGTGATCCAGGCAGCTCCCTCCACGTCATCAAGTCTGTGCAGAATGTGGCTCCCTGACACCATTCCTGGATCCTCCGTGCGGAGTGCCAGGCCGGCTCGAGGAGACCGAGGGGCCTTTGGTCGCAGGAGCCATGTAAACCAAAGACACACAGGAGAAGCACTTTTACTCTCCACTGAGAGAACTCCACATTTAAATAGAGGCTACACTAGAATGCGCCACCTGGAATGGTCACCCTATTTAGGCCAAAGCCAGGGCATCTGAAAGACACTCATCACATTCTTCGTCTTGTAGCTCCTTAGTTTTCCCCCTATTTTACTGTTTCCCATTAAAGCGCTTTTACTTGACTGCAGGTGATGAGAGTAATGTCAGAGAGAAAATACTCGGCTCTCCCACCAAAAGGTATTCTCTAGGCAAAGTTCAGAACGTCTCACTCTCCAGCTGAACGTGTAAAAAACCTACTCGAAACATATCAGCCAATTCTGCTTCTCTGACACATACAACACGTATACCAAACACACACAGTCAGCTTGCACCCTGACTGAACACATCACCAGAAATAGCCTGAGGCAGTGTGGCAGGAGCAAGAACGTGAACTTTGGACTCCAACAGCCTGCTTTCAGATCCTGGCTCTATCACTCTGTCAGTGTGACCAGGACAGGCTATTCCAGGATGCCTCAGGTTCCAGTCTGTGAAATGGGACAATAGCACCTCTCGTGCCTTCTTCACGAGGCTCTTGCGAGGAGTCACTGGGCAGCCCGTGGAACACCCTTGGATCCAGGCAAGGCAGTGCCAGCCCTGTTCCCAGATCAAGGCCAGCCCTCACAGCAGCTGTCCCCACTGCAGCCCTCCTCTCTGCTCAGTTTGAAGACCTCCTCCTCAGAGGCCTCCGTTATCGCCCACACTGACCCCCAGTACCTTACATCACATCACCCTGTTTTTATTTTGTGTACAACTGTTTCCTGATACCTTTCTGGCTTATTTCTCAATTTTCTCCTGCTAGAATGAAGCTCCTGGAGGGGTCCCTTGTCTGGTTCGGGGCTGGGCCCTACCACCTGGAAGTCCATTACATAGCAGACAGCCCATCAATTACCTGCTGAAGGTGACTGCTTTATGTCTAATCACAAACAAAACAGAAAGGGAGATAAAACCAGTCTAAGCAGAAACCGTGAGGACATGCCAGAAAGTGTAAAACTCTCTATATGCCTTGTTCTAGGGCCCGCCACATTTGTCCACATCTGTGGTCCATCACTACGTTCGTGGTAAAGATGAAGTCCTCCGCCTGGCGTCCAGGAGCACTGAAGTCTGGGATGAAGTTCTCAGCCTGGGGTCCAGGAGCACTGAAGTCTGGGATGATGTCCTCCGCCTGGCGTCCGGGAGCACTGACAGTCTGGCTCCCACCACCTTTCTCTTCAGTCCCCATCCCCAATTCCTCCTGGACTAGGAAAGTCCCTGGCAGCGGTGCACCAAGCTTCACGCCTCTAGTGTTGTTCAGTCCTCTGAAATGCCCTCCCAGACCCCGTCTCTTCCTTCTTCCCAAGGCCACATTCCAGCCTGGGCTCCTCCCTTCTCTGGGCCTGACCATCTTACCTCTCCACCTGGCTCTGACACACTGTAACCGCCGTCACCTCCGGCACATGGCAGAAGCCAAGCGAGTCTGAATTACTGAGAACCCTTTATCCACTTACGGAATAACTGCATTTCCTGTGAAATGTCAACCCAACTAAAAATAAAGTGTTTCCAGGACCAACGGCCAGCCTCTACTCTTCACAAAGGGAAAAGGGCGAAAGCCCACTGAAGGTACTCAGGCTGAAAGCAGCCCTCTGTGCTGTAACACACCTGGCAGAGAAACGAACGATAACTTTATCAGTGGGGCCACAGACCAGTACTAAGTCAGCCTGGAGAATTTATGATTTTATTGCCTATTTAGAATACGATCAAAACCGATGTAACTAGTTTCCTTTGAGCCCGTCAGTAACGCCTTCAGCCCAGGGCTTAACACTAAATCCTATAGGTAAGCGCTGACCTGGACGCAAGATGGGGAGAGGGCATATCCCCTCTCGAATCCAGCCCAACTCGCAGCGCTGTGGGGGCGGCGACTTCCCGCTTCCCCCAAATGCACAACAGGGAAAGCGGACGAGACGCGGCCCGGGTGGGGAGGGCTGCAGCCCCCGCCCGGCCCCTCTCCCGCTCACCTGCCCCTCGCAGGCCCCAGGGCTCCGCCTGCACCTCCGGACCCCTCTCCGCCGCACCCCCTGGCCCCTCGTCCCGGGTCGGCCCTGAGGCGCGACCCGTACCCCTCAGGGCCGCGGGTCGGGAACACGGTCCCCGCAGCCACCCTGGCCCCGACGTCCCTCCCCGCCCGGCCCTCAGCGCGGCCCCGCCCGCCCGCGGCCTTGACAGCCCGGAAGGAGCGGAGGCGGTGCTGCCTGGCCGTTCCCGCGCCACGCAGCCCTTCCTGGCACCTCGCAGCTCCGCTACGGCCGAGCCGCGGTCTCCCTCACGGCCGCGGGAAGGAGGACGGCGGGGCAGGGGCGGCCGCCGGCGCTGCGCTCTGGCTCCGGGAAGCAACAGCGAGCACTTCCGCTCCGTCCTCCGCGGCGCCGCCTCCAGGGCCCCCAAGATGGCGCGAGGGCGGGGTCGAGGGTTCCAACCATTTCCGCTTCCGGCGCAGACGCGCAGGCCGTTGGCTGGCGGGCCTCTCCGCGGAAGACACGACAGCGGCGGAAACGCGCGCAGGCGCAGCTGCGTCCTCTGGCTCCGGGTCCGGCTGGCTTCGCTCCAGAGATTGCGCGGGCTCAGGGACTAGGCCCGTGGCCACACCCCCTTGCGACAAAGACCAATGGAAGCGGGCGTTGCTGGTCGCTAAGGAAACCCCCGGCGGCAAGATGGCGGCGGTTGGCGAGGGCACCCCGAGCTCCCGCGGGCCGCGCCGGGACCCGCCGAGGAGGCCGCCCCGGGACGGTAACGACTGCGGGCCACCGGGCAGGTCGCCGGCTGCCCTGGGCTCCGTTCGGGGTGCGATCGCTCTACGCCCTCAACCCCCAAATGCTCACCTCGGAAAGTGGAGGTCCAGGTGTCGCGGCGGAGCCGGGGCCGCCTCCGCGTCCCCCAGTCCCGCAGGACTCGCCGTGCGCCTCCCCGGGCCTGGCTCGCACCCTTCCCCGAGCCCTCCTCCCGCAGCAGGCCCAGCCCTGCAGGGAGTCGCCCCCTGCTTGCTCCCAGCAGGGAAGACCGGGTTCCGGCCGCAGCCTCACAGCCAGCGGGACCTGGGGTTGCCATGGGGATCCCGAAGCCCGGGACGTGGGGCCCGGGCAGGCGCAGGAGCAGCACTAAGCCTCCTGACTTCCTGGCCGGTGCTGTCCAGAAACGCTAGGACTCGTTTCAAAAGCAGATTTTGCCTGTCACTCCCAGCACTTTGAGAGGCCGAGGCGGGCGGATCACCTGAAGTCAGGAGTTCGAGGCCAGTCTGGCCAACATGGCGAAACCCCGTCTCTACTAAAAAATACAAAAATTAGCCGGGCGTGGTGCTGCCTGTAGTTCCAGCTACTCAGGAGGCTGAGGCAGGAGAATCGCTTGAACCCAGGAAGTGGAGGTTGCAGTGAGCCAAGATCGCGCCACTGCAACCCAGCCTGGGCGACAGAGCAAGACTCCGTCTCAAAAAAAAAAAAAAAGCAGGTTTTGATAGGAACTGTTTCTAGAATCAAATAAACGGGTCTGGAATGAACGCAGAGCTCACACTAGTATCTTCAGGTAGAAGATTTGGGGCAGATACAGTAGCCTGTGGTAACCCCCTGACCTCCTCCTTGACATTTTCCCATAAACCCTCCCCACAAGATGTGCCCGAGGAGGAGCTGGTGGGGAGGGAGCCCTACCCATTCCAGGAACTGCGGGAGTTGGCGGGTGGCACACCCAGCAACTGGGAGGAGTTGAAGCCGGCCAGGCCCTCCTTAGGTTTGAGTGTGGATTTTGTCCCCAAGGATAGGAGACCACTGAAGGGTTACAGCAGGGGATGGGAGGGTCTGCTCCTCCCCTGTGTGCCTCACTGATGCTGCCCGCTCTGCCTTCCCCTGGCTCACTCATCTCCCTCAACAAGGCTCCCAACCTGTCCCTCGCCACCTCCCGAGCACCTCTGCTGTCTCGAGGACCTGCTCTTGTTTCAACCCAGCCCTCCTCTCACTGGGCCTGTCTTCTCTGCACCAAGTAGGTCCTCATCCTTGTCACATAAACAAATGAGCAAATGGACGGCCCAACAGCCGACAGGAGAGCTCATGAGCCCCACAGGCCGCCTCTGGGCCGCTGAAGGTGATGTGTACCAACCCTTTGAAGGCCCTCGAGGGAGCTGGACTCCCTCCTTCAACACTGGAGACCATCCCTCATCTCAGTGTCTGTGCTCACCTGTGTGTGTTTTCTCAATATTCAGGTTATGGTGTCTACGTATACCCAAATTCTTTCTTTCGATATGAAGGAGAATGGAAAGGAGGGAGGAAGCACGGTGAGAAGCCTCTGTGGTTTCTTCTTGCAGCTGCCACCCCACGGCTGATAAAGCTGGTTTCTCCCCGGGAGGCTGGGTGGGCAAGTGGCATTTCCTGTAGCTTTCGAGCCCACTGTACCCTGGTGCTTCCCTGGCTGCTGGGGGTAAGGCTGGTTGGACAGGGGAAACAGAGGCCTGCGAGACCCCCCTGGAGGGCCACCTTTAGCAAAGGAAGCTGCAACTTAGAAATTCTCCCCAGAGGTTGAGTTAATTTGTCTTTTCCAGAGTGAAAACTGGCTTTATGGTTTATTTCTGATTATAAAGAGAACCTACTCTTGTAGTAAGTCCACGTAATAGAAGAAAGTGTAAAGTCAGGCCAAGCGCAGTGGCTCACACCTGTAATCCCGGTACTTTGGGAGGCCAAGATGGGTGGATCGCTTGAGGTCAGGAGTTGCAGAACAGTCTGACCAGCATGCTGAAACCCCGACCCTACTAAAAATACACTAGCTGGATATGGTAATGCACACCTCTAGTCCCAGCTACTTGGCAGGCTGAGCCAGGAGAATCCCTTGAACACAGGAGGCAGACGTTGCAGTGAGCTGAGGTTGCGCCACTGCACTCCAGCCTGGGTGACAGAGTGAGAGTCCATCTCAAAACAAAACAAAAAACAAAGAAACCAAGTATAAAGTCAATAACACCTGTAGCCCCTCAACCCCAGGCAAATGCCATGGACCTTCCATGATGTGGACCTTCCCACCACTGTGCTCCTCTCACACAGTTTTGTATCTGCCCTCTGCCAGTTTTCTTTTCTTTTTTTTTGTTTTTGTTTTTTGAGTTTTGCTTTTGTTGCCCAGGCTGGAGTGCAGTGGTGCCATCTCGACTCACTGCAACCTCCGGCTACCAGGTTCAAGCGATTCTCCCGCTTCAGCCTCCTGAGTAGCTGGGATTACAGGCACCTGCCACCACGCCCAGCTAATTTTTGTGTTTTTAGTAGAGATACAGTTTTACTATGTTGGCCAGACTGGTCTCGAACTCCTGACCTCAGGTGATCTGCCCACCTTGACCTCCCAAAGTGATGGCATTACAGGCGTGAGCCACTGCGCCCAGCCACTCTGCCCAGTTTTCTTTCTTTCTTTCTTTCTTTTTTTTTTTTTTTGTGAGACAGTCTTGCTCTGTCGACCAAGCTAGAGTGTAGTAGCTCGATCTCGGCTCACTGCAACCTCTGTCTCCTGGATTTAAGCAATTCTCCTGCCTCAGCCTCCCAAGTAGCTGGGATTACAGGTGCGTGCTACCACACCTGGCTACATTTTTTTTGTTTTGTTTTGTTTTGTTTTTGAGACGGAGTCTCACCTTGTCTCCCAGCCTGGAGTGCAGTAGCATGATCTCAGCTCACTGCAAGCTCCGCCTCCCGGGTTCACACTGTTCTCCTGCCTCAGCCTCCCAAGTAGTTGGGACTACAGGCGCCCGCCACCACGCCCAGCTAATTTTTTGTATTTTCAGTAGAGACGGGGTTTCATGGTGTTAGCCAGGATGGTCTCTATCTCCTGACCTTGTGATCTGCCCATCTCAGCCTCCCAAAGTGCTGGGATTACAGGCGTGAGCCACCGCGCCCGGCTGACTTGTATTATTATTATTTTTTTTAGTAGAGAAAGGGTTTCACCACATTGGCCAGGCTGGTCTCAAACTCCTGACCTCAAGTGATCTGCCCACCTCAGCCTCTCAGAGTGCTGGGATTACAGGTGTGAGCCACGGCACCCGGCCACTCTGCCCAGTTTTCTCATGGGAGGTTGGTCTTCTGGCGTTTTTCTATATGAGCTGTTTTTGTATCTGTCAGTATTTTCTATATTTTTAAAACGCTTACCTTTTCTTTAGTGTTTTTGCTATACAGATGCTGCTTCTGTAGCGTCTGATAGGAGAGATGCTTGTCCACCAGGCAGGCGTGAAGATTCCTGTCTGTGGCTGCTATCAGAGCCTGGCCTGGGCAGGACGTTCCCACTTCTAAAAGGTGCTCTTCTGTGGCACTGTGTTCTGCAGACTCTCTCTGTCCTCACGTTGACAGAGCAGGGTGGTGGGAGTGTCCCCTCAGAAGGCTCAGGGATGAGGTCTCAACTGCACTTTTATTTGTTGATTTATTTTTGATGCGGGGTCTCTCTCTGTCACCCAGGCTGGAGTGCAGTGGTGCAATGACGGCCCACTGCAGCCTCAACCTCTTGGCTCAAGTGATCCTCCCACCTCAGCCTCCTGAGCGGCTGGAACCACAAATGCTCACCACCATACCCAGCTAATGTTTAACATTTTGTGTAGAGTCAGGGTCTCTCCACATTGCTCAGGCTGGTCGCCTGCACTTTGATTGCTCTGCTTATTCTGGCTGAAGGCGCAGGTTGCTCAGGCATGTTTCGGCAGATGATTTTGAGAGCATTTTTTATTTTTAAATACATGTATCGCATGAGTGATGGAGCCAAACACAGGTTTTGAAGGCAAGCTCTCCATTCTGAGAAACGGGCCCCACACCTCACAGGGTCATTGCAGTCAACCCAACCACTGCCTGACTTTACACAGCGATTTCTCCTGCCAGGTCACGGGAAGTTGTTATTTAAAGATGGCAGTTATTACGAAGGGGCATTTGTGGACGGAGAGATCACAGGAGAAGGCCGCCGGCACTGGGCCTGGTCAGGTGAGCTCTAGCCGGGATGGCACATTCACTCCTTTCTCATAACCCATTGGGCTCAGTTGGTCCCACGAGTCTAGACACAGAAGGCGGGACGTGTAGACGGGAATCTTCGTGCTGTGAGGAGCCTGGCCCACCCGGAAGGCCTAGGGACCTGACTGAGGCTCTGTGGTCACCTCTGAGAGCAACTCAGGCTTCTGGAGACGCTTTTCTGGAATAAAGATTTCTCTATCCCAAGTTACACTGTTTCTTTTTTCTTTAAAGCTATTTCAGCCACATTGTATCCCTAGATGGGAAACCTCCTCTGGGGACTCCCGTGCGCATTGCCGGAAGCTGTGTCTCCAGGAACCTCAGACCCTCACGCCAGAGGGGTCGGTGGGTTCTCAGTGGAGGTCTTTTCTCT
>NC_045434.1:219445506-219494090 GCF_002776525.5 Piliocolobus tephrosceles
TTTTTTTTTTTTTTTTTTTTTTGAGACGGAGTCTTGCTCTGTCGCCCAGGCTGGAGTGCAGTGGCCAGATCTCAGCTCACTGCAAGCTCCGTCTCCCGGGTTTACACCATTCTCCTGCCTCAGCCTCCCGAGTAGCCAGGACTACAGGCGCCCCCCGCCACCTCGCCCGGCTAGTTTCTTTTTGTATTTTTTTTAGTAGAGACGGGGTTTCACTATGTTAGCCAGGATGGTCTCGATCTCCTGACCTTGTGATCCGCCCGTCTTGACCTCCCTAAGTGCTGGGATTACAGGCTTGAGCCACCGTGCCCAGCCAGTTTTTTGTATTTTTTAGTAGAGACGGGACTTCACCGTGTTAGCCAGGATGGTCTCGATCTCCTGACCTCGTGATGCGCCCGTCTCGGCCTCCCAAAGTGCTGGGATTACAGGCTTGAGCCACCACGCCCAGCCGGCTTTCAGTTTTTAAAGAGCCAGGGAAAAAGCTCACCCTTCACCCTGCAAACTCTTACCAGAGGGTCCTTTGCCCTCGGGATAGATGTCCGCAGAGTGTCTGCCTGGGGCTGTCTGCGTGCCCAGCTGCTGGGGAGACCAGACCTGCTTACCATGTTTTCCCTCATGAAGCAGACTAAGTAGCACAATGGAGACGGGGCTGTCCATTCTGGAGTGGTTCCTGCGTCTCATGGGTCAGGGACAGAGGAGAGCCGACTGGGGCCGCAGCCCTGAACTGAACCTCGTGTCTCCCCTCCTTCTTGTCCACACGCAGGGGACACCTTCTCTGGACAGTTTGTTCTGGGAGAGCCTCAAGGATGCGGCGTCATGGAGTACAAAGCCGGCGGATGTTACGAAGGGGAGGTCTCCCATGGCTTGCGGGAAGGTCTGGCGTCCACAGGAGCCGGGTGCTGTGAGGGGCGGGTGCTTTCAGGGCACGGGATCCTACGTCCGCTTGGGTTCAGGAACCTCTGATGGGGCCTACCTGACTTCAGAGGGTAGGAAAGAAGGTAGGGGGCCCATGCTATCTTCTCCCCACCCCCAGACCGTGTCCTATGCCCTGCATACACCAGTATGCCCACCAGGTCCTGTGGTACTTGGTGCATCTCTGTTATCCGCTACTGCGGAATAGATGCCCGTGGCTTAGGGGTTAAAATGGCCACTGCTTTATTAACTACTCCTGATCCTGGAGTCAGTAGGTTGGCCTGGGCCCTGCAGGGAGGGGCTTCTAGTCTGGTCTCATGTGGGGTTACTAAATGGCTATAGTCACAGCAACTCCGCCAGGCCTGAGGGTCCCTGAGATCCTCATAGGCCTGGGAAGCCCAGCTCCTTGCCCAGGAGTCTTGGACAGCTTGGCCACTTCCTCTACATTCTGTTGGCCCAAGCAAGTCAGGAGGCCAGACTCAAGCTAGGAGGGGGCTGTGCCCTGTCCCTCTACCCAGCCAAGCCAGGCAGAGCACGGTCCACGGTCCCACAGCCAAAAGGCCACCTGCACCCAAGACAGGAGTCAAGCACGTGATATTCTCCACCACAGATGGAGCTTCTTTTTCCAGTGTTTTTCTTATGTTAAGAATCTGAGGCCAGGTGTAGTGGCTTATGCTTGTAATCCCAGCACTTTGGGAGGCTGAGGCAGTCGGATCACTTGAGGTCAGGAGTTTGAGACCAGCCTGGGCAAAATGGTGAAACTCTACCTCTACTAAAAATACAAAAATGGATGGGCATGGTGGCACACGCCTGTAATTCCAGCTACTCAGGAGGCTGAGGCAGGAGAATCACTTGAACCCGGGAGGCAGAGGTTGCAGTGAGCTGAGATCATGCCACTGCTGTCCAGCCTGGCGACAGAGCGGGACTCCGTCTCAAAAACAAAGCAACAACAACAACAAAAAAAGAATCAGAAATACTCTCAAATTTCTGAGTTGTCCAAAATCTGAAAATGCCACAGTTTACTGAACTCCCATCCTCTTGAGTTTCTCGTTGTTCAGGTGAAGCCCTGCCTCCCTCACTGTGAACTTGAAGTTTCTTATAAAAACAAACGACAGGCCCCAACTGCACCCGTCCTCACCCCAGCAGGACGCAGAGCCTGTAGAGCCTCAAATGGCAGTCTGCAGGGTCCCTCAGCAGCACCTTTGAGAGCTGGACCCCAGGGCCATTTTTGCTGCCCTGTCGGCTGACCGACCTGTCCCAAAGCACATTTGCCCTTCCCATTCAGAGCCTCACCGAGCCGTGCCAAGGCCCTGTGTAGCCAGGCCTGGAGGGTTTGTCATGCTCTGGGGGGTCCTGAGCCCCATGCCTCCTAGACTTACCACTTTCCTCCTACCTGCCCTCTGAGGAGCGGGGGGCAGATCCTTTCTCAGATGCAGGAGGAGGCACAAAGCCAAATCTGTCTCTTGGTCCCTTCTCCAGGACACGGGTTTCTGGTGGACCGGGACAGACAAGTGTACCAGGGCTCCTTCCATGACAACAAGAGGCACGGCCCTGGGCAGATGCTCTTTAAGTGAGTATGAGTCTTGCAGGTGCTGCCCGGCATATGACAGACACACAGGACAGTTTTGAGGCCATGTGGCCTGGGAGTGTAGACAAGACTGCCGTAGGACACCCCAGGCCTGTTCTGGCCCCTGCTGTCCACCTGCCACCCCTCCAGTGCCAAGTTGTTGAACCACATTCTGTGGTTTCGGTGTTATTCTGTAATTTTCCCCTTATTGATTGAAATTGACCGATTGTGTATTTAGTAGATAAAACATCACCCCTCCCATTAAAATACCTCCTGTGAAAGTCAGGCTGGCAGCAAGATGGCACCACAGGAGCTTCTCCAGGTCTAAATGAGGATGGGGGTGCCCTCTGGCCAGCAGAGCCTCCCGCCTCCCAAGTGCTAGGCATCTTCAGCCCATGTGGAAATTCCCACGGCAGAGTCTCAGCCTCACTGGCTATGGAGACTGCAGCCCCCTCCTGTTGCCTCTCCGTGTCATTTCCCATTTTGAGTGGCGGAGGCTAAGCGTGTCCCGAGCAGGCCTGCCATCTAGGGTGGGGGTGGGCGGACGTGTCCCCGCCGCCTGTTGTCGGCCCCCAGCCGGCCCTGGCGAGGCAGGAGCTCTCGGGGCCATCTGCTCGGGCCTATTTTTGCCTCCGTCCCGCAGTGCCTGCGGAGCCCGGTGGGAGGAGCCGGTCTGAGTCACTGCCACCACCTGGCTCCCCCGCTGAGAGTGGACTCTGTGCGTGTGTCCCCCAGGAACGGTGACAAGTACGATGGCGACTGGGTCCGGGACCAGCGTCAGGGACACGGGGTGCTGCGCTGCGCCGACGGCTCCACCTACGAGGTACCCAGGGGTGCAGAGCACCTGCTGCCCAGAGGGTGCGGGCCTCGCGGGGGCGGGGCGCGTGGGGTGTGGGGAGCCTCACCCTGGCAGCTTCTCCACGTGCCAGGCCCTGCAATTCCCTTATCCCGTGTGGGAAGATAAGTTTCCCTCTCCCCTCACAGCTCCCTGTCGGGAAAAGAGAGAAACCAACAGGGGAGTATTCATATGTGTGCCTTGTATGTACTCGGGAGGTGCGTGCAGAGGCGGGGAAGCTCACAGGCAGCCCGCACCTTTGACTTAAATCCCATCTTCAGCCAAACCAAAGGAAGAAGGGTGTTGGGGGCCAGTCGTGGGATAAGGCTTGTGGTGCAGCTAAGGCAGGGCCTTCTCCACCTACAGGAGCCTTTGCGCGTTGGTGATCTGGGGCCTTTCTCTTCCTGATACGGAGAGGATAGACCCTTACCAGTGGAGTTTCCTTTACGGATGCAAATTTTTCTTACAAAAGGGAAACTTCTACTCTGTTTTCAGAGCTTCTCCTGTGTCTGCAGTTTCTCAAAATAATCAGTTCAAAATAGTGCTGATGCCAAAGAGGCAGATTTTGAGGTGGTACATTCTGGTCTGTGACAGGCCCTACAAGGCAGGGACCAGGATTGTTCTCGGGGGCATGGGGCAGCAGCCCCATGAGTACAGAGAGCAAATTTCAGGATGTTTGGAGGAGAGGATGCCAGACTTGTTGACAGCCTGGATGTGCGGGCAAAGGCAAGAGAAGAGTCCAGGTTGGCACCTGAGCTTTCGGTCTGAGCGTTGAATGGACAGTGGGGCCTGGTTCAGGACGCAGCCAGGAGGTAGAAGCAACACCCGTCACTCCAGTGGGGAAAATGTAATGGAAGAGTCGCTAACAAGGACGAGGCACTAGCTACCAAAAAGGGCCAGAGAAGGAACACCAACATCGCAATGCCAGGAGGGTCCCGGAGACAGAGCTTCTGCAGTGGAGTCTAGCAGTGGCGTGGTTGTTGCTTGGGCTGGGCTGCAGGCCTGAGCCCCTGGCTGGTGGGAAGGGGAGCCTGCTGGTCCACAGCCTGGGGGAGCTTCACAGCTAACCAAGCCATCCCCTACGCTGGCCGTGAGACACCAGCCCAGTCGAGGGCCTCAGGAGCCCAGGTGCTGCTGTGTGAGGCTGTCACAGCCATGAGGATGACCATGACTGCAAGGGCTGTGAGGGGTCCCCTGAGCGTCCAACAACACTACCAGGAAGAAACCACACGTGCAGGTCTCTCAGTGCAGCACAAGTCACAGCCAGTCAGGACTGCCATGGCCGTGGAGAGGAGTCCCTCGTTCCCTAGAGCCTTGGGGCTGCTTTGATGAGAAACGCAACATTTAATTGTGTGGGTCGCAGAATTACAATGTCAGTTGAATTCCCTTCCTTGCCAAGATTCTCGTGTGAAAGTTGGAGCAGTGGTTGGAGTGAATAGTCCCTCGAACTGGGAGGAAGCCAGCACCCTCCTGAGACTCAGACCTCAACAGAGAGGGTGTGGCTGCCAGCCCAGGCGGTAGAGAGGTTTTCTAGGGTGCCAGGGGCTAGAGCTGCTTCTCAGGAAGCTCCCACTGAGGTGCAGGAGACGCTTGCTGGAGACCAGACCCTGTGGGGTTCTCCACAGGCCGCTGGCCCCGGCCATAGGAGTTAAAGTAGAAACACTGCTTCCCATAGTGCCGCCTTGTTCTCTGTTGACAAAACCTGGCATTGCACTTCCTGGCAAAGGAGAAACCTTGACGGGGTCCACTTCCCATCAGGGAAAAGTGGGCAAGGAAGAGGGATGCTGGGGACTGAGAGGTGGTGGGTGGGCAATTGGCATGGGGCCACACAGTGATGGAGGAGATGGGGGTGGGGATGGGAGCCTCATCCTGGCTGGCACAGCTGTCTGCTCCGCAGCAGGGCCTCAGAGGTGGTCAGATGTGGGGCCCCTGGAAGGGTGGTCAGGTGGGAGGTGCAGTGTGTCTCCCCTCCGCATGCATGTCCACCCTCCCTGCTCTTGAAACAGAGCCTCCTGCTTGGGTAAAAGTGCCATCCATGCCCACTCCAGGGACTGCCAGCCCTGCTCAGGGCAGTTGGCCGTTGGCAGTGTCCTTGCTGGACCATGGGAGTCCTTGTCAGCCTCGTTGCTGCCCCTGCTGGCCTGGGCTGGTGCTGCAGGTTCTCACCTGAGCCATATGCAGGAGATACTGCAGCCAAGCCACGGCTCTGCCTCTTCTCCCCCGGGGACGTGTGTCCATCCTGCAGGACCAGACTTCACTGCGTGCTGGAGCAGCCACCACTCCCTTGTCTTCACTCTCCAGAACGGCTGTGAGAGAGTGCGGCCAAAGGAGTCCCTGGGCAGAATTCTCCCCACCCCAGCACACCCGGGCCCCCAGCCCACTGCCACCATGACGATTCCCTCGCCTTGCAGGGCTGGGGCAAAGCTGGGGCCGGCGCTGGTGCACAGCTCTGGAGCTTGGGCTCGGGTGTGTGGTTTCATTTCCTGGATGCGAGGCGCTGCTGTCAGCCTTTCGGTGCGTTGGCTCATGGTCCCCGCCAGTCCGTGCAGGGTGCAGGTGAGGAAGCTGAGGTGCCAGGACAGCAGGCTCCCTTACCAGGCAGTGGCAGCGCGGCGTTCCCTGAGATTCAGGAGGACCTGCTCAGGGCCTGTCTCATGGCCCAGGGACACAGGTGCCGCCTGCTGCCAGACAGCGCTGTCCGCTCCAGCCCGGGCTGGGCAAGAAGCAGCTCCTGTTCCTCCAGAGGACCATGGACAGCTTTGTCCTCCCCACCCCTGCTCCCAGCACAGCCCTGTCCCCAGAGGCTGTTCTGTCCCACAGGTCCCCTGGCTGCCACGCAGGTGCCGACTCGGGTCCACGCTGCTTGCTGGTCACCAGCATCCTAGGCTGAGAGAGAGGACCAGGCAAAGGACGGTGCCCTCCTGGGCTGACGGCAGCAGGGTGCTCAGCGCATCCACCAGGGGGCGGCCCAGCCCTGTCCCGGCACCGCACTGGCCTCCCCGGGAGCTCCGAGCTTATTCCCAGGCCTTAGTTTGGACAGGCGAGCATGGCCTGGGATGGCCGCTGGGCCCAGGGGCTGGCTGGGGACTCCTGAGAGCCAGGCCCCCGAGCCGCCCCCCAGCCTTTCTGCTTGGGATGGTTTTTCCCCTTGGCGCTAAAGCCTTGAATTCTGCAGACAGTTTTGCAGAGGATTTTCTATGAGAGTCTTGGTGCAAAACCCTTAAAGTGACCCACATTCCCGGGGCCTATAATATGGCCTCCCCATTCCCTCTGCCGTCCAGGCCCAGAGGACTGGGAGAGCTGGGCAGGCCCTGGGACCGCCTGCCGACCAAGGCCCACACACTCTCACCAGGCAGGCCTGTGGCCTGAGTCCTGTGGGGACACTGCTGTGCGCCGGTGCTCACTGCCCTGTGGGGTGCCCTGGGCAATGTCCCCGGTGGCAGCAGTCCCCTGGCCTTGTCCACACCCCTGACACCTGCAGGCACACACAGACCATGGCCAGCGAGCTGCCCGCTCCTCCAGTGCCTTCTCCGGGCATTGCTCCTGCCCAGACCGAGGTAAATGCTGCAAACAGAGAAGGGCGCTGGAGGCCAAGAGGACAGGCTGGGCCCCCATGCCCTCAGGTCAGGACTGGGCCGGGGCCGCCTCCTACACAACACAGCCATGGCTGCCAGACTGCACTTCAGAGGCAGGAGGTTTTCACATGGCTGTTTGGCCAAGAAAACATTACCAGGTGTGTCCCTTGGACTCTGGTTCATGAGGAGAAGCAAAAGGCGCTCTCGGCCCAGCTGCTCAGTTCTCTCTCTGTGTCTTAGTGCTGGGCCCTCCGGTCCCAGTGCCTCTCCTCCACCTTTATCCTGGAGAGTAAATGGCATCCACCCGGAGAGGCAGCAGCTGCCAGAGATGGGAGTCACTGCACACATCCTGAGGGCTGGCCAGAGTGAGGGGACAGCTGTTCCTTGTGGTGTCATTAGTCAAATATTTAGCCTGCTTTAAAAAACGTTTTGTCGGCTGGGCATGGTGGCTCACACCTGTACTTTCAGCACTTTGGGAGGCCAAGGTGGGAGGATTGCTTGAGCCCAGGAGTTCAAGACCAGCCTGGGCAACACAGGGAGACCCTGTCTCTACAAAAGAATTTTTTAAAAATACAAAATTAGGCCGGGTGCGATGGCACACACCTGTGGCCCCAGCTACTCAGGAGGCTGAGGAGGGAGGATTGCTTGAACCTGGGAGGCAGAGGTCGTAGTGAGCTGAGATCATGCCCACTGCACTCAAGCCTGGGCGACAGAGCAAGACCCTGTCAAAAAAATAAAAAACCAAAACACCAACCATTTTGTCATGGTGAAATCCATATAATATAAAACGTACCATCTTAACTACTTTTTGTTTTGTGGAGGCGAGGTCTCACTGTGTCGCCCAGGCTCATCTCCAACTCCTGGGCTCTAAGCACTTCTGCCTTGGCCCCCGAAGGGCTGGGATTTCAGGCGTGAGCCACTGCACTGGGCCATAACCATTTTTAAGCATGCAGTGGAGTGGCAGGAGGCACGTGCACATTTTGTGCAGCCACAACCACATCCACCTCAAGAGCTTTGTCACCTTCCCACCCGCACCTCCATCCCCTTCCAACACGAACTCCCCAGGCTCCCGCCCCGGCGGCCACCGTTCCACTGGGTCTGTAGACTCTGCTGACCTCGGGGCCTCCTGTGAGTGGTGTCCTTTCATGCCAGGCTTGTTTCACCCAGCACGGTGTCCTCAGATGCCTCCATGCTGGAGCCTGTGCCAGCCCCTCCTTCCTTCCTCAGGCTGAGCCGGGCTCCCCCCATGTGGACAGACATGCTTCTCTGCCCCTCTGTGGGTGGACTCTAGGGAGGCTTCCCCTCCTGGGTCCTGTGGGTGATGCTGCTGTGAATACGGCTGCACAGAGAACTCTTCGAGGCCCTGTGGGCCGCAGCCCCAGAAGTGAGACTGCTGCATCGGATAGTGATTCTGTTTTTAATTTTTGAGGAACCGCCATGCTGTTCTCCACAGCGGCCTCACCCTTTTACCTTCCCGCCCACAGTGCACACAGTTCCAGTTCCTCCGCAGCCTCTCTCACCAACACTGGTTATTTTCTGTTGTTTTGGTAAAAGGTTACCCTAATGAGTATTAGCCCTCTTAACAATGACCACAATTGAGACGCAAGCCCACCCACTGGCAGCTGTGGCCAGCACTGCGCACCCGGTGTCCCCCTCTTTGACACTTCTTGGTGACTGTGTTCTCCCCCTGTCCTGGCCACCAGCCGCCCCCATCCGGGAGCACCTGCCCCTCACCATATTGGTGCTGCAAGGCTTTGTGGAGTGCCTTTGTGCACAGGAGTTTGGGCCGTTTTGTTTCTTCCCTGGGAGCTTAAGCCATCACTCGAGGCCACGAGGCAGATGCCAGGCCCTTCTTGGACACTGAGTTGCCTCTGAGAACTGCCCTGCCCCTCCAGCCACACCCCAACCAGCGCCGGCTGTTTTTAGAGATCATTTTATGTTCTGAAAAGACAAGAAAATGGTGAGTCCTTCTCTCTCTCCTGGCCTTCGCCTCTGCCCACGTCGGAGCATGCCCTTGGCACCTCCTAGGTCAGCTCTGATCCATCTATAGTAGGAGAAACTCCAGGAGACATCGGCTGCTACCCAGGGCACTGTGAGCTCGAGGTGGCAAAGCCCTCCAGGAGACCTGTTCCCCTCCCGACGGCAGGTGTGTCTCCTGCAAACCGTGTCTCCTGCCTTGCAGCCAGTATTCCTTAATGCAGAGCTCTATGAAGAACCTGTTTTTAAAAAATGCATTCTAGAAAAAATACATTCCTGAAAATACACGTGTTACAGCTTCTTCTGATGGAAAATAAGAACAGAGTATCCCAAAGCAGAGGAGGCTCCTCTTCCACAGGGACAGGAGCCACACAGCTCAGGCCGGGCCCAAGCCACAGAGGTCCTGGGCTGCGAGCACCACCACCAGCTTGTGACGCCTCGGCCATCTCTGTCCCCTGCACTCCTGGTTTACGGCTTACTGCCTCAACCTCCCAGGACCCGAGGGCTTGGGCAGGCCCCACACATCCTCCGAACATCCTCGGTGGGAGCTGGACCAGAACTCGGAGCAGGCAGATCGGAGGCCACGCGTTTGTGTGCACATCAGAGCGTCTCCTACCCATGTTGGCAGCAGCGTGGGCCGCCGGGCATCCCTGGCTGCATCAGCTGCGCCATGAGTGTTGGCTGTCTCACACACCGGCTTTCCCAGGGTCGCCGCTGGGTGCCGAGCACCTGCTCACTGCACGGAGCAGGTGGCTCCTTCTGGGCAGCTTTGCCCGCCGCAGTCCCCCAGCCTCCTCTCCTCAGCTGGGCATGTGTGGGAATGCCCACCCGGGGGCCTCCACGGGGCCTGCAGCCTCCACATTCAGGCCTACTGCCCTCGGACCCAGGGGTCACAGTCCAGGAAGCCTGGGCCAGTGGGGGTCCCCTGGCGTGCATGTAACACTGAGAACCATGTAAATACTTTGGGGCGTTTGAGCACGCATGGCCTTTGGGGAGTCTGGCCGGCTTGCCTCACGTGGACCCCGCACCACCCTGGGGCAGAGGAGGGGGCCGGCTATCAGGACACCAGGGTTACACTAGGGCAGAGCACATGTCCCCTCTGGACCTCCTCATAGTTCATACCTTGAAGCCCAGGCACTTGAAATGGGACCAGCGAGGTCAAACGCAGGACCCCTGGTCCTCACTGTTACCAGGAAGTGACACAGATGACCAGTCCTCAGAAACCGGAGCTGGCCCCACCCATCCCACCAAGGCACAGCAGCCCCTGGGCAGTCGCAGGGCCCAGGCAGGAGGGTCCGGCGGGCTCCTCACTCATGACATGGCCTGAGGGGGCTGGGCAGCTGATCCTGGGAGCCCCCACCTGGTGCACCAGGCCATGAACCTCAGCAAAGGCCCCACCTGCTTCATGCCCAAGATTTGGCAATTTTGGGGGCTTACTTTCTCCAGACCACAACACCCTGAAGGCCGACACTGGGGAAGGCTAGAGCCCCCGCTCTTCGCCCCCACCTCCTGGGGCTGTCAAAGCCCAAGAAGCACCAGACCCAGTATCCCCCAGGAGGGCTGGAGGCAGGAAGTGCCTCGTGGTGCCAGGGGAGGGTGGACGCCTGACTATGGCCTGAAAACAGAGGGAGTTGCTTCCAATAAAGCACGGAAAGAAAACAGCACGAATGGACCAGAAGTGCTTCCGAGAGTGAGAAAGGAGAGCGCTCACAACCTCTTCCACCCCAGGCTGCTTGGATTGGGCCAGCGCCAAATCAGTCCCCGCACCAGCCGAGCCGTCGGAGCTCATCGACTGTCAAGGAAGGTGTGAGCCTTTGGCCAAGTGGTGCTGGGAGCTGGGGAGAGCTGAGCACTGCCCGGGGCCTCCTGAGTGCTCTGCCACCTGGCAGAGCAGGGCAGGGAAAGGAGGGCCCCTCACAGAAAACACCCTTATGGTCTTGGGGTCACCTTTGTGACCGAGGAGGAACGTATGTGTGTCACCATCATCCTGCACGACCGCTTCCTGACTTTGGAACCACTGTTTGCCTCTTTATTTTGGGTGTGGACCTGGACCCCAAGAAGCCCTTCCCCAAAGGTCATGTGACCATCACCACCTTCCTGTGTCCTGCACCATACACCTGTGCTCACCTGGGTGCCAGGCAGTGGCCCGGCAGGGAGGAGGCGGGAGAGCAGGTGGCGGCGTGCCCATTCCTCTGGCCCGGCCTCTCTGTGACTGAGGCCCTGCACATAGCTCTCCACGCTGGGCATTGCCCTGGGCTGTGCCTGGGTGGTCCCTGAGGCCCAGGCGGGAGGCGGCTGCTCCAGAACTTTCAATGCCCCAGTCTGTGCCGTCAGCAAGGGGATCAGGAGCCTCCCCTGCACCCTATTTAATAAGCTCCTGCTCATTCCTGCCTGGGGTGCATGCAACAGAAACCGAACTGTCAAAGGTGTGACTGATAACATGAATTAGACAGGACCATACTACTGGATCCGTTGCATTGATCACTCAGATGTGCTTGGACTGACCAAGTGCTGCATGAAAGCTTGCCCGGCTCAGCCCTCCCACCCGGACACTAGCGGTGAGCACCGAGGATGCTGAGCCCTGACCTGATTGCTGAGCACCCAGGGAGGGGGATGCCAGGCAGGCTCGTGCCACATATGTGAGCCGCAGCCCCAGACCAACCATGGCTGGAGTCACTCGCCCCAAAGGTGGGCTCTGCACCTCTGCGGTTCTCGTGACCTGAGTGTGTCTGGCTTCCCCTGCCCAGCCGTGGCCTCACTGGGTACTCACCCTGGACGCTATATGGCAGCTGGTGCTGGCCCTGCCCCACAGCTCCACCTTCCTCTGCCTGAAAGCCCAGGGCACCTTCCAGAGGGCAAGCAGGTGGAACGGGGCAGAGACCAGACATCACCATTCTCATTACTGATGGTGACAGGGGCCCCGGACGCCCTGAAGAGCCCTCAGCTGTGCGCTGACTTGCGCCTCTCCCCATCCAGCGTGAATGAGATGAGAGAGAGAGGACAATAGTCCCAGGAAGGGACCCTCAAGAAATGCCAGTCAAATGCAGTGGACTCTCGCCCAGTTTGGTGGGAACGCCTGAAGTCACAGGACAGAGAGCTGAGGGGGCAAGGCCGAGGGGAGGTGCTGTGTGCATGCCAGGGCACTCACAGCCTCCAACAGGCCTTGGCCTCCAGGCACGCCGTGCAGCAGCAGTCAGGACAGCCCATGGACTCTGCGCCAGTGCTTGGTGTCTGAACCCCAGAAGCACTCTCACCTGACCCCACATGCGATCAGCTCTGGGACTCCCATCCACTGTCGTTGCCAGTGTGGGTGGTGCTTGCCCAGGGCCCAGGTGGCACAGTGAACCGGACTCTGATCTTCAGGGCAACTGTCTGGACAATGGGGTGATGTCAGTGGTGCGCTCAGCTTGGAACATTGCAAGAATGCAGCCAGGTGGGTGCTGGCTGGGATCTTGGGGTCTGGGTGCTGGAGGGACAAGAGCCTCAGGAGCAAGGGCCCTGTCCAGACAGCAGCCGGGTCTCTGCCCCCCTGGCACCCCCAGCTGGCTGCCAAGCCTCTCCTGAAGCTGAGAGCTGCCTTTTTGCTGCCTTGGGCACCCACGCGGGCTGCCAGTTGTCTCGGATCAGATCGGAGCCCCCTGTCTGGAGGCGTGAGCCGTGCTCCTGGCCCGCCGCTGTGAGGGGCCCCCCCCCCGCCCTGCCCCCAGCCGGTGGCCCGGGCCCGGGGGGCCCCCCTTCAGCCCCTCTGCAAATGCGATCCACACCACCCCCGCCCCCCGCCAGCCCCGCATGCACCGTGGCTCTCCCTGGCCTTTGGGGCCATCCAGTGGCCTTCAGGGCTGTCTGCAGAGGCCTTGTCTCCCTGCGGCCGGAGAGAACTCTGGCACCATCCACTTCTCCCTGATCTGCCGCACTCCTCAGCCCTGGCCCTCGGCCCTCCTTGTCTCTTCCCAAGCATCCCAGGGCCCAGGATCCGTGGAGAGGCCCTGGGAAGGCACACACTGCGCCCTGCAGACCTGCCGTGGCTGCCTCGGGGTTCTCCTGGGAAAGGCACCCAGGGAGGGCCAGGCAGGAAAGCAGGAGCCCCCTGGGCTCCTGCCGAAGAGTGAACAGAAGCAAAACGTGCCTTTGGTTAATTTTTCTTCTAATAGAAGTAATTGAGAGTCAAATGAAATACCGTTGAAATTTCCCAGGAAAATAATCACCCTGCTATTTCACATGATTTTCCCAGGCTTTGTTGTATGACTTGGAAACCAGGCTTGTTATGAAGGAGGCAGAGTTGGGGTGTGCAGCGAACAGGCGTTTCTCCCAAGTGCACAGGCACATTTTTTCAAACTGTGTTTTTTAATTGGCCTCTTCATGTACAAATGAGCAGTGTAACGGACAAGCAGGGCACCTTAATCCCAGCGCCACAGTCGGCCAGTTTGCAGGTTCAGGCCTCCTTTATGATACATGCCACAAACACAGTGTCTTTGTATTAAAAGGATTTTTGTGCTGAAATGTGCCCATTCGAGGTTTTGTTTGCATTTTATATACTGTGCCATTGTTCCCATACCTCCTGGCATCGTTAAAATTCAAAGGGGAGTATATTTTGCAAAGCAAATTGGATCGCATTCTAATGAAATATAGTTTCTCACCACCAAGGGACAGGCTGCAAGGACCCTTGAGACGACGTGGTTTTCTAGCAGCCTTTGGTCCTCGGGCCCCGCTGTAGCCCCAGGGAGCTGCAGTGCCTTGCGGGGACCCACACAAGACCCTTGGGAGCCACCAGCCTGAGCCTCACCCTTCTGTCTGCAGGGACAGTGGCACAGCGACGTCTTCAGTGGACTGGGCAGCATGGCCCACTGCTCAGGGGTCACCTATGATGGGTTGTGGATCAACGGCCACCCAGCAGGTAGGTGTCCCTGCCTTCCCGTGGGCACTGTGAGGTCCACTGTGCCACTGTGGGGTGTGTCCCTGGCCCCTGGGCAGTCACATGGGAGATACTGACCCAGAGCACACTGGGGAGGAGTGGGGTGCAGTGGAATCTAAAATCCCATCCCTTTTTAGGAAAAACATGTTTGAATCTGATGTCAGAAGTGCTCCTGCTGCAAGTGGGGCCTCCCAGATTTGGGGTCTGAATGTTTGAGGGTGACCTGGTCACAGCTGCGCTGTCCCCCAAGTGGCTTCTGTCCAATTTCCCTGAGCCCTCTGCACTGTGATGTGACCACAGGGTGGCCTCGGGCTCACAGAAGGACCAGCCAGTTGGGCCTCCTCTGGGGGTGCCTCCCTAAGCCACCTTCCCTCTTCCCATGGCCTCTGAGTGGCCTCTTGATAGATTCCAGGATGAGGGTGCCACCCCAGGGGTCAGTCTGGCCAGGGACATGACACTCATCCAAACCTTGGGGCCAAGTTAGTGACAGGTGCAGGTGCCGCTAGCACCAACTTGGGCTCTGCACTGGGGATATCTGCAAGGTCTCAGCCCAGGCAGCCCCACACATACCTCCTCGGCTTGGAGGACCTTGGAGGACCAAGACCTGTTAGCTGGGAGAGGTCACAGGGTTGACAGGTAACAGTAACTGCTGCCCTCAGCACAGACCTGCTGGCCCTGGGCTCCTCGTGGAGGCTGAGGTCTTGGGGAAGGCAGAAGTGGCCAGGTGCCTGGGGAGCCCTGAGAGACAGGTCCCAGCACCCGCATGCACACAGTGCACCCTGCAGGGGATCCTGGGGCAGAGGCCGAGCCTGGGTCCCGGCCCAGATGCTTCTCCCTCAGGTGGAGTCTCCCTGAGGGGCCCCTGGATCCTCAGCAGAGCCCTCCAGGAGCGTCTTGATGACCTCACCTCAAGGGAAATAATCCAGATCCCAGCCCCTCCTCCCAAAAGTCTCTTGGTCCTTGTTGGAATTCCTAAGTGAGAAAAACGGGGCAAGGGGTGCAGGACGTAGCCTGGCTTCACCCTGAGGAGGGTCTCCCTCCAAGCCAAGGTGGGCTCTGGCTTTGCCCCCAGAACACAACAAGAGCTCCCGTGGGGGCCAGAGCTTCAGGCCCTTCCCCAGCCCCACCATGAAGTCCAGGGCACCCACCACCCTGTGTAGCAGGCGTCACCTCTGCTGCCTTTCAAGGCAGCCTCAGATTCCAGGCATTCTCCCAGCATCTGCTTCTAAAGCCCCTCCATTGTGCTTTGCTGGAGGCCAGTCCATAGTGGAGAGTCAGGGATGGCGGGTGGGGGCAGGGGTGGTGGGCAGCAGGACACGGTGTGACAACACTGCCCACAGCGATGCCCCACAGGCCCCGGTAGAGCAGGGGCGGCCCTGGCTGCCAGGAGGCACTGGCCAGCCAGTAGACCCACCCTTGCCGGGCCTCGCCCAGCCCCAGGTCCAGCACCTCAGGGTGCTGACTCAGACGCAGGGAATGCAGGGCCTGAATCCCAACCAGCGGGAAGACATGCCGGAACATTCCATGGGCAGGAAAATCCTACAGCTCCACACCGCCCACTTGTGTCTCTTGCGTACTCCGTGGTCCCTGTGGTCCACTTGATTCGATTCCACAGTGCTCCAGGCCAGCAGAGCCGAGCCGCACGGTCTGAGTGCAGACGACTGCCCGGGTCGCTGCTCTGCAAGGTGGCTCGGTGGGGGTCGGCCCCAGCATGTGCTTGTGTTCCAGCTGCCACACCGAGCTCTGGTCGGTTCCCGGGGCGCCCACTGCTGACTCAGCCATGGGGTGGGTGGGGGGCCGTGCCAGTCACCACTAAAGCCACACTCTGTCCTCTCCCAGAACAAGCCACGAGGATCGCGATCTTGGGTCCAGAGGTGATGGAAGTGGCCCAAGGGTCTCCCTTCTCGGTGAACGTTCAGCTGCTGCAGGACCACGGGGAAATTGCCAAGAGTAAGCATCTCCGGGGGAGATGACCTAATGTTTCCGAAAGAGAAACAGGCAGCAGGTTCTTAAGCAGTGAAGATGCGGACAAGATGTTGCATGTGGTTCCTGAGGCACAGAGGTGACTTCGTGCCCAGAGCCTGGCAGAGAGGTCGCAGGCGTGCCAGCTCCCCTGCCAGTCAGGGCAGCCATGGGTGTGTGTGCAAGCATGCGTGCACATATTGTGTGATGTGCGTGCTCGTGTATGTGTGTGCATATGTGTGTATGCCTTAGGTGTGCACAGGTCTGACTGTGTATGCGTGTGGTGGGGAGCACGCGTGCATGCATGTCAGTGTGTCCTTCCTTTTTAGGAGGAATAGTCTCCGTTCCAGTGGTGGGCCACTTTCTGCTTCCCCCCTCATCTGCCGGTGGGCGTCGCAGTCGTTTGCACCTTGGGCTGTGGTGAATAGTGCCGCTCTGAACATTTGTATACAAGTTTCTGTGTGAATGTGTTTTCATTTCTCATGGGTGTGTACCTACAAATGGAATTGCTGGATCACATGGTAGATTTATGTTTGAACTTTTTTTTCTTTCTGGAGACGGAGTTTCACTCTTCTTGCCCAGGCTGGAGTGCAGTGGTGCAATCTCGGCTCACTGCAACCTCCGCCTCCTGCGTTCAAGCGATTCTCCTGCCTCTGCCTCCCGAGTAGCTGAGATTGCAGGTGCATGCCACCACACCCCGCTAATTTTGTATTTTGAGTAGAGATGGGGTTTCACCATGTTGGTCAGGCTGGTCTCGAACTCCCGACCTCAGGTGATCAGCCCGCCTCAGCCTCCCAAAGCGCTGGGATCACAGGCGTGAGCCACCGCACCTGGCCTGAACTTTTGAAGAAACTCCTAAACTGTTTTTCCAAAATGGCTACAGCATCTTACAGTCCTGCCAGCAATGCATGAAGGTTCAGATTTCTCCGCATCTTCCCAGCACTTGGAAATACGTCTTTGTGTAGTAGCTGCCCTGTCGGTGTGAATTGGTAGCTCCTCGTGATTTTGATTTGCATTTCCCTAACAACCGTTGATTATGAGTGGCTCTTGCTATGCTTATTGGCTATTTGTTTATCTCCTTTGGAGAAATGTCTATTCAAATATTGTACCCATTTTTTAAAAATCGGACTGTCAGTCAGTACAGTGGCTCACACCTAAAATCCCCGCACACTTTGGGAGGCTGAGGTGCGAGGATCACTAGAGCCCAGGAGTTCTTTCTTTTTTTTTTTGAGACAGAGTCTCGTTCTGTGGCCCAGGCTAGAGTGCAGTGGCGCGATCTCGGCTCACTGCAAGCTCCGCCTCCCAGGTTCACACCATTCTCCTGCCTCAGCCTCCCAAGTAGCTGGGACTACAGGTGCCCACCACCATGCCCAGCTAATTTTTTGTATTTTTAATAGAGACGAGATTTCACCGTGTTAGCCAGGATGGTCTCGATCTCCTGACCTCATGATCCGCCCGCCTTGGCCTCCCAACATGCTGGGATTACAGGCATGAGCCACCGTGCCCGGCCCCAAAATTGTTTTTAATTAGCTGGTCATAGTAGTGTATGCCTATGGTCCCAGCTACTTGGAAGGCCTAAATTGGGAGGGTCCCTTGAGCCCAGCAGGTTGAGGCTACAGTGAGCCCGGTGACTGCACCACTACACTCCAGCCTGGGCGACGGAGGGAGACCCTGTCTCAAAAAAAAAAGTGGGGGGAGAGAGAAAGAAGAAGAAGAAATTTTTGAAAAGTCATCTTCTTATTTTTGAGCCATGGAGTTCTTTACCGATTCTGCATACAAGCCCTTTATCAGATACATCTTTGCAAATGTTTTCTGTCCACGTATGGCTTGTCTTTTCATTTGCTTAATGCTATCTTTGGAACAGCAAAAGTTTTTAATTTTGGTGAAGTCCAATTTGTCCATTTTTTCTTTTATGGATCATAGTTGTGGTACCATATTTAAGAATTCTTTGCCTAACCCAAGTTTCACAAAGATTTTCTCATATCGTTCTAGAAGTCTTATAGTTCTAGCTCTTACATTTAGGCCTGTGATCCAGTTTGAGTTATTTTTATGGAAAAGATAAAGTTCTAAATTCATCTTTTCTTCATGGGGATGTTCAGTCATCCCAGCACAATTTGTTGAGAACACTGTCCTTTCGCCGTCAAGTTGCCTTGGCACCTTGGTTGAAAATCAGTCAGCCCTAAGAGTCAGGGTTTACGCCTGGACTCCCAGTCTGCGCCATTGATCTGTCTATCCTGATTTATCCTCAGTCTATGCCAGAACCACACTCTGGATTCTTGTCGCTTTTAGCTCGTTTTCCAGTTGGAGAGTCCTCCAGTGTTGTTTCTCCTTTTCAAAATGATCTTGACTCTGCTCGGACTTTTACATTTCCGTATGAAATTTTAAGATCAGCTTGCCAACTTCCGCAACAACGATAAAAGAAGGCTGCTGGAATGTTGAGGGGGTGCATGGAACCCCTTTGGAGAGAACGGCCAGATGAAATCTTACCAACACTGAGGCCTCCAGCTCATGAACGCAGAAGCATCTCTCCATTTAGAGTTCCTACTTTATCACCAGTGTCTTGTTACTTTCAGCACACATCTTGCACTTCTTTGTGAAATCTATTAATACATAATAATATTTTATTTATTAGATATTGAATTATAAGTATTTTATTAATTATTTCTAAACACTGATAAATGTGTTGTATTCTTTTTATGCCATCATGAGTAGAATTTTCTTAACTTCGTTTCAGAGGTTGCTAGACTACAACTGATTTTTATATATTGACCTCATTTCCTTTGACTTACTTTACTCATTTATTAGTTGTACTAGTACGCCACCTCGCCCGGCTAGTTTTTTTTTTTTTTGTATTTTTTAGTAGAGACGGCGTTTCACTGGGTTAGCCAGGATGGTCTCGATCTCCTGACCCTGTGATCTGCCCGTCTCGGTCTCCCAAAGTGCTGGGATTACAGGCTTGAGCCACTGCGCCCGGCCAGAATTTTATGTCTTTAGGCCAGGCTCACACCTGTAATCCCAACACTTTGGGAGGCCAAGACAGGTGGATCACCTGAGGTCAGGAATTCAAGACCAGCCTGGCCAACATGGCAAAACCCCATCACTACTAAAAATACAAAAACTAACTGGGCATGGTGGTGGGTTCCTATAGTTCCAGCTACTTGAGAAGCTGAGGCGGGAGAATTGCTTGAACCCAGGAGGCAGAGGTTGCAGTGAGCCGAGATCACACCACTGCACTCCAGAGCAAGACTCCATCTCAAAAAATATATATATATATAAAATAAATAGAATTTTATATAATATTTATATATAATTTTATTTGTATATATAATATATATAAATAAATATATATATATAAATTTATATATGTATATATTTTGTATATATACACAAAAGTATGTATATATTTAGCTCTTACATTTAGGACTGTGAACCATTCAGTGTTAATCTTTTTGTATGGTGTAAGGAAGGAGTCCAACTGCTGTATATTCTTTTGAATGTGAATATCTATTTGTCCCAAGATCATTTGTTAAAAAGAGTATTCTTTCCCCAATTATCTTTTTGTTTTTGTTTTTGTTTTTGTTTTTTTTTTTTAGAGAGACAGAATCTCACTATGTTGCCCAGGCTGGTCTCGAACTCCCAGGCTCAAGCGATCCTCCCACCTTAGCCTCCCAAAATGTTGGGATCACAGACGTAAGCCACCAAACCTGGCTTTTTTTCTTTCTTTCTTTCTTTTTTTTTTTTTAAATAGAGCAATGGATTATCTTGTCCTTCAGTTTGCTAAAGTTTTGTTGGGAATTTCTGCATCCCTCTTCATGAAGATGATATTGGCATGAAATTTTCTTTTCTTGTAATGTCTTTGTCTAGTTTTGCTATCAAGGTAATGCTGTCCTCATAGAATGAGTGAATTAGGAAAAATTCTCTCTTCAAGTTTCTGGAAGAATTTGTGTGCACTTGAGAAGAATGTGAATTTTGTTGCATACAATATTTTATAAATCAGGTCAGTTTTGTTGATATTATTGTTTAAGTATACTATATCCTTGCTGATTATCTGTCCGCTTGTTTTATCAGTCATTGAGAGTAGCATATTGAAATATCTGACTATGATAGATTTGCCTTGCCAGGTGCAGTGGCTCATACCTGTCATCCCAGCATTTTGGGAGGCTGAGGCGAGCAGATCACTTGAAGCCAAGAGTTTGAGACCAGCCTAGCCAACATGGTGAAACCCCACCTCTACTAAAATCTCTACTAAAAATACAAAAAGTAGGCATGGTGGTTCACATCTGTAATCCCAGCTACTTGGGAGGCTGAGGCAGGAGAATTGCTTGAACCTGGGAGGCGGGGGTTGCAGTAAGCTGAGATCACACCCATGCACTACAGCCTGGGTGACAGAGCAAGACTCTGTCTCAAAACAGACAAACAAAAGATTTGCCTATTTCTGCTTTTATTTCTCTTAATTTTTGGTTCATGTATTTTGGGGCTCTGTTATTGGGGACATATACATGTGGGATTTTTATGTGGTTTAATCAGTTGATCCCTTATCACTGTGAAATTACTTTCTTTACCTCTAGTTAACTGTCTTTACTCTTACATCTACTTTCTGTGATGTTAATATGGTCACTTTTTATTTCTTTTGACTAGCAATAGCATGATGTAGCTGTATCCATTCTTTTACTTTTAGCCTGTTTATGTTTTTTAAGTATTCTTTTTGTAGGCAGCATATAGTCGTCTTGCTTTTTTATCCAATCTGACAATCTCTGCCTTTTAACTGAACTGTTTATACCATTCACATTTAATAGGTTATTGACACAGTAAGATTAAATTTACCATTTTACTATTTTTTAATTTGCTCCAGCTGTTTATTTCCTCTCTATATCTATTTTTATCTTTTTTGAACTGGGCATTTTTTATGATTCCATTTTATCTTCTCTGATTTTTTTTTTTTTTTCCCGAGACAAGGTCTCACTCTGTCACCCAGGCAGAAGTGCAGTGGTGAAATCATAGCTCACTGCAGCCTCGAGCTCCTGGGCTCAAGTGATCCTCCTGCCTCAGCCTCCTGAGTAGCTGGGACTGCAGGTGCACACCACCACGCCTGGCTAATTAAAAAAAAATTTTTTTCTTGTAGAGTGAGGTATCACTCTGTTGCCCAAGCTGCTCTTAAACTCCTGGTCTCAAGCAATCCACCCACCTGGGCTGGGATTACAGGTGTGAGCCACCGCGCCTGGCCCTCTGTTAAGGGCTAATTATAACTCTTTGCTTCGTTATTTGAGGGATTACTTTAGGGTTTACAATTCATGAAGTGAAAGTGGACCATCATGAAGGGATTGGAGGAGGAGGAAGAGGAAGGGTTGGTCTTGCTGTGTCGGGGTAGCAGAGGTACATCTTGACTTACCAGTTACTTTCTTTCTTTTTTATTTTATTATTTTCTCCTGGCAAACTGTGACAGTTATTTTCAAGAGCTATAATACTACTTCACGTGTAAGAACTGTACAATTGTATACGTTTTTTGCCACTCCCAATTTTTATGCAATTGTTTTCATACATTTTATGTTCATATATGTAATAAAATTAATAATACATTGTTATTTTTATTTAAATGACCACTTAGGTTTTAATGTATGCTTAATAAACAGTAAGCAGTCTCTTCTGTTGACCCACATTGCTGTGGCTTCTGGTTCTTCTTGCTTCTTCCTGTGGGTCCATATTTCCATCTGCTCTCATTTTCCTCTGTCTGAAGGACTTAATCTTTCACATTTCTTGTAGTACAGGTTTGCTAGTAATGAATTATTTCCGCTTTTGTATGTCTGAAAACATCTTGATTTTAGTTTCTTTCTTTTTTTTTTTTTTTTTTGACGGGGCGGAGTCTTGCTCTGCTGCCCAGGCTGGAGTGCAGTGGCACCATCTCAGCTCACTACAACCTCTGCCTCCCAGGTTCAAGCAATTCTCCTGCCTCAGCCTCCCGACTAGCTGGGATGACAGGCACCCACCACCACACCTGGCTGATTTGTTTTGTATTTTTAGTAGAGACAGGATTTCGCCATGTAGGCCAGGCTGGTCTCAAACTCCTGACCTCAGTTGTTTTCATTAAATTTGGAAAACTTTCAACCATTATTTCTTCCAGTAGTTTTTCTGGCACAGCCTCTCCCATGTGTTACCCATGATTAGGCTACTTGAGGTTGTCCCACTGTTCGCTGGTTCCCTTCCTTTCTTCCTTCTTGTTTTTTCTTTCTTACTCTTTTTTCCCTCGATGGTTCAGTTGGGATGGCTGCTACAGCTGTACAGTTGAACAACACAGGTTTGAACTGTGGGATCCACTCATACACAGGTTTTCCTCTGCCTCGGCCACCCCCAAAACAGCAAGACCAACCCCTCTTCTTCCTCCTCCTCCTCAGTCTATTCAGTGTGAAGACAAGGATGATCTTTATGATAATCCACTTCCACTTAATAAATAGTAAATATGTTTTTTGTTTTTTGGGGTTTTTGAGATGTCTCACTCTGTTGCCCAGGCTGGAGTGCAGTGGCATGATCTCGGCTCATTGCAACCTCCACCTCCTGAGTTCAAGCGATTCTCCTGCCTCAGCCTCCCGAGTAGCTGGGATTACAGGCGCGTGCCACCACGCCCAGCTAATATTTGTATATTTAGTAGAGATGGAGTTTCACCATATTGGACAGGCTGGTCTCAAACTCCTGACCTCGTGATCCGCCTGCCTCAGCCTCCCAGGGTGCTGGGATTACAGGCGTGAGCCACTGCGCCCGGCCTTGTTTTCTTTTACTATGATTTTCTTTCTTCTAGCTTACTTTATTGTAAGAATACAGTATTTAATAGATACAACATACAAAATAGGTGTTAATCAACAGTTTCTGTTATCAACAAGGCTTTTGGTCAACAGTATGCTATTAGAGTTAAGTCATGGGAAAGTCAGAATCGACATGTGGATTTTCAGCCGCATGGAGGGTCAGCCGCCGGCATCCCCATGTTGGCCCAGGGTCAACCGCATTTCCAGGTTCATAAATCTTTTCTTCTGCAATGTTTAACCTGTTGTGAGCAACAGCATATTTTTTTTATCTCATACATTATAGTTTTCATCACCAGAAGTTTGACATCGTTCTTTTTTCTTATTGATTGATTGATTGATTGATTGATTGATTGATTGATGGAGACAGAGTCTCGCTCTGTCGCCCAGGCTGGAGTCCAGTGGTGCTATCTCGGCTCACTGCAACCTCCACCTCCCAGGTTCAAATGATTCTCCCACTTCAGCCTCCCAAGTAGCTGGGATGACAGACACGTGCCACCACGCCCAGCTAATTTTTTGTATTTTTAGTAGAGACGGGGTTTCACCATGTTGGCCAGGCTGGTCTCAAACTCCTGACCTCAGGTGATCTGCCCGCCTCAGCCTCCCAAAGTGCTGGGATTCCAGGTGCGAGCCACCGTGCCCGGCTCTTTGTTCTTTTTTATATCTTCTGTGTCTCTATTTAACTTTGGAACATGGAATACAGTTGTGATCACCATGCTTGAATGTCCTTTACTGCTGATTCTAACATCCATGTCGGTTTTGGACGGTTTCAGTCAATGTATTTTTCTCCTTGTTATGGGCCATACTTTCCTGCATTCTTTGCATGCCTCGTAATCTTTGATTGGATGCCAGACATTGTAAATTTTACCTTGTGGGGTGCTGGATATTTTTGTATTCTTGTCAATATTCTTGAGCTTCGTTCTGGGGCACCGTTCAGTGACTTGGAGACAGTTAAGTCCTCCTGGGTCTTGTGTTTATGATTTGTTGGGCAGGTCTGCTGCAGACCTGTCTGCCTCACACCAGTGGTTCCCCATGACTGTAGCAAGAACCTTCTGAGAGCTTGTCCCAGCTTCCTGTGACTTCTGAGTTTTTCCAGCCTGGCCGATGAGAACAGGCACCATGCCCAGTCCTGTGTGAGGCCCAGGTCCTGGTCCCTCTTAATTCTTCAGGTGGTTCTTCCCCAGCCTTGTGGAGTTTCGTCCCCGGGGTGCTGACTGGTGCTCCGCTGAGTACTCCAGGGCCTCCTGCAGGCTGCGGGGTCCTCCCTCTACTCAGGGTCCTCTCTGTCCTCTTCGCTGCTCTGCCTTTTGAACTTTAAAACTCTGACTGTGTGCCTTGTTCCCCAGATTCTCTGCTCATTTTTCTCAACTGAGGGGTTTGTTGGGCTCTGCCTCAGTTTCCTCTGTCTGCAGCTCATCCTGCACGTTCTCTTAAGGCAGTGGCCACACCGTTTGTTTCCTTCTTTGAAGAATCTGTCCCGAGTTGCCTGGTGTCCGGGATCCTGGTGATCATTTTCATCGCACTTTGTCGGCGTTCTTGGTGGTTTGAACTGGGGTGTCCATCCATCCCAGTCACTCCGTCCCCATACAGAAGTCCAGCAGGCTACGCTGGTGTTTTTACATTTCACATCTTTGCTTTCTCAGTCACGTCTCCTGCGCCAGATCTTAGGCTGGGTTCCTGTTGACCTTTCCTTCTCCATGGGACCTTGACCTCGGAGTCCACATGACCAGGCCCTGGACCTGTGCCTCGTGCTGGGGGGCAGGGTGTGACACTTCATCTGTGATGATCAGGGACAGCCCTAGGCTCTGAGGCGACCCTCCACCGCCACCCCAAGTGGGAGCCCGCTGGGTCCTGCTTTATCCGAATGGCCCATGTTCGCTGAAGTCCAGTCACTTCCCACCTGGGAACCCATCCCAAAGCTTGGCGTCCACTCTGGGGCCCTGAACTGGTCTCCTTCCTCTTCTTTTGTTTCTTTTTTTTTCTTTCTTTCTTTCTCTCTCTTTTTTTTTTTTTTTTTTTGAGACGAAGTCTCTCTCTGTCGCCCTGGCTGGAGTGCAGTGGCATGATCCCGGCTCACTGCAGCCTCCGCCTCCTGGGTTCAAGTGATTCTCCTGCCTCAGCCTCCCAAGGAGCTGGGATGATTACAGGTGTCTGCCAACACCCTTGACTAATTTTTGTATTTTTAGTAGAGACAGGTTTCACCATGTTGGCCAGGCTGGTCTCAAACTCCTGACCTCAAGTGATCCTCCCAAAGTGCTGGAATTACAAGTGTGAGCCACCGCACCTGGCCTCCTTCCTCTTCTTCTTTGCTCCTCTCGGCACAGCCATCTTGCCTCCACCCACGGTGCCCAAGCCACTCCTCCCTGCTATCCAGCTCCCACGTGGGGTCTTCTGAGTGGCTGAACACCCAACTCCGCCACCTCCACCTGCCCAGCAGGGCCCAGAGCATCTGTACTCAGCAACTCAGACGGACAGTGGTGTCCACTCCTTGGGCATAGTCCTCTGGGGGCCACCTGCAGCCTGAGGTTCCCAGGAGCACTGGGGTGCAGGATGGAGCAGCTGACTCAGCAGACACTTGGTGGGCACCGGCTGTGTGCCAGGCCCTGTGCTGGGTACCTTGGTGGAGGGACCATCCCTCCCGGGTCAGGGTGGGAGATGGGCATGGAGGGCCTGCTATCCACCAGGGGGATGAGGACCACGTTGGAGGCCCCGGGAGCTTGTGAGTGCCAGTGCCACCCCACGCCCCTGACCAGCCCAGGGCCTGGGTGTACCTGGGGTGAACCCCTGAGGCTGGGTGGCAAGGAGACACCTTCTGATAGTGTGCCGCCCCCAGGCTCGGGCAGAGCTGGAGCCAGCGATCCCCGAGGCCCAGAGCTGGAGATTCAGGATCCAGGACCTGAGGCAAGGGGCCCAGGGGTGTTGGGGTGAGTGTGGCCAGCACCAGAGATCCCAGGGCCGGGAAACTTCTGCAGGGCATGGGAGAGGAGCAGAGAGGCCACGGAGGGCAGGCGGGGTTCTCAGCCCCCCGGGGTCACGGCTGCCAGCAAATATGGCCCCGCTGAGTTGTAAACACAGTGTCCCAGAGGCCTGCCCTGGGCCCCTGCCCACAGCAGAGTCTTGGTGAGCCCTGTGCCCGCGCATCCTGCTCCTGGGTGCCTGTGAGTGTTCACTGCCTGCTTCTCTCTCCTGGAAGCCGAGAGTGGCCGGGTCCTGCAGATCTCAGCGGGCGTCAGATACGTGCAGCTGTCGGCCTATTCTGAGGTCAGCTTTTTCAAAGTGGACAGAGACAACCAAGAGACACTCATCCAGACCCCATTGTGAGTACGTGTGACACCAATGAGTTAGTTTTGAGTTTGTTTTGAGTTCATTTAAATCACATTAATTCCTTGTCCTTTTTTCCCTGGAGACCTGGGCTAAGTCCTGGTTATGACAAATGAAATATTCGATATCTGTTCTAAGGAAACAGCTCCCTTGAATTTCAGTATCTGACCCTTTGCTGTGGTTCCCTCTTGCCTTCTGAGACCGCAAGCCCCTGGTCAGAGCCCCCAGTCTTCCCCAGCAATCGGCCCCGAAGCCTCTGGGCCTGGGTCCATATCTGGAGGGGAGACGTCAGGACTCCGGCCCCCGGGTGCTCCTGGGAGAAGGGTCGGCTGCAGAGATGCTCAGGCCTCTCTTGATGCAGCCAGGAGGGGAACAGCCCTTACCAGCCAGGCCTAGTTGGGCGCCACTCCCATGCACACATCACCAGGCCTCCCAGGAACACGCCGGACCAGGCCAGTGTGTGCACGAACCCACATGCAAACAGAGGCCTGAGCTGCAGGACTCCAGGAAGGGGCCTCACTCCAAGCCCCTCCACGTGACAGTCCACGCATTTTCCCATTCAAGGCAGAACGTAGCAGCGCCCCAGGCGAGCAGGCCTGAGTGTGCCGCCACAGCTCTGACACTCCCTTTTCCCACCAGCACTTGTCCAGGGTTAAGGACAGTCTGACATTTGCGGTAAACTTGTACCCACTGTGAAAGTCGGAACGCACCCAAGAGGTGATGCTGCTGGGGTTGTCATAAAGAATAATGGGGGTGGCAGGCAGCTCTTCCTTCAAGCTGAGACCTGCTATCTGGCTAGGCCTTTTTCTCTCTGGGCCTCTGTTGATCCCATCCCAGCAGGAGGCCTCCCAGACAGGCTGAGTTGCACTCCCTGGACTCGGTGTAGGCAAGTCCCAGGGTCCAGGGCACGGACCACGCTGTCTGCCTGCACCCTAGCTTGGTGTGGGGTGAGCAGAGCCAAGCTGCCCCCATTCCTTTGCAGCGGGTTCGAATGCATCCCGTATCCTGTGTCCAGCCCCGCAGCTGGGGTGCCGGGGCCCAGAGCCGCCAAGAGAGGTGCAGAAGCCGACGTGCCCCTGCCCAGGAGAGACTTGGAGCTGGATTTGGGTGCCCTCCGTGGCCAGGAGGACACCCCCGGTGGCCTGCTTGGTAAGTAGAGCTCACAAACCAGTTGGGGCTGGGTGGGCCCAGGTCCAGCAGTCAAGGGAATGTGCCGTCATGGGGACCCAGAACCAGGCCAGAGCAGGCGCAAGCCGTGCCCAGGGTCAGTCATCACGTGTGGGTGAAAGGAGGCAGGGCCAAGCAGCCCACATCCCAGACAAGCAGTCCCGGGTGGCTGCGGAGGCTCAAGCCGATTGTTGTCTCCCCTGAGCCTGGCAGGGGCTCAGCCTCATAGGGTCCTCAGGGCAGAGTTTCTGGGTCTACCTGGCTGAGGGCGGCAGACTCACCCAGGCCTCGAGGCCAGTGGCCAGCCTGGACACGCCCCAGCCACTCCTGCCACCTGGTAGCCCCCACAGTGGCCGCTGGCCGCGGCTCTGAGGGGCCGCGGCGCCAACCGCTCTCTCAAGGTCTGGGTTTCCTGCTGCTCCACTTCTGCACGGGTGGCCTCACATTTCCGCGTGGAGATGAGGCCTAGGTGCTCCGACAGAGCCCCCCAGCCCCCAGCTCTGCCCCCCAGGCTGGGGCCAGTGAGAACTGCCCTTCTATAGAATGTGTGGCCTAGACTTCGCATGGATCATTCCAGAGTTACTCATGGAGTGGAGTCAAAGCTTAATCCCTCCCATGCAGCGCAGTGTGCCTGTCACCCTCCTGTGCAGCGTGATGTGCCCATCAAACCCTCCCGTGCAGTGAGGTTTGCACATCAAACCCTCCCATGCAGTGAGGTGTGCGCGTCAAACCCTCCCGTGCAGCGCAGCATGCACGTCAAACCCTCCCGTGCAGCACAGCGTGTGCCTCAAACCCTCCCGTGCAGCACAGCGTGTGCCTCAAACCCTCCCATGCAGCACGGCGTGCGCCTCAAACCCTCCCGTGCAGCGTGGCGTGTGCCTCGAACCCTCCCGTGCAGCGGGCGGTGTGTGCATCACACTGTCCCGTGCAGCGCACTGTGCACATCAAACCCTCCTGTACAGCACGGTGTGTGCCCAAACCCTCCCGTGCAGCATGATGTGCCCATCAAACCCTCCCATGCAGTGTGGTGTGTGCGTCAAACCCTCCCGTGCAGTGCAGCGTGTGTCTCAAACCCTCCTGTGCAGCGCGGTGTGCGCATCAAACCCTCTTGTGCAGTGCAATGTGCGTGTCCCATGCAGCACAGTATGCATGTCAAACCCTCCCGTGCAGCGCAGTGTGCGCATCAAACCCTCCCATGCAGCGCGGCGTGTGCCTCAAACCCAAACCCTCCCGTGCAGCGTGGTGTGTGCGTCAAACCCTCCCGTGCAGCAAGCAGTGTGCACATCAAATCCTCCCGTGCAGTGCAATGTGCGTGTCCCATGCAGCACAGTATGTACGTCAAACCCTCCCGTGCAGCGCAGTGTGCGCATCAAACCCTCCCATACAGCACGGTGTGCACGTCAAACCCTCCCATGCAGTGCGGTGTGCGCATCAAACCATCCCATGCAGCGCACTGTGCACATCAAACCCTACCGTACAGCGCGGTGTGTGCGTCAAGCCCTCCTGTGCAGTGAGCGGTGTGCACGTCAAACCCTCCCTTGCAGTGAACCATGTGCACGTCAAACCCTCCCATGCAGTGCAGTGTGCGCGTCAAACCCTCCTGTGCAGCACGGTGTGCGTGTCCCATGCAGCGAGCGGTGTGCACATCAAACCCTCCCATGCAGCGAGCGGTGTGCACATCAAACCCTCCAATGCAGCGAGCGGTGTGCACGTCAAACCCTCCCATGCAGTGAGCGGTGTGCACATCAAACCCTCCTGTGCAGCACAGTGTGCATCTCAGTGCCAGAGTGAGGGAACAGTCTTGACAGCATTGGGAGGCCCTGGGGTGCTGCCAGCCACCAGGTCCTTCTTGCCACAGCCCTGCACCCCAAGGCTCGGTAAATGGAGGTCGGGCGTGGGGGTCCCCACTGTACAAATGCCTGGCACTTTGAGTTTGGGGGCCTTTGAAGAGGGCCCAGCTGACAGCTGAGGTCCCCGGCCCCACAGCTGGGATCTGAGCCTGGGGTGCTGCTTGGGGAGAACACAGGCCACAGGTTCCTGGGTCGAGGAGCACAGGGCAGATCTGAGAGGCTGTGGTGAGCCCAGATCCACAACTTAGCGGGGGTGGGCTGTGTGCCACCACCTTCTGCTTGCAGGTAAATGTCCCAGGTTTGATGAGATGCCCCGAATCACCCCCAAATGCGCCTCATATGCCAGCCCTTGTCACCTGCCTTGGCCGATGCGAGCTCAGTCCCTGCCATGTCTCTGCCCGGCCCTGCCCACCACACACAGCCCCAAGTCCCCTGGGGGCTGTCTCCAGGATTTGCACAGATGGCACCACCACTGCCTCCCCAAATTCCGAGGCCTCTCCACTCTAGACCTGAGCCCCACCTGCCGCCCCTGAGTCCTCACAGTCCCCTGACCCGGCTGTCCCACTCTGGGGAGCCCCAACTCCGACCCTCAAGGCCCCTGGGGCGGGCAGGCAGGGTCAGCCCCTCCCAAGCCAGAGTCTGGTGAGCCTTGGTCTGGACCGCCTTTCCTGTCCCTTAAGCCAGCCTAGCAGGCCCTAAAGCCTCGCTCACATCTTCCTGTCCAGGTGTGCCTGTCCTAAGGGTGCCCCAGACCTCAGCGCGGCCAGCCACACCACCTCGTGAGCTCAGCTCAGCTCCGGGCTCTCCTGCAGTGAGACAGGGCTGAGGGGTGTGGTTGGCAGGCTGTGCCTGCACCCTCCCTCCCGGGCACTGTGTGGCCTGTGACCCTCCTGGTCACTGTCTGCAGCAGCCCCTCTCAGCAGCCAGCACTCCTGGCCGGTCACTTGGCCCCAAGTTCTCCCTGAGGATCCGTGACTCACACAGCTGAAGTGGGAGGAAGCAGCAGCGAAATGGCCCTTGCCGTCCTGGGAAGAGCCTCTGCCACCAGGGCCACCTTCCACGCCTGTGCCCCTGCCCCCGGAAACCTCGCCCAGCTGGTGGCCAGAGCCCCAGAGCCTCAGAGCCTCGGGGGTCTGCTTGTAGGGAGCTCATTCTTCTAGGATCAGATGAGGCTCCATCAAACAGCAGCTGTGAGCCGAGCAGCAAGCCCGGCGTCATTCTTCATATAAAAGAGCATGCAGGCATCCCAGGTGGGACAGCAGGGCCCAGCGCCTCCACAGGAGGCCAAGGCGGCCAAGCCTCAGGCCAGCAGGGCCACGGGGGGTCCAGCCCGCGCCCCCTCGTCTGCCTCCACCTCAGTTTATAGAAGCAGTTTTATGCCGCATAGGTGAAATAGTTCTCATATTTCTGCATAAAAATACTTACTGGGCGCCACGCCTTCTACTTGGAGAGATTTTCGGAGCCAAGGTCTCGATTGAAACCAGCCTTGTGCCTGCATCGCACCCTACCCTGCGCGGGCCCCTGCACCAGCCCCACTGCCTGGGTCTGGGGGCCTCCCCCAACTCTCAGCCCGGCCCAGGCTATTTCTGGTTTGACGATGACGTGAGTGTCCAGCCATAAATTATCCAGCACAAAAGAAATGTCCCTTGGGAAACCTAGAGGTACATGCTTTTGTTTTTGTAAGACCTGCTGGGGCTTGAACCCCAGACCTTTGGAGTTTGGTGCCAAGCTCTGCCTAGGCCTCATGGGTGCATCCAAGACCAACCCTGGGAGGCTGGGCTGCTGCTTTCACACTGATGTGAAACTAAACCTCTCTGTGCCTCAGTTTCCTCATCTATAAAGGGAGGGTAACAGCAGTGTCCACCCCAAGGACGGATGACTGAGTAACATGCTGGCCTCCACCCCGACCCGTGCAGGGGCACCCTGGAGGGGAGGAGCCTGGCCTGGGGTCTGGTGCAGTCAAGTCCATGCTGAGAAGAGGAGGGGGAGGCCAGAGTCAGGGAGGGGCACTCCAGTAGGCTCCTACTTCCTTTCCGTCACCCAGGCTGGAGTGCAATGGTGTGATCTCAGCTCACTGCAGCCTCCACCTCCCAGGCTCAGGCGATCCTCCCAGCTCAGCCTCCAGAGTAGCTGGGACCACAGGCACAAGCCGCCATGCCTGGCTAATATTTTGTATTTTTTTTGTAGAGACAGGGCCTCACCATGTTGCCCAGGCTGGTCTCAAACTCCTGAGTCCAAGCAATCCTCACGCCTCAGCCTCCCAAAGTGCTGGGATTACAGGCTGCTTTTACTTTCCTTTTCTTAAAACTGGGTAACTCCCTCACGGGAAGGGGCTGGTGGGCATGTTTCCCCGGGGCACCATCGGCAGGTCCTTGCTTTGTCTGTCTCCTGTCTCAACGACTGGGCCAAGGACCCAGCAGGACTAACCCTAGCACCACACCCGACTAATGTTTGTATTTTTAGTAGAGATGGGGTTTTGCCACGTTGGCCAGGATGGTCTCAAACTCCTGACCTTATGTGACCTGCTCGCCTCGGCCCCTCAAAGTGCTGGGATCACAGGCATGAGCCACCATCCCGGCCTCTTTAGTCTTTATCTTCCCTTCTTTATGTAATCCATAATCCCATTTAGGACTGATTGATTGGGCTTGCTGCTTCCAAACCCCTTCATTCCATGCAGCCGTTGACACAAACTTTTCTTTCCAATTCCCATCTCCCGTTGAAAGTCTGCCCCCAACATGTGGCCTTCACAGCACCCTAGGACATGGTGGGGACCTGCCTGCCCCAGGACAGCAGGGTGCTGGGCAGAGGGCCCCACTCAGTACCTGGAGCCCAACCAGGCCCCCACCGCAGCCCTCAGGCCCTAGGGGATTGGGGACGCTGGCCAGGAGCCCTGCAGAGGAAGCGGAGTTATTTCGAAGTTTCAATTCCAGCCGGGACAGCATTCATCCCCAAGTAGGAGAAAACTAAAATAATGATGGCTTAGACAAGGGTAGTCCTGGCCGGGAGGCCTGGAGGTATCAGCCCCACTGTGTCAGGAACGCAGCTCTGTCTACCTAGGCCCACCAGCGTCACCCCGAGGTCTGAGGCAGCTCCCAGAGCCCCCTCCCTCAGTCAGCAACGCCTGCTCAGGCCGGAAAGGGTGGGCCAATTCCAGACAGGCCCAGGCCCAGCCGCATGGAGGCCCTAGAATCAAGGAAGACCTCACAACCAGCCAGCGGGGACCAGGGGCTGGCTTTAGCCATCGTCCTGAAAGAAAACAAAAGGGTGCCGTTCCGAGGCTGTCTCGTGTATCCACGGAAAATACACCAGGAATCATTTCCTTGTAAGCGTGAACTTCACATTCTCAAAAAAAACAAACCAAAGTCCGTTGCTCACACGCGTTCCTGGCCCGGTCGCAGCGCTGCTTGCTTGGCTCCCAGACGGGCATCCTTCCCTCTGGCCAGACCCTTGCCAAGGGGTGGGCCCCGTTGAAGCCTCTGGCCTGGCCTGCAGTGCGTCCTGGGGCCGCATGCAGCTGTGCTGGTCCCAGCCTCAAGTTTCCGTCTCTGTGCTTACCTGGGAGAGGGCCGGGGACCATGGGACGCAGGATGCCCAGTGAGACCCCTGCCCCGTGGCTGCAGAGACGGCACCTGTGGAAAGTGCCCACCCAAGCAGGATCTCCCACCCGGACGGCCACTTATGTGCAGGGCAGAGACGTCAGGCCAGAGACCTTCAGGCCAGAAGATAATCCAACATGAGGCCTGAAAGAAAGTTGGGCCAGAAAATCTCCAGGGTACCTGCCTGCCGAAGTCCGTTCCGAGGACTCTCCTGAGCCAGTGGCTGAGACACATGCATCCATGGCGGAAGCTCCAGGTCTGGGCAACCCTCTCCCCGCAGTCACAGACCACACACACTAGGAACAGCTGCCTGCAACAAAGCCCGGCCACAGCCAGAGAGCAGGATGGCTCTCGCCAGGCCCCTTGGGTCGCTCCCCGCCGCTGACCCCCTGCTGTGTGGCACAGGCTTCCCCAAGGCCCCGCCACTTTGGCTTCCTCCTGGCAGGCCACGTGCTTACGATGAGACATGGCTGCTTTTAGCAAACAACACTAGGGTGACTTCAGTCCATCCAAGATGACTTCTCACATCAGAGCTCAAGAGGGAGAGGTGAGCTCCCTCCCCAGCCACTGGGGACCCCAGTTCCTGTTACCTGTTCTGCCACTGTCATCTTTCTGCACCACCTCATGGTCCTGGATGGCTGCACAGGCTCTAACCATGATGCCCCTATTCCAGCTAGCAGAAAGGGGGAAGCATAAGTGGCAAGGAGAAGGGCCCTCCGCTTCTTTGTTTTTAAAATTGCTCTGTGGGCCGGGCGCGGTGGCTCAAGCCTGTAATCCTAGCACTTTGGGAGGCCGAGACGGACGAATCATGAGGTCAGGAGATCCAGACCATCCTGGCTAACATGGTGAAACCCCGTCTCTACTAAAAAATACAAAAAACTAGCTGGGCGCGGTGGCGGGCGCCTGTAGTCCCAGCTACTCAGGAGGCTGAGGCAGGAGAATGGGGTGAACCCGGGAGGCGGAGCTTGCAGTGAGCTGAGATCCGGCCACTGCACTCCAGCCCGGGCGACAGAGCAAGACTCCGTCTCAAAAAAAATAATAAAATAAAATAAAATAAAAATAAAATTGCTCTGTGCATTTATTGTTAGCTATTATTAATGCAGAACGAGGGGACAAAAAGCTCACAAACACCCTACACAGTTTCACAAGACACATTGCAGGGAAAAAGTGTCTTTTTCCTGAGATGGATCAACAGTATGCTAGGGTCTTGGTGGATGCATTCATGGGGGAGGTGGACCTCTAATTCCTGGTGGAGGGGGCCTCATTCCTGGAGGGGGCATGCCTTCCGGCGTCCCTCAAGCAGGGGGAAGCCCAACTGGTGGGCCTGTGGATGGCCTCATGCCAGGTTCAGAAGCACCACGTTTTAACTGTGGACATCAGATTGGTGGAACGGCAATCATGACTGTGGGCCAGAGGAGCAAGATGCTGCTGCACATGGACCACAGAATGAGACACAGCCTACAAGATGGCGGCGTCTTCACTGGCGCCTTTAAGGCTTTTGATAAGCGTGTGAATTTGACCCCTGTGATTGTGAGAGTTCAGAAAGATGAAACCAACGAATGCGAAGCAACCAGAACGTGAAGAAAAGCGGGGTTAGGACCCTCCCCTTCTAAAGAAGCTTCCTGGAGGCACCACCCTCACTGCCATTGCTCAGAACTTGGCTACACGGCCCAGCCACACCGGGCCACACAGCCAGACTAGGCCACACAGAGACAAGAAGCGCAATGTGCTGGCAAAGACTCTGTTACCAGAGGAGAACGGGAGAATGGCTGTCTTGGCCAAATGGCTCGTCACGAATGTACCCTGCTGGGTCCCCACAGGTGCACCAACCGACTTGAGAGTCCTGGAGAGGGCTGGCAGGCAAGGACCTAAGTCTCCAGTCAGCCCTGCAGGAGGAGCCCAGGGACCCTCACTTGCATCTCTGGTAAGGAATTGGGTGGGGTGCCCTGCTATGACCCTGAAACAGCCTTTAGTCTCACCCTCCATCTCCACAAGACTCTAAGCCTGCTGCTTTTGCAGTGAAAGCCCAGGGCTAGGGGTGAGTGTGTGGGGAGCGTGGGAGACGGGCGCTGACCCGGCCACCCTGGGCAGCTGTGCTCAAGCAGCACCCCCGCCAGTCCCAGCTGGACTTTGCCTGGCAGGACACCCGACAGGCCTCACTGTGGCCTCTGCCCCGGGGGTTGTGCGTGGGGAGCTGGGTCGGCCCGACCAGTGGGATGTGCTGCCTCCCTGTGCTGCTCCACCTGCCACAAACACAAACTGGAATGTTCTCAGCCACCTCCAGACTTCACAGCCTTTGGGCTTTGGGGCACAGAGGTCGGGCTGCCCTGGGGAGAGGAGGGAGAGAAGGAGAGCTTTGAGAAAGCACGGACATGAGTCAGACCTGAAATCAAGCCAAGCCAAGCCAAGCCAAGCCAAGCCGCCTCACGTTTTAAAGCAATGGCCAATGTCTCAGCATGTTCTGCAGCTCAGGGCGACAGCCAGGGGCCGGTAAACACCTGCCATAGATGCCCAGCACACCTGTCACCTGCTGCCCCTGAGATCTCTGGACTGAAGGAAACAGAAGGCCCCGGAAGGCACCTCCTGCTGGGTCAAGGCCACTGGGGTCTCCCAGGAGCACCTCCAGCCCCGCCCCTCATGCCCATGTTGTGGGGAGCACAGGCCTCGCTCCACTGTCTGTGGAGGCGGCTGGAAATTCAGCCCAGCCGTGCCCACCCCAGGGACAGGCATCCCGGGAGCTCACACTCACCCCCAACAAACCGACGTGAACTCGGGGTCCCAGGCATCTTTCCTCCCACACCCGACAGCAAACCTGCCTTTCACTCATAGAAATAAGTCGACAAAGAGGGCAAATCCTTTCTCTTTCTGGAGGCCTAATGTCAGTGATACATAATTGCACATCACAGTATTTTATTATTTTGTTGATATGAAATGTTTCAGTTGTTTAGTTGTTTTTAACTTTCAAATAAGGATTTGCATTTTGTTGAGAAGAAAAGACGATTTCCAAGGCGTGGACTATTGCCAGATACTCTAAACCCTATTTTGGTTAAATTACAGCACCCAGATTTTCGTAACAAAGCACATTGATTTTATATTCAAAGGATTTTTATATTTAGTCTCTTAACCTTTTGTAATTCCCACCCACAGCTTGCAGCGCAGAACCCTTCTGTGTCCCTTGTTGTCAGTGGGGTGTCTGCCTGGGCCCCGTAATTTGGGCCATTGAGTGGGAGTGCAGGTGCTGCCCATGGCGGGTGGACACGGTCAGGCCGGCTGGGCCCCAGTGCCTCAGACAATCCCCTGTGAATTGGATTTGGGAACGTAGAGAGGCCGCAGGCATGAGAGGACGTCAGGTTGCTTTTCTTTTCTTCTTCTATTTTTTTTTTTTTTTTTTGGTTTAATGCACAAAACCCTCCCAGTGAATATTTTCAACAGATCTGAGTGGTTTCTCTTTTTCCTGTGTTGGACAAATGGTTTTGAGTATTCATCAGATGGGATCTATGAAGAATCAATCATTATTGTAAGATGATGTTAAAAATCAAGGTGCCCTCTGCCACTAATTCAGTCTTGCCAGTAAAAGTGTCTGAATGTGCAGCAGAGAATTTCAGGAAATTTCATTGCCTCGTGGGGTGATAACAGCTTTAAATATTAATTGTCTATGGTTAATTATGGCAGAGTAGCATGAAAGAGCCATATTTTTAAAGGAATGTTTGTGCTATAAATTCTTTTTCTAGGAATCACATCATATAGAGGGACTGTCCCAGAAAAATACAGTATAAAAAGATATCATGTTGCTTCCAATGCCAGAACAGTGGATGAAAATGGAAATGAACTCAGACTTTGGGGTGTGCGTCTGTCTAAAACTAAGCAGGGATGTTGGAGGGGGCAAGGTTAATTCTCTGCCTTCAGGCAGGCGTGTGGGTGCCGAGGGGCTCTGTGGCTGGCAGGAGGGTGGAGCACCCCTCCCTTGGGGTTAAGCAGCCTCTTTGGAGGTGGCTGCTCTTTTGGGTAAACGCTTAAGCTTTCAGGTTCCCTCCTCCTCCACAGGTCCTTTTCTCTTCTCCCAGGTTCCTTCCTGTTCTTCCCTCCCCTTCCCGCCTGGAACAGTTCAGTCCTAAAGCCATCAAGTCCTAAAGCCACCCCAAGTGAGGTGGCCACTGGGGTCTCAGAGCTGTGTCTGGGTGTTGGGCCCAATGGAGCAGGGAAGCCTCCAAGCACGGGGCCTGAGGGGGTGATGGAGGCAGCATCCGGGGTATCCCTGCGCTGAGGGTGCAGCAGGGCCTACAGACACAAAGAAGGGGGGACAAGAAGGAACCCTGGGCTTGCATTCAGGGGTGTGAACTGGGGGTTTGCATCATAGAGAGGAAAGTGAACCTGTGCGTTTGTGTGCATGTCTGCGTACACACGGCTGTGTGTGTGTGCACGTATGTGTATGTGCCTGCACAGGTAGGCATGTGCATGTGTGTGTGCGTGCCTACGTAGGTGCGTGTGTGCATGCGTGTGCGTGCCTGCGCAAGTGTGTATGCGTGCATGTGCGTGTCTGCGCAGGTGCACTGTGCATGTATGTGTGTGCCTACACGTGTGTGCGTGCTTGCGCAGGTGCATGTGCGTGTATGCCTGTGCAGGTGCATGTGTGCGTGTCTGCACAGGTACACTTGTGTGTGTGTGTGCCTGCATGTGTGTGTATGCACCGTGCATGTGCATGTGTGTATGCCTGCACAGGTGCACGTGCGTGTCTGCGCAGGTGCGTGTGTGCATGTGTGTGCATCTGTGCAGGTGCACATGTGCATGTGTGCGTGCCCGCACAGGTGCGTGTGTGTGTGCATGCGTGTGTGCATGCCTGCGCAGGTGCGTGTGTCCATGCGCATGCGTGTGTGTGCTTGCGCAGGTGCGTGTGTGCGTGCGGGTGCGTGTGTATGCCTGCGCAGGTGCGTGTGTGTGGGGAGGTGTGCGTGTGTGTGCACTCACCGTCCGGCTCTGCCAGGGCCCGTGGGCAGTGGCTCCCCAGCAGACAGCACCCAGGTTCGCATCTGAAAAGAACTGGGGTTCCCTGGAGAAGCAGCAGATCCGGGCTGGGGCAGGATGGAGGAATTTCCCCCACGAAGGGCAGAGGGAGGAGGAGTCAGCTCCCCATGCAGACGCCCCACCACCCTCATGGAGCCATCACGGTGGACTCCACTGGTACTGGATCAGTGAAAATCCTGCCCCACCCGGCAGTGTGGGCTGAGCAGACCACAGCGTCGCATCCACGCCTTTCCTGCCAACGATGCGTAACCCAGGTCTCTCTGTGATGAGACCTCAGACAAGGCCACATGGGGGAACCTTCCCTGAAAGGCCTGGCCTGGAAGCTTCAAAGACGCCAGGACCATGGCAGTCAGGGAAAGGCCCGGGAATGTTCCGGACCGATGGAGACTGAAGACACAATGACAGCTCTCTGCAATGTGTGGTCCCAGGCTGATCTCCTTCCTGTGACGGACATCACTGGGCCATGGGAAAGCCGGGGCTGGGGTCTGACCCTGAGGAGTGCCCTGCCCCAGGACGACTGTGCTGGGTTATATGAGGCGAAAAACTTCCTGGTTTGTAAAATGCACTCAAGGACGTGGAGTGAGGAACAAATTCAGCAACGAGGCCAGGCACGGTGGCTCACACATGTAATCCCAGCACTTTGGGAGGCCGAGGCGGACAGATCACGAGGTCAGAAGATCAAGACCATCCTGGCTAACACGGTGAGACCCCGTCTCTACTAAAAACACAAAAATTAGCCGGGCGTGGTGGCGGGCGCCTGTAGTCCCAGGTACTCGGGAGGCTGAGGCAGGAGAATGGCGTGAACCCGGGAGGCGGAGCTTGCAGTGAGCCAAGATTGCGCCACTGCACTCCAGCCTGGGCCACAGAGCGTGACTCCGTCAAAAAAAAAAAAAAAAAAAAACGGACTTTCAGACGGCCCAGGCAGGGAAAACATTCTTTGTACTCTACCTGTGACTTTTCTGTAAATGTTTGATTAAACATTTACCCCAAAATGGAAAATACCAGTGCACCCGGCACACAGGGCAGCAGGGGGTGACGGAGGCGGCAGGGGCCAAGCAGGAGCCTCAAGGCCGCAACAGCCACGCAGTCCACCCCCTGCCCCACAGTCAGAATCTAACCCTGAGGCCATCGGGAGCATCGCACGGGCAGCCACGGCGGGGAAGACACCTGTGTGGCCCCATCCCCCCCACCGAGACGGTGGGGCCAGCAGCTGGCTTGGGGTGCTGACCCTCCCGCCTCAGCCTCCCAGCACTTCAGAATATTCCTGGGCCTTTCCCAGACTGCCGGGGCCCTGGCATCTTTGAAGCTTCCAGGCCAGGCCTTTCAGGGAAGGTTCCCCGTGTGGCTTTGAGGGCTCATCACAGATGGAGGCTGCATCTCTGGCAGACGTGGAAAAGGGGAGACAAGATAGAACCCGTGGGCTTGGGGCGTGTGAGCTCGGGGTGTGTGTTGTAGAGATAAGAGGAAACATCCGGGTGTGCGTGTGTGTGTGCGTGTGTGTGCGTGTGCATGTGCATGTGTGTGTGTGCATGTGTGTGTGTGCATGTGTGTGTGGCCTCATACACGCGGCTGTATGTGTGCTCCTGCTCTCCCCTGGCAGGGCCTGTGAGCAGCGACTCTGCTAGCGTGGGCTTGGCTGGCGTGGGCACTGGGCACGTGGGGTCAGAGCTGCTCACTGCAGCCTGGCCCTAGGCCCTCGGCACAGTTTCTGTTCCTCGAGGAGACCCTGGGACACAGAGCCCCTGTGTTGCCGGCTAGGGCGCCTTCATCTGCATCTCTGGTCAGCAGCGATGCTGGCAGCCTGTGTCCCCTGGCGATGGGCAGGTGCTGCGGTTGGCCCTCTGAGCGGCCTGAGGGTCCAGCTGGCAGGGCAAAGGGTCTCCCGGTGCAGAGCCTGGCCCTTGTTGTTCAGAGCCATGCAGGGTGAGCGCCAGGCTCTCCAAGGAGGACGGAGGTGAGGCAAGTACCCCGAATTGTCCTGTATCCCCCAACAAGGCTGGCCCACGCTCGGCCGCCAACAGGGAGCAGCGGGGGAGTGCGTGACTGCTGCCCCAGCAGGTGGCAGGTGGTGGGTGTGCAGGCCTGGCCCTGGCCCGGTGGAAGGAATGGGTTGGAGGTGCCAGGGGCAGAGACAGACCCTGAGTGTGGCAGCCTGAGGACTGCCTGTGCCTGTGCCTGTGCGAGGGTGCGGGTGCACGTGGCCACCCATGAGTGCAGAGCGTGAGGACACGTAGATCCCTCACTGCGGCTGACGCTGTCTTCGTTGCTCTCGCTTGGTGCCAACAGAGAGATGGTGATGCTCCCACTGGCAGAATTCTGCATTCGGGGACTTGGCATTTGCTGCTGGAAGGTGGAGGTGGCCTTGGGAGCTGGCCCAAGGACCTCCGTGGCCAGCTTCAGCCCTGCCCCCAGGCTCCGCAGGTGGCCGTTGTGGCTCATAGAGCCCGCAAGTTGGCGCAGTGCTCCCCCTTTCCCTTCCCACTGGGGCGGCTGGGCCCCATCTGCGCAGCGCAGGGACAAGGCCCCCAGGGACGGAGGCCGGAGCAGGCCAGGGTCATCACGCTTGCCCTGAGAGGCCAGCAGGGACTAGCGTGTCCTTTGCACAGCCCAGCCCACGGGGGATCCCTGTCCAGAGGAACTGCTGTCTGTGCAGTCCTCACCCCTGGCGTCCTCACCCGCGTCGGCCTTAGGGCTCCCGCACCCTGCACCTGTCCCCCAGGCCTTTCCCAGCCCCCAACATGCTGCTGGTCGCTGGGCCTTCCTGCTCCCCCATGGTGGGAGTGTGGCCCTGTGGGGGACGCTCGGGGCCAGCTTGCCACACCGCCTTGTCCAGTGTGCTCACTGGAGCTTCTGGGGAGCAGCTGCCCGGCTTCAGAACCACGTCTCAACCTGCCCTGCAGATCCCTCCCGGGCCCACCGGCCCCTCGTGCCCGGCCACGCCCAGCCCTCAGGTGATGCTGCTCTGGCAAGAAGAGCCCCTAAGGCCACCTGAGGGCCGTGCCCCTGAACATCCTCCGCAGCCGTGACTGTGGGGTCGCACGTTCTCTTCCGGCCTGATTCTGGTGGGTCTGGACCAGGCCCTCCCACACTCCTTTCTCTCCTGCTCCAGATGGGAAAGAAGGCCGATGGCCGGGAAGGGGGTCCTAGGGAAGCTGGCCCACCCCCACCCCACCCTGCCCCTGGCCCCAGCCCCACCTCGGTCACCCACACAGCTGGGCCTGCTGGTAGCAGGGGAGGCCTGTGGGAATCCCGCCCAGCAGACATGGGACCACGGTTTCCTCCATTCTCTTCCAGAAGAACAGGGGGCCATGGATTCTACACCGTTTTGCTAAAAGAAGTCCAAACCCCAGGGCAGAGGTGGATGCCACGGTGTTTAGAAGCCTCGGGAGGCAGCCAGTCCCCGGGAGAGCTGGCCTCTGTGGCTGCGCCTCCTCCTGCTGCCCTGCGAAGCTGCTTCCACGGCTCCACGAGGCCTCTGTCTATCTAAGGGCCCAGGACAGCCGTGGCAGGGTGGCTCCTGGCCCATCCTCCCCAGGAAAGCTTCAGAACAGCTCCTGAGAACACAGTGGGAATGAGGAGAGCCCTGAGGACAGCAGCCGCAGGAGCCCCGGACCTTGTCCAGGCCCCCAGGCCCGAGTCTCAGTCCTCGAGGGGCCACTGCTACTCAGCACAGCACTCCCAGAGGATCAGGAGCAAGATGAGGGGCCTGATTCCGTTCCCGCCTGACGGGAACGGCACCCACCTGGCCCCAGCAGGGCTGGTGCCCTGCAGCGTCGTCCCCAGGGCCCGGCGGCTCTGCCAGCTGCACAGGCAGCTTTGTGGGGGGCTCCTGGAGGCGAAGAATGGGCAGGCACAGAGAGAGCCCAGAGCAGTCCTGCCTTGGCAGCTTTGCCAGCAGAGGTGCCCGCACATCCCAGAAGCAGGTCTGAAGGCAGCAGTGGAGAAACATCAGCATCGTGCTGGCAAAATGTGCAGGAGCAGCCGCCACCGATTAGGCCCCGGGAGCTCCAGAGCATCCTTTATTTTCTGAACATTCGGGAAGGATGGAGGCTACTAGAGACGGAGGCTTAGGGTCAAGCACATTTTCTGTGCCTCAGGAAAGGCAAGGAGCTGGCGCGGAGCCACACCTGTGATCCCAGCACTTCGGGAGGCTGAGACGGGAGGATTGCTTGAACTCAGGAGTTCAAGGCCAGCCTGGGCCGCATAGGGAGACCATCTCTATGATAAAATAAAATATTTAAAAAGGCAAAGGAAAGACCAGCATGGGTTCCTTCTCGGTGACAGTACCAGGGCCCACGCTGGCTCTGCTGAGGGAGGCCAGGTACGGTGGTGGCCTAGCCTACACCTCCCCATGGCTCTTGGGTGGCTCGGGTCAGCGGAGCCATGTCTGAGGTGTGGGAGGTGAGGAGGGTGAGGGAGGTGAGGACGAAGCCCGGGGCTGGGGACAGCAGGGGAGTCTGAAAGGCCCCCGTGTGACTCGTGTTCCCCCGCGTATTCCCGCTGACTTCTCCAGGCCCCGCCCTGCGTCTCTAATGAGCCACACTTCTCGGCTGACTGACCGACTCCTAAAGACTAATGCGCTGTGTCTGGTCACCTCCGAATGAGACTGTTCTCGTCCCCTTAGGGCCAATAACGTTTTATTTTTTGAATCCACTTAAATGAAATCAACGTTTCTGCTCTGGCCTGCCCTCCCCCTGGCCAGGTCCTGGGCCTGCTGCGGCCGTTCTTGGGGCTGGCCTGGCCCGAGCAGCCTTGTTGATTCCAGCAGTGTCCCCGCCTGCTGCCTGGTGCCCTACACAGGTGACTAGGGAGTCTAATTGAGTCCGCCGTAAAAAGATAATGACTTGGCATCCCCTCCAGAGCGGTCAAGCTGCCCGATCCCGTCCTGGGCTGGCACTCAGCCTCTTGGTTCCTGAGGCCCCCTCGAGGTCGTACGGTGACCTTTATCTTGCTTATAAAGCTGTAATTGATGTAATTAAAACTGGCATAAAAGCTTTGGAAGTCACTCCTGAGAGCTGGGCATGGGCACGCTTGCTGGGAGTCTGGGGATGGGCACGCCTGCTGGGAGCTCTGCCTCAGTGGGTCGGCCTGGCTGGGAGGTGATGAGCATGGCCTTGGGTCAGGGAGCACCCCAGGCACTGCCAGGGATCCTCACTCTCCACCATGAGGGTTCCTCTGAGGCCCATGGAGCCCAGCGTTTGATGAGCTGATGCGTCTGTCACAGAATTTGTCTCCCTGAGCCTTGGAGTGAGGCCCACTCAGGCTGGCGGGCGCCACTCAGACGGGGAAGAGAGGGTCTCCACTGACAGTGGGCACTGCGCTGTCTGAAAGCGTCTCTCACCTCAGCTTTTCTGAGTTTAATGCCTTTGGGGGGCACTCACCATCAGACTTTTAGCCTTTTCTTTCTTTCTTTCTTTCTTTTTTTTTAAGACGGAGTCTCACCCTGTGGCCAGGCTGGAGTGCAGTGGTGCGATCTCAGCTCACCGCAACCTCTGCCTCCCAGGTTCAAGCGATTCTTGTGCCTCAGCCTCCCGAGTAGCTGGAACCACATGCATGCACCACCACACCCAGCTAATTTTTGTATTTTTAGTAGAAATGGGGTTTCACTGTGTTGGCCAGAATGGTCTCAATCTCCTGACCTCCTGATCTGCCCGCTTTGGCCTCCCAAAATGCTGGGATTACAGGTGTGAGCCACTGCTCCTGGCCCCTTTTAGCCTTTTCTTTTCGGTGGTTTGGCCTAATGGGAGCACATTTGCAGACAGGGGCACAAGCAGGACGATGCCCAGGAAGGGGGTGATGTTGGGGGGCAGCTACACTGTGACCAGCAAGTTGGCTCAGCTGGGCACCTGGCCATCGCACGGTCAGCAGCGTGCCCAGGACCAGTTGGGGAGTGCTGGGGACAAGACAGGGAAGTGGGCTCTGCTGGGGACAGATCCACAAAGGGGAAGCTGGGCAGCAAGCAACAGGCGGGACACAGCAGGGCTAGGAGAGGCTCGGTCGGGAGGGGCCACCAGACCAAGGCAGTGTGGGGACCGGGATGGAAGGGCAAGGCCAGCCTTCACCAGACAAGCAGCAATGCCAGGGCCAGAGGGGCCGGGTGGAGACGGGCAAGGAGGAGAGAGAGGACTGGAGGACAGCCCGTGCCATGGCCTCGTGGCTGGTATCATGGGCTGCACTATGGGGCCCATGTTTTGGCCTCTATGGCAGCCCTCACCATGGCCTATGTGGCGGCCTGTGTGGTGGCCACAGGTCGTGGCCTTTGTATGGTAGCCTGTGTGGCCACCCCACGTCGTGGCCTGTGTGGCAGCCTATGTGGCCGCCCTCGCCGTGGCCTATGTGGCAGCCCGCATCATGCGGTGGCTCGTGTGGCCACCCCACGTCGTGGCCTGTGTGGTGCCCTGTATGGCGGCCCTCATCGTGGCCTGTGTGGTGGCTCACATCATGATCTGTGCTCACATGACAGGAAAAGCCTCTGGCCATGTGGAGCTGGTGAGTGACAAGGTCCACCTGCTGCCTCGAGTCCTCCATGTGCTGGAGACAAACGGTGGGTGACAGGACCAGGGGTGCTGGAGGCCTAGGGACCCACTGCAGTCCTCTGAGCCACAGATGATGGCCCAAACCTAAGGACCGCAGCCACGGAGGTGCCCACAAGGAGGATCTGAGAAGTTTGGAGAGACTTGTGTGGGCGGAGGGGTGTCATGGAGTAAAGGGAGGAGTCAGTGACCGGGGGAGGGCAGGCCCCTCACCAAGGGGAGGCTGAGCTGGAGGAGGGACTCAGCTCTGCTCTGGTGTCTGCAGGGTGTGGGATGCGCAGTACCCAGCACGAGGGGGCTGCTGGCTGCCAGGGCTGGGTGTGTGGCCCCTGAGGAGGCAGGTGAGGGGTCATCTGGCTGAACGTGGTGCTTGTGTCCATGGGAAGCGAGGTGACCACCCAAAGGGATCTGAACAGAAGAGAGGCCAGCCTGCCCCAGGGACAGCAGCCTCCGAGGTCCCCTGGAGCCCAGTGGCAGGAGGAAGCAGGGCCTGTGGGGACAGCGGCCATCTGTAGCCGATGACGCCAGGGGACAAGCAGGGCTCAGGCCAGGGCCACCCTGATGTCAGCAGCAGAGCCCAGGCACAGCCTTGGAAAACCTGCCCCTTCAGCAAACGCAGAGAAGCCGTGCGGCGGGGGTGCCTGCTTCTGCACGGAGGGTGCCCTGAACAGGAGCAGCCGAGTGGATTCCAAACCTTGCTCCACAGAGAGCGGCCCCGCAGGACACTTTGGCTGGGCCTTCCTGTGCCCTCGTTTTCTTTAGGGGATGTGCAAGCTTCTGTGGCATTTCTGGCCCAGCATCAGGCAGGGCCAGGCCGGGCTGAGCTCTGGGCCCTCGGCAGGGGAGGGACTGACCTGGCTTCCGTGTGAGGGTCCCGTGTAAACAATGGACTGAAGGGCGAGGGGGACCCAGGAGTCGGGCTCCAGCTGAGGGCAGTGCCAGTGACTTGGTGGGAGACACTGGGGCCTGGCGGGGGTGTGGCAGGGCAGTGGGCAGCCTTGGGGGTCCAGGCACAAATACGTTTTGAAGGCAGCCTTGATGTCAGCCTTGTTGCTGCAGCTGCAGTAATTGTGGGTGCATAAGATATGGGGCAGGGGCAACTGGAGGCTGACCCCAAACTTTCAGCTTGAGCACCTGGGGGTGTGGTGCCAACCTCCGGGGGGTGTGGTGCCAAGCTCCGGGAAGGCGGTCACAGCCAGGACCCGGGGGCCGCTGCGGTCAGCCTGCAGCCCCGACTCGGGGAGGGCATGGCAGAGGTGGACCTCTGTCTCTCATGGCCAGGCAGTCCCCCAGCGTGGCAGCAGAAAGGCTCCCTCCATGGGCCTGTGCCATGTGGCGATCAGAGCCTGAGGGGAGGGGGAGGTGACATCCAGAAGAAAGAGACAGTGTGGGCTCCTGGATCCAGATGTGCTGAGATCTAGAAGGCTCCTCGGAGCTCCAGGCTGTGGACAGCACTCCCCTTCCGCTTTTCACCATTTCTCGTTTCTCTAGCTTGCAACAAAAGCGTCTTGGCCAACCCAGAGGGCCTCCTCTTCACTCGGGGACAGGGACCACACGGGGGAGCTTCCGCCTGCACCTCCAGGGAACCCCCCGTGTCAAACCCACATGGGCTCAAGGAACCCGGTTTTACAGGCCCTGGTGTCCTCTGTCTTCTTCTTGATGTAAAGCCACTAGTTTCTGTTTGTGCTGCGCAGGGAGGCCTCCCTTTACCCGGCTGAGCCTTGGCTGCTTATCAGCCAGGGGCAATCACGACAGAGCCTTTTCCCTGAGGAGAGCAGGGATGTTGCGAGAACCTGCCTGAAGGCGCCGGGCACTAGCCATTGTGATCACCAGGCAAAGGAGGCTCTTCAAACAGCTTGGCCGGAACCCCGAGCCTCAGCGATGCAGACGCCCTCCAGCCTCCAGGTGGATGTATGTTTATTTACACACCAGGAATGCCTGCTGGGCTTCTAAAAATACATTTTCCAATCTCCCACCTTGTCCCCCGAAATGGCACGTGGCAGGTGGAGGTCTGAAGCCCCTGCCGCCGTGTGAACCACGCATACTTGGGGCTCAGGATCTGGGCCCACTCTGGAGCAGTCACCTTGCCGAGGGCGTCCGCATGATCAGGATACAGAGCTGGCGTCTTTATTACCCAGGAGGTATCGATAAAAGACGCAGTCCAAGTTAGCTCCAGTGCAGTCCACGTGGAAACCATCGGTGCGTTAAGAAATGGAAATTATGCCATCAGCAGTGCAGCTCCCAGCCATCGCCCCGGACGTAAATAGTGCCGGGCCAGCAAAAGCTGCTGGGAGAAGGATGTCAGAGTGTCCTTGCAGAAGGAAGACTTTCTCTCTATAATGCACCATAATGATTAAATAAAGACACCTCCGAGAGAGAGAATTCTCCCTCGTGTAATTTGGAGATACTTCTGAGGCTGGCTCTCCTTAGCGTCTCTCTCGCTCCCTACAGAAGTTGGGCTCCGGGAAAGGGACGTTAATGCCTCCATCCCCAAGGTCCTATCCAGCGCCCCTCCACTCACTCGGAGCCCCACGTGAGGGTTCTGCCTCCTGGGATCCGGCCACAAATGAAACTGAGCCCAAACAGACCTGGCATCCTGCGCACCCCTCAGCAGCCCCTGACTCCTCCTTCCCTCCTGGGCACCGTCCTGGCTCCGCCCTTCTATCCACCCTGGAGCTGGGTCTCTTCTGTTTTTTGATGGTGTCACTGCCTGGTGGGGACACTTATTTGTGGCCCTAAAGCCACCACACCAGCCCCTGCCTCCCTCTCAGAACTCCCCCATCCAGCCAACTCTGGAGCCGACCTTCAGCCCTCACCACATCCCATGGCCTCCTGCTAGCACCTCCTACCAGTGGTGTGTGCAAGGGGAGGGCCCTCGGGGCAGGGACGTCAGGAGAGCCCCAGCTGCCCATGGGAGAGTGGGTTCTGATGTGTATGTGTGTGTGGAGGGGTTGCACTAAAGTTATCTCCTTCAGACTCAGCCACTGACCGTCCTTGTAAAAGACACAGCAGGGTAGGCCCTGGGGGCTGTAGCTCCGTCTGTTCGTGGCGGGAGCCAAAGGGAAGCCCCCATACCTCACACCCTGGGATCCTGGGAGAGGAGCTGAAGAAAGCTAGGATGGGCAAGGGTCTGCAGGGGTCCCACTGAGGGATGCACAGGCTGAGCCCACTCACAGCCTCCTCCGATGCCCGAGGACTTGGGGTCCGCTGCCACTTGGAGGGACTGGCAGCCGCCCCCAGTTTCTCCCCTCCACGCTGGTGGAGAACGGGGCCCGATGCCAGGCCCATCTCGATGCATCGCTGGAGCAGAACCATCTTCCTCCTCATGCTACACTCAGAGGAGGGCACGTGGCTATGCTGCTGAGCACCAGCCTCTCTGGCCAGGGTCCGAGGCCCGGCCCTACCCTGGAAGCAAGTGCCTCGGCTGGCAGGGGACTGCAGATGGGAGACCCTTCCTGCCACAGAGCACTGGGCTCCCAGGTGCTGGGGTGGACTCAGAAGGGAATGGGGGCGTCACGGGGCCGTGGATACGAAGGACCCCCACCTCCACTGTTGGTGGCCAGAGGGAGCACCCAGGAGGGACAGTGTCTGCCCCCTGACCTGCCCCCACCAAGACGGCGTCGCTGCTATGTCTGTGCCCGCTGCCCTGGCCAGAGCCACACGTCAGCACAGCCATGCGGGCTCCTCTGTCTCCGCCCCAAGCCCCTCACAGAGCCTTTCTTCATTCTGTCTCCTCAGCCGGGGGACACAGGCCCCACTGTCCCGGGGCCTGTCGGCGAGTGGATCAGGGCTGTGCCGAGTTCACCGATGTCCTACTGGGGCCGCCCCCGCCCGGGTACCACCCCTTCCTGTTCCTGGACAGCCTCCACAAGGTGGGTGCCCACGGCGGGTGGAGAGGCCACCCCACACCACTCACACGGTCCCTGCCCACCCACCACCTCAACACCCAGGCCACGTGTGCCCGGGGGGTTTCGAGCAGAGCTCTTGGCCCCCCTTCTGAGCCTCTCCCTCTCCCCTCCTCCTGCCCCATCCTTCTAGAAGGCAGGCAGCAGATCCAGAGGCGGCCTGCACCCCAGGGGGACACCACCCACTGCACAGGAACCGCCTGGAGGCAACAGGTAGCAGTGTCCCGCCCCACTGGCCGGCGTTTGGAGGGTCAGCTCTGGCCTCCTCATCAGCTGGGCCGGGAGGACAGGGAAGGCCCAGGGGAGCCAAGGACCTGGTCTGAGAAGGCAGTGAGCCTACACGGGCCTCGCTTCAGGGAGCCCCCACCAGGGTCTCGCGGGGCTGACAGCTACCCTGTGACTTGCCTGGGCTGGTACGAAGTGGGCGGAGCTGGGGCCGGTCCATCTGCTTCGATCACTACAACCCCCAGACCGCCGGGTGGACCAGGCTGTGGGCACGCGGAGGCAGAGAGGCGGGAGGAGCCCGCGGGTTCCCAGAGGAAGGCGGCTGGTGGCCAGGGTTCAGGGCGGTGGTCTAAGGGGACTCTGTGAGCTGGAGGACAGGAGTGGGACCAGGTACACATCGTGGCACGTGCAAGTGGGGACACCGTGGGGGTTTGTGG
>NC_045434.1:219524090-219532672 GCF_002776525.5 Piliocolobus tephrosceles
GGGGGGGCCGGGGCTCGGCCCCACAGGAAGGAGGGGGCGGGGGGGCCGGGGCTCGGACCCACAGGGAGGAGGGGGCCACATGGGAAACACACACGGGTTTCTCTGTCTCCCCCGCCCCCCAGCAGGAAAGCATTTTTTTTTTTCCTCAGTTAAAAACAGCCCAGAAAACAAGACGACTCTCAGGTAAGAAAAGAGTTTCTGAAAAAGGACCCAGCATATACATGTATAATACAACGGTGAAAAAGGAAAAAGTATTTACAGGTGAACTGTTTTTACATTGGCTAGTTCTGTACGAAAAGCAGACATTACGTGTATGAGTTAGCTGCTCCAGAGATATGAATGTTATTGCTGTTGTTTTTCCCTTCGTTAAAAATCTTCTTTCAGTATAGAAATATAATGAGAATTAAACTGAATACAAAATCACTTAGATGAAGGGCCTCACACAGAGGAGTCAGCAGCCCACGCAGCGGACACCTCTTCCCCTCTTCTGCTGGAAGGAAACTGACTTGCACCTGTGCCAAGGGAAGCCAGGCACGCACCCCTCGGGGCCTGGGACCCCCGTCCAGAGCGGCCCGGCAGCCACAGCTGTCTCCTCAGACTCAGGCCCCTGAGGGTGGCAGCGACCCTGGTGAGGCGAGCCAAGAGCTGCGGGAACCGCCTGGGAGGGTCTCCAGCTCCAGTGGCTGGTGCAGGGAGGGCCTGCCCGCGTCCGGGTCCCACTGACCGCACGGGCCTGGCAGCTGCAGGAAGGGGTGGGCCCAGGTGACACTGGCTGGACCCTCCCAGAGCCGAAGTGGGGAAGGGCTGCCACTGCAGACACAGCGCTTTCCGTTTGGGGCAAGACGGGGCGGTGGAGGCGTGGACCCAACGGTGACCATCAGGATGGAGCAAGGGCAAGGAGAGGCTCTGGCCCAGACAGAGCTTGCAAAAGTTCATCTCCCTCTGGGGTGTAAAAACTCAAAGCAAACGGAGCAAACCTGGTGGCCCCGGGGACGGGGCAGAGCCTCTACCTCACTGTGATCTTCGACCTGGCGACAGGACAGCCACACAGAAGCACGCCAACACACTTAAAGCTTTGCTCCAACTAAATCGTTTAGTTTCCCTTGAAGAAATGACTGAAAAAACACAACTCTGGTAAAACAAGGCTAAAAACAGCATTCTGCGTGTTGCATAACAAAACCGACCCTTTACAAGACACGGTAATAATGCCCGCTGACGGATCTACCTACGGCAGAGGTGTGGAATCCATGCACACAGATAGAACAACCGCAAAGAAAACAAAAGCAAAGAAAAATCCAAACAAACGCTGCATATACATGATGTCCCTTTTGCATTGCACTTTAGAAGGGGTGGGGGGCTTCAGCAGCAACCAAGACCCCCCTCAGTAAACCAAGGGCAAAACCCTGCAGGCAATTCCGCCACCCAGACGCGAGGGCTCAGCAGTCTCTGGTCTTTGCTCGTCACTGCCCCGAGGTCGTCTGTACCTGGGCGAGTCATCTCCACCTTCCGAGAGCGCGTGCAGCTGCCGTGGGTGTTAGAACGGATTCAAGCAAAGAACTCCGGTAAGATCTTCTTATGTAAATAAATACCGTAACTGTAGGAGGGGTAGCCGCCTCTTGTCTACTGGGAAATCATTTTTCAAGCTTGGGCATAAGAAACCTTATACAATTTGCATAAACAGGTGAGAGTAAACGAGATTATTTGGAATAAATGCAAGGAACTTATTCTGAGAGTGGCAGATTCAGTCGCTACTGAAGACAGATATTTTGGGGGTAAAAAGACACGAGTCAGGATTTGCTGTACAAGATGCTGGAAGGCACAGAACGACCCCGAAGTTCAGCTTTTGCATTTTCGTTTTCTTGTGATTCCCTTGTTCAACCAAGCACCAGAGGGGGTTTCTAAGCACTCGAGCACTTAGGATTTGACTGCTCTATAAATCGGTAAAAACCTCAGTTCACTGGGGAATAGAAAGGGAAGGCTGTTGACAAAGTGCAGTTCTAAATATACGTTTAAATGAACCAACGAAAAAAAAAAAAGAAAAACTGAATAATGCTGTTTTGTTCCAATGCTGCAGCCTCAGTCCCAAAATGAAGGGAGCGACGTTTGCCGAACTGAAAGGATCGCCCGGTCAGGCGGCACGTGCCCCCGGAGGGGCTGAGGGTGTGACCGCCAGCCACAGTCACCATCTGACGCAGGTCAGTGCCTCGTGGTGGAGGAGCCTGGGCAGAATCACGGGGTGCAGAGGAGCCGAAGACTGTCCCTTCAGCTCTGGGGCAGCTCCTGTGCGGCTCTGCACCACCTGGTACCCGTGGGGGCAGCGCTGGCATGGATGGCGACATGGCAGGCGGGGTGGGCGTAAGGCGGGCAGTGTTCGAGCTCATCTCGCACGCGGCACTGTCCCTGCTCTCCCTGGCAGCAGCAGGAAGACCTGGGTCCTTGTCGCTGAAAAAATAGACTCTGAAGAAAAACCCCTGCTGTCCTCACGCAGCCGCGGGCAGATGAGCTGTGATGGCTTCCCCGGGGGGGGGGGGTGGGGCGGCCGCCACCCCCACTCCCTTGCGGGTCTTCAGATGGCGTTGTGTGTTGGGGGCTTTTAAAAGTTAGTCATTTAAAAATGTGTTGATTTTCTGAATTTCAAGTCTCCTTACTGGTTTTAAATAGCTTATAACAAAAGTGTAAATGTTAGAATGTTCTAGCAAGCAGAGGACCAGCATGCGGCGGAGCTGGCCCGTCTCCAGCTGCAGTTGGGGGACACGGCTTGCTCACTTGAACTTGGCCAGTAGAAAATTTTGCAGTGGATTCCAAAACTACATGGTTACAAACACTCGCTTGGTAATAGGCACAGTAAGACGTTGTGCTGTGTGGGCGGGCTGCAGGGGCGCGGCCGGGCAGAGCTGCACCGCCCAGCCGCGCCCCCCTGCACCCGCGTTGTCGGCGGCGCCGCGGCGGCAGGCACGGAATCTAGGGCTCCAATTCCGCAGCGCCCTCGCTGCCCGCAGCCTCGGGGCGGGCCCGCGGCCACAGCTGCTCCTGCAGCTCCTTCACCACCTTCTCCAGGTGCTCCCTGGCCTCGCGCTCCCGCAGCAGGTCCGCCCGCAGCTGCTCCCGGTCGGCCTCCGCGTGCTGCAGCTTCACCTGCAGGTCTTCGATCTGAAAGGGAGCTGCGTGGTTACCGTCTGCTCGCTGCCCTGCCTGGGCCCGACGCTGCCTCCCCCACCGGAGGCTCCTGCACCGCTCCTGTGCCTTCCCCATGCCACGTGCCGGTCCCTCCTCCACCTGCCAGGACACAGGCTCACGAGACAGGACCCAGCAACCACCCACCCTGTGCCCGTCAGGGCGGGCACTGAACACAGTCCTGGCCCTGGATTCTGCTCCAAGGCCTTCCCGGCTGGGCACGGCTGGCCACCAGGGCCCACGGCAGCCCCATGCGGTCTGGGCTCCACGCCCGCCGTGCCACGTGCCTCAGTCTCCCCATCCGCATACCTGGGCCGAGTACTTGGCGCGCAGGCGGCCGGCCTCACAGCCCTTGTCGCACACCCGGGCCTGCCGCGCCTGCTCCAGCTCCCGCTTCAGGCGCAGCCGGGACTCGTTGGCCTCTTTCATCTTCTTCTCATTCTCCGCGCGGAGACGCTCGATCTCTTTCCGCAGGTTCCGCTTGGCCTCCGTGGCCTCCCGCAGCTTCTCCTTCTTGGCCACGCGCAGGAACTCCAGCTCCTGGGGGCCAGGGACGGCTCAGGGTCACAGCCCAGCCGGTCCCAGCGCCGCCCCCCAACCATGGCCAGCAGCCCCCAGCCTGCCCCGTGGGGTCATCCATCTGGCAATGTGCCCTCGAGCCCCGCCCCCAGTGCCCCATCTATGCCCAACTCGTGTGGTGCCCCCACCCCACAAAGGCTTTTCAGACCCCCATCCTGAGTTTCTGCCAGCCTGCGGCAGCTGTGCTAGACCTGGGGGCCTGAGTCAGTCACACTTGAGGTTGAGGCTGCAGCAGGCCCTCCCCTGACATCCAGGGCCATGTTCCCCTTGGGGGCAGCCAGCCAAGGAGGCCCCGGCTCCCACCAATGTGAGGAGGGCAGCCTCAGACATCGCACCATCTGAGGGCCCTGGGTCTCCCCACGCGGCCAGATGGAGACATCCATCCACCGGGCGCCTCCACAAGCCCCCCGCCTCCCCATGAAAATATCCGTGTGACTCACACCCCACGCTGCAAACACACCACATGAATATGCATGTGGGAAATCACACCTCCAACCAGAATCAAGGACAACAGTGGCGGGGGATGCGCTGGGGCGAGGGCCTGGCACGCGCAGGGGGCACGTCGACAACCCTGCAGCTCTGAGGGCCGACGGGGTTGTGTTGTGCTAAAGCCCACGCCGTGAAAGCTGCCAGACACCGCCGAGGTGTGAATTTAGCGAGGCTGGGGCCCGGTGAAGGCCGGGCCACCCGCGCACCTCTCTCGCCAGGCAGCCCTGCCTGTGAACTGCGCCTCCCTCAGTCAAGTCAGAAAGAAACCTAAACAACATAAAAGGAGGCGCGAGACGGGAGCTGCAGCATGAGAACCGTGAGGCAGAGCCCAGAGAAGCAGCGTGTGCAGGTGGGGGTGTGCGCGCGGGCCGAGCCCTCTCCTTCCTACTTGGGAGGCCTGGCAGGAGCCGCCTTCTGAACACTAGGCTTTAGGAAGCACGCCCCTCACGCCTGTGTTTTGCAGAAGCCAGGTCTTGCTGGCGGAGCGCGTGAACACCCACTCCTGGAGCACACAGAGCAAGGAACTGTCCCCGTGCAGCTGCTCCCGGCTCTTTCTGCCGCTAAAAATAGACCAGCCTTCTTTATACCAGAGGAACACGGCTCCTTCCTTGGTGGGGCCACCACACAGGGTGTGTGATCCTGATGGGGAAAGCTGTGGTCAAGCCAAATGCAGGGGCCTCCTGGGATGTCCATCGGCCTGGGGACACTGAGGGGCTCACCATACCCAGAGCCGCAGCTTTCGGGAGACAGACCCCCAAGGTCCCAGGCAGGCCCACTGAGGTGAAGGCGGAGAGGAGCACATGGGGCAGCCAGGAAGGGAGGAGGCATCACCTGTGCCCGTTCACCTAGTGGAGGCTGTGCTCACCGCCCACGGCCTGGACCTCCTAGCGCCACCCGCCCTGCTCACCTGGTGGAGGCTGCGCTTGGCCTGCAGGGCCGCGCTGAGCTTCTCCTCCTGCTTCACGCGCATCTTGACCACCTCATGCAGGAACTTCTCTTTGGCTTCCTTGGTGTCCAGGCCGCCCTCCAGCGCCTGCCGCAGGTGCTCCAGCTCCGCCTCCAGCCCACTGGGGGTGTCAGCAGGGGCCGCGGCATCAGGGCCGGCCGAGGGCAGGGCACGTGCGCCCGGGGAGCCCAGGTCCTTGGCGGAGCTGGATGAGGTAAAGGACGGGGAAGAGAGCGAGGACAAGGAGGAGGTGACTGAGGAGGAAGCAGAGACAGAAAAGAAGTCACGGAAGTGCCCGGCAGCTCCACATCAGGGAGACGCGCCGCTCCCGGAGGAACCCGCGAAATATGGGGCCGCCGAAGCAACCCCCGGGCGACCGACCCCCTCCAGCCGGTGCCACCCCCACAGCCCACGGCCCACAGGGAGGCACAGAAAGCGACTCACACGTACATTCCTCCCTGCTTTCCACTTCCACCTCGGCCTCCGAGTCCTTGTCCTCCTCTGGGGCAGCCAGGGGTGCCAACGTCTCTGGAGCTCCTGGGGTGTCCACAGTCAGCTTCCGCTTCCGAGGCTGGGTGCAAGTGGCGAGAGGCTCGGGGGCCCGGGAGACGGCGGCAGTACATGGAGGGCTGCTCACAACCTTCTGCTGGGCCGGCGGTGCGAGGGCCACGTTGGGGGCCACGGCTGTCTCAAAGCTCTTGTAGGAGTAGAAGCTGGAGAGGCAGGCGGGTGTCGGGAAGGTGCCTCTATCCCCAAGCACCACCCAGACCCATCGTGGCGCACACCCGCTCTGAAGCTGTTAAAGAGGAAAGACTTTCTCTCCCAGCTCTGATTCTTAAAGTCAAGCTTTCAGTTCCTAAGAACCCCTAAGTATTTTCTACTTGCTGGGTCTCTCGCACAGGCCAGACACAGGCCGGCCATCACATCAAGAGGCTGCGCCCAGCAGACAGGGCTCCACCCACGACTCCACCCCGAACAGGGAACTCTCTAGCTGTGCTCACCCTGATGCCAACCAAAGGAACCAACACAGACTGCCCTGACCAAAAGGCGGCAGGTCTGGGCACCCAGCCTGCAGAAACATGGGTGCGTCTGCGTGCACAGCCCTCCTGGGGCCTCCCCCGGGGCCAGAAACACCTGTGAACGGCGCCCACCCACCTGTCTCGGATGAGGGCTGGGAGGTGTGGGGAGAGCTCCTTCTCACTCGCTGACACCGCGGGGGACCAGGGTCGGAAAGCAGAGAGGCGCTGGCGAGGGTGAACACAGCCCAGGCTCTGTCGAGAGAGAGTCGTCTGTGTGAGTGACCAGGAGAAAAGCCACTTCATGTCCCCGAGGCTGTGCTGGGTGCCAGCCCTCGGGGGGCAGACAGAGCCGCCAGCCGCTGGGTCTGCCCAAGGAGAAGGGCCCAGTACCCACCACCCACCACCCCAAGGACCCCGACAGGCCCCACAGCACCTTATTGGAAGAGCCGGCCAAGGTCCGCAGCCAGCTGGACGGCTTGTCCTTTTCGGAAGGCGCGGGGGACTGGGAAGAGGTGTCATCTGTTTTGGGTCTTATGGAGGCCGGGGGCTCAGAGGAAACCTGCGATCAATGAAAGGCCTTGTTGGCACATCTGGTTTCCCAGGGCATGGTCCCTCCACCAGCCCCGTGGCCAGCATGGCAGTCAGAGCCCCAGGCACTCTGGCCATGAAGGACCCTGACTGGTGCAGAAGGCAGATTCCAGGGCACCCCCCAGGAGGCCGGGGCCACTTTGCATAAAGGCGCTTGGGTCACGCGCAACAGGTGCATGGAGGCTGTTCTGAGGAACAGGTCATCTCCGAGAGAACAGAGCGGACCCTGTCCTGCCGTTCCGGGTGACCTCACCCACGGCTGCAGCGGGTTTGGGATGAAGAACCAAGACCCACTCTCCCCTTCCACAGCAGCTCAGCCTGGCCCGGACGAGTCCCTCATCCTTCTCCTGCCAAACCCCTTTCCAAGAACCGGAGTGTGTTCTCAGAGGGTGCCCATGCTGGGCACTCAGCTCAAACAGCCACAGCGCGGCGAGAGCCACTCACGACAGATGCATCTGGGAAGGGCATCTGCGGCACAGGGGTGGTTCACGAGAAGGGGACACTGTGTCCCTGTGGGCCGCTGGCACCGGTGCACTGAAGAGTGGGCATTCTGGCCACCCCCTCCCCACAGGAAGGACACATTTTCAAAACGAAGGACACCATCCCCAAAGGAGCCTTGGTCTACAGGATGGCGCCACACACACCTTTTCCTCGTTCCCTGCCAGCCCCGCTGCTGGAGGAAGCTTAGCACAGGTGCCCGGACCCAGCCCACCACCCAGAACCAGGCCCCGCTGCTGGAGGAAGCTTAGCGCAGGTGCCCGGACCCAGCCCACCACCCAGAACCAGGCCCCGCTGCTGGAGGAAGCTTAGCGCAGGTGCCCGGACCCAGCCCACCCAGAACCAGGCCCCGCTGCTGGAGGAAGCTTAGCGCAGGTGCCCGGACCCAGCCCACCCAGAACCAGGTGGTGTGTGTCAGGTACCCAGGCACATCCCCCAAGAACCAGCGAATGATACGGGCTGTGTGCTGGGGCCTGAGCCGGTACATCCAGCCTCAAGCAAACATGAACGCCCCCAGCCCTGTGGCTGCAGATCCCTGAGACATGCTGCCCACAAGGCACAAATGAGACCCAAGGGCTCTTCCCAAGCAAAATCACAGAGCAGTCTCTGTACGATGCGCCATTCCTCTACTGCCAAAGACCCCACAGGACAGCACAGAGTTCCCAGGGCAGCTGGTGCCAGGTCTACACCACGGGCCAATGCAGAAGAGGCCACACAGGGCAAGGGGCCCTTCACGGGGTGAGGTCCCACTCACTCTGCTGAGGCCAACCTCAAGCGGAGGCAGCACAGTCGGGCGGTGTGGGCGCTGCCCTTGCCCTCAGCCAGGAAGCCTTGGTGGACAGAGCACACTCAGGGCCAGGGGCTCTTCCCACCTCCAGGACTCCAGGAGAAGACGCGGCATCAGGAACCAGCCTCCTGGAGGCAGCAGGGACCCTGCTTCCCTAGGGGGAAGATGGGGCACAGGGCAGGCTGTCTATCAAGGTGCCCCAATTACGGGGATGGAGGGCCCTGGGGGAAGATCTGGCCAAAGCCTATGGCCTCCCCTGTAGAACATGCACCTACCCTGCAGCCCTCAGGGAACAAGCAGGGTGGGGCCGGGGAGGGGCGGGTGCCTGGCTCTGACCTGGGCCCAAGGGAGGAAGGGAAGTGTCCGGGCACACGGGGCCGCGGACGCGGGAGGAAGGGAAGTGTCCGGGCACAGGGGGCCGCGGACGCGGGAGGAAGGGAAGTGTCCGGGCACACGGGGCCGCGGACGCGGGAGGAAGGGAAGTGTCCGGGCACACGGGGCC
>NC_045434.1:219532682-219536640 GCF_002776525.5 Piliocolobus tephrosceles
GGGCCGCGGACGCGGGAGGAAGGGAAGTGTCCGGGCACACGGGGCCGTGGACGCAGGGCAGGCAGCCCCGGCTGGGGATGGTTTTTTTCAGACACTAAAATAGCTGTTCAGGAAAAAAGACACTGAAAATACCCCTCTCTGTGGTAGCTTTCGGGGGGAAGTGAGTGTTGGTGACGTCTGGCGGAGGCCCTGACCGCAGGGTGCTGTGCCTGTGCCCAGCAGGGGCGGGTGCCATCCTAGCTGCAGCAGAGCCCCTTCCGGAATCATGCGGACCCTCCCAAGAGGCACAGAAGGCCGAGGACGCCCAGCTGGGTGGAGCTTCCTGTCTAAGCAGCCACTGAAGCGGGCGCGGAAATTCGGCTCAGTTCTCACCCGGGGAAAAGCCACAACAGCCGGCGCTGACTCCGGGAGACTCACAGACTCCTCGAGGGGAAAGAGTCAGATGCCTCAGGCCACCTCCATGACAGCCAATGTCTGAGAACACGGCTCTGTCTGGCGGGGCCCCAGCAGCTGCCCTGTGGAGGTGGCGGGAGGACCACAGGCCCAGGACCCCGATCCCCATCCACTCAGTGCGGGGGGCCGAGGACTCTGTGGATCTGGAGGGTTGGGGCAGATGCGCTCGGGACCATCCTTGGGGCCAGGGAGGCTCCTGGTCTTCAGGGGGCCGGGACGGGCCTTCGGAGACATGACTCCGTTAAGACCCCGGCTCCTCATCAGGCACTGAGGGCGGGCTCTCTGCAGCATCACGAGAAGAATGTGTCAACAGAAGGTGTCTGCGCCCTTGTGGGCCGGCTGGAGGAAGTGACAGTCTCAGAGGGACTGTCACCTGAGCAGTATTGGTTTCTCAAAGCCCAGGAAGCAGACAGCCGTCTTCAGGCCTGGGATGCCACCCGCCCTACCGAGGCCCCCGGGGCCCCAGTGTCAGCTGTCGGTCAGGGACAAAACCACACCCAGCGACAGACGGCTGAGTCTTCCTCTGGGAAGAGCAGCTACAACCGCTGGCTGCTGCTGTGACCCTTCTTGGGGCTTCAAAACTGGCCCTTGGAGCCCACAGGCCACGAGGCAGGAGCACGGCTCCCGACCTGACACACCAAAGCAATGGGGCTGGGCCATCCCAAAGCCCTTCAGGCCACTGTCAGCTTGCACAGCGGAGGCCAGCCAACATACCGCGCTGCCCCGCGGCCACTTCTCCTCCTGGGGTCCTTCCCCACACCGCGACAACGACCAGGCAAGCTACCTGGCCAGCAGGCACCCGGGGAACGAGTGTGAGCTTGCACCCACGTGCAGGTGCCCCCCTGCCAGGGCAGGGCTGAGGAACAGTGGGCCCAAGGTTGCGGACACCCTAGGCCCTCTGACGGAACAGTTCCTGCCCAAAGCCCACAGGACCTATGCAGAGGTGGTGGCCCAAACAGGTGAGGAGCTGGCAGTGGCCGCCTGCCCAGATCGGGGCAGCCACAGTATACTGCTACAGGCAAGCCAGCGGCTCCCCATGGCGGGGGGCTGTCCCAGAAAAGCCGCTCTCCAAAAATGCACACCCCACCCTCGGGGGCCCTGCGTATCAGGCCTGCAAGGTGCCAAGAACAGAGAAGAGCCATCAAGAAGGCCTTGGGTCCCTTTCCTGCCTGATACGTGCAGATGCTCGGGGCTCAGCGCGAAATACCGGCCCATTCCCTGCAATGAGGAAAGGGAGTTTGGAGGTCACAGAACTGCCATCTCCCTTCCCCAGGCCCCTGGCTCAACAAGACTGGGGGCCGCTTCTCCTGCCAGATCCCACAGGGTCCAAACACACAAGAGCTCAACCCCTGAGAGCAAGGAGAGGCTCCACGTCGCCTACCCTGGCAGGCAGGCTGGAGTCCTGGACGGCTGCCGAGGGAGACGCCGCAGAGGCGGACGGCGCTGAACCCGAGACTGAATACAGCAGCGGTTACAGCTGGCCTCCGTCCCCAGGCACCTGAGCCACCCCAGACAGGCTGAACCTAGTCTGTACATGTCCTAATGACAGCTCCTCCCAGGGCACCGAGAGTCCGGGTGGTCAGCTCAGCCACCTCCCCCACTGTGGCCTCAGCACCTCTCACTTCCAGAGTCCGTGAAGAGGACATGGGCACCAGCTGTGCCCTGCCCACCCGTGTGGTCCCGAGGCAGAGGCGGTCACTCGTGTCCCTGAGCTGCTGCCCAGAGCTCCGGGCCGCTTCTCCACACACTGAAGCTGAACGACAGGGCTCAAGGCCACATCCCCGCCCTGCTGGCCACTCAGTGCTGACGGTCGTTGCCTCGAACCTTCTGGGGACACTGGAGTTTGAGTCAACCTTTGCTGAGAGGATTCACACCCAAAATCAAAACAACCACACATAGAGCCTGCTGTGAACCTCCGTGACCACCCGGCATCCACCCACCCTGGCTCACAGGCACCAGCGGGCAAGGCTCCACAGGACGACAGCAGGCAGATCCCACACCAGGACCCCCCCAGGGCAAGACTCCGGGGAGTGGTACTGAGTGGTGGGCAGGGAGGGGCGCACAGCAGCACTCATGATAACGTCAACACAACTTCCTCCAACCACAGGGGGGACTTCAGAGAGTGGAGAAAACCAGTTTCCTGTTCAACTTGCAGCCCAGCGACCTGTCAGGAGGGCACCAGCCTCAGTCACCCCAGGACCCCAATGTCCAGTGGCCAGATATGCCCCCATGAGGGGCACAGCATGTATTTGGCTGAAACAGACATTGGGGCCTCTGTGGCGTCAGCTTCACATGTGAACAACGCACAGTGACAGAGTGGTTGTGCATCCCACAGGTCAGTCCAAGGGCCACCGCCAAGCTCTGTGGGTCAGGCTTCTGTCTCCACACCGGCACGGACACTTGGCCCACGACCACCTGGTGTCAAAACTGCATCCTGGTGCGGGGATGGGCCACTCTACGCCCCAAGGCCTGCTGCACAGCACAGCCCGCCCTGCAACCCCTCCCGTGTGTCCCACTCAGTGTCTTCTCCTGCCAGGCTGCAGCCATGAGGTCAGGGGACCCTCCAGGGGAATGCACACGCCACATGGAGAGGCCAGTCTGTGACCCACTCACGCGCAGCAGGCAGGCCCAAGCCTCCTCTCGTCAGCATGCAGCGTCCGCACCCAGGCACAGCTGCCACGACGGGACCGGGGGCAGGAAACGTGTGGCCAAGGGCCGGGAAGTCCTGTAGATGCAGATGCTGCCTTGCAGGGTGAGTCTCTGAGCGCCAATTCATCTCTGCACAGGGGCCACAGGCCTGTGGAGGGGATGGCTGCCACCAACACGCAATGCTATGGAGTGGCGCGGATGTTGTAGGTACCAAGAAGTCTCCAGAAGCTGCCAGCCACAGTCCACATGGCGGTGCAGCCCTGGGGCCACAGCAGGTGGAATGGCAGGATCACCCACAGCAGGTGGAGCGGCAGGATCACCCACAATCCAGGTTCTGTGGCGATCGCCTGTGCTGGCGTTCTGACATTCCCAAGAGGCTGCCCGCCGCGTGGTGAGCGGGCTGGGTGCTCAAGGTCCTGTCTGCGGCCCTGCTCCCGAAGTACATGGCCCAGCAGCACTCTGCTGTGGTGAGCTTTTCAGTGTGGCTGAAAACCCGTCTGCTATTCCTTAAAAGGATACGACCCAATCTTCAGCCGTGGGCCCAGCGTGGTGGCTCATGCCTGTCATGCCAGCTACTTGGGAGGCTGAGGTGGGAGCATCTCTGGACCTCGAAAGGTGGAGGCTGCAGTGAGTTATGATCCCACCACCGCACTCCAGCCTGAGCAACACAGCAAGACCGTGTCTCCAAACAAACTGTGGTTTTCAGACCATCTTGCCACATTCTTCAAGTGGAAGACAGCCTATGCCCACACCAAGAGCCTGGGCGGGTGCCTGGCACCTCAATTCAGCATTTCCAAGGGAGGCCACTGATTCTCACCCGCAGAGGCCACGGGCCCTGTAACCAATTCTCACCCGC
>NC_045434.1:219536650-219555768 GCF_002776525.5 Piliocolobus tephrosceles
CCAATTCTCACCCGCAGAGGCCACGGGCCCTGTAACCAATTCTCACCTGCAGAGGCCACGGGCCCTGTGGGAACAGCACCATGTGCTCTCATGTCCCTCACTGCAGAGACAGTTTTTGTGCACGGCCTCTTTAAACATTTCCGAGAAACCATTTCCCGGACTGAACCGTCCGTGGAGCCGAGGCTGCGAGGGTACGTGAGGGTTTTCGTAGCAGGAACGCAGCGGCCTCAGCCCAGAGCCCGCCCCCACAGAAGTGCTTCGATGACACCAAAGCACAAGGAACAGACAGAAAACAGAACAACAAGGCTTCCCAGAAAACAATCATGACATTTTTGTGCTTCAAAGGACACCTTCGAGAAAGCAAAAAGACAGCCCACAGGATGGAAGGGAAAACGTGCAAAACCGGTATCTGACAAGGGACCAGATTCAGAACACATGAAGAACTCTGCAAGTCAGCAAGGAACACACAACACACAACCCCATTTCCAAACGGGAAACAACTCGAGTAGCCACTTCTCCAAACAGGATGCCAACATCCAGTAACCACACGCAAAGCTGCCTGACACCATTCACTGTGGAAACGCAACCACACCGCAGGGAGACGCCGACCCAGGCCCACAACGATGGCTTGAATTGGGTTGGTTGGTTTGTTTTTGAGACGGAGTCTTGCTCTGTCACCCAGGCCGGAGTGTAGTGACGCGATCTCAGCTCACTGCAGCCTCAACCTCCCAGGGCTCAGGCAATCCTCCTGCCTCAGCCTCATGAGTAGCTGGGACTACAGACATGTGCCACCATGCCCAGCTAATTTTTTGTAATTTTTGTTTTTTCTAGAGCCAAGGTTTCACTTTGTTACCCTGGCTGGTCTTGAACTCCTGGACTCATGTATGTAATCTGCCCGCCTCGGCCTCCCAAACTGCTGGGACTACAGGCATGAGCCACCGCGCCCGGCCTAGAATTTTTTAGTTTGGACAAGTGTTGATGATGACATGGAGACACAGGGACCCCTATGAACTGCTGGGAGGAACGTACGATTATTTTGCTGCTGTGGAAAACAGTCTGGCCGGCCCTCAGAAGCTTAACACAGTTACATCGCCCAGCAATTCCAGTCCTCAGCGTACACGCAGGTTACTGAAAATACACGTCCACACGACAGTTTGTGCACAAGTGCTCACAGCAGCAAAGTGGAGCTGCCCAAGTGTCCGGGGACAGATGACGGGATAGACAGATTGTGGTCTATGCACACAACGGAGTATGACTCAGCCATGAAAAGGAAGAAAGGAACCTTGGAAATACTGTGCCAACGCCGGACATAGCCACACGTGGCCCGGACACACAGCCACGTGTGGCCCAGACATGGTCACGTGTGGCCCAGACACACAGTAACTCGTGGCCCTCATATAGTCACATGTGGCCCAGACACACATACAGTCAAACGTGGCTGAGACACAGTCATGCATGGCTCTCATACACACAGCCACGTGTGGCCCAGATACACACAGTCACATGTGGCTCTATGGAATGACCAGGACAGGCCAATCAAGATCAGTGTCGGATGGGGTTTGGGGCCTGGAGAGTGACGGGTCATGTGTATGGAGCTTCTTGTTGGGCGTGACAAAAATGTTCTCAACTTCGATGATGATGGTTAAACTATTAAACTATATTCTGTGGAAAGAAGAAATTTTATGGTATGCAAATTATCTCTGAATACAGTCTTAATTTTTTTTTTTTTTTGAGACAGAGTCTCACTTTGTCGCCCAAGCTGGAGTGCAGTGGCGCGATCTTGGCTCGCTGCAAGCTCCACCTCCCGGGTTCACGCCATTCTCCTGCCTCAGCCTCCGAGTAGCTGGGACTACAGGCGCCCGCCACCTCGCCCGGATAGTTTTTTGTATTTTTTAGTAGAGACGGGGTTTCACCGTGTTAGCCAGGATGGTCTCAATCTCCTGACCTCGTGATCCACCCGCCTCGCCCTCCCAAAGTGCTGAGATTACAGGCGTGAGCCACCGCACCCGGTGAATACAGTCTTAATTTAAAAAATCTATTTAAAAAACAAAAATATGAGAGTGAATTCTTGGTTGAAAGCCAAACTGTCGAGGTGAATGGTTTTCACCACAGCACAGCCCTCAGAGCAAGAGAGGCTGAGATGCCTGGGAGCCAGAGGGGCGCTTGGTTGGCATGGAGGAGCCAGAGGGGTGTTCGGCTGGCATAGTCGCTGCCGCGACAGGGAGGGGCAGCTCCTGGCACAGGGCTGCCACATTGGCACACCTGTGTGGACACACAGGACACCAGGAAGGTTCCAGGTTTGAGTCTTTAGCAGCTGTCTGGGGTCAGGCAGCGCTTATTTGCCACAAAGCCCACAGTGCAGCTTTACCTCTGGAAGCCTAGTTTTTCACCTTCTAAAGCCCATCAAGAAAAGAAAGCTCCATCTCAGCCAGGGGCCTGACGTCCAGTTTAGGGAACATTCTGGTCCCTGTCACCGAGGCCATCCCACAGAGCCCTGTCACCACCCTGAGGTCAAGTCTCCTTTTCAGAGGGGCCCCACTGGGTGGGAGTGACCTCCACCCCAGGCACTGGGAGTGGCAGTCATGATGCTGTGGAGGGTGGGTGCTGCCTGGCGCAGACCCCAGCCCAGGTGCCAGGAGACTGGCAGACGGGGGCCTGAGGGCCCTGGGAGAGCAGGTGGCTCTCGGGGAGACAAAAATGTGAGAAGCAGCTAGAGCGGGGAGGGCCAAGCCCCCACAGGCCTCCCTGCCATGGGGACAGACATGCATAGCCACCCCCCGCAGCCAGCACCTCCCACAGCTTCTGGGCAAGACTGAGGGGCTGGTATCACACAGACCCACGTTCAGTGGAGGACGTGACAAGGTGGCCCTGGATGAGGCCCCGTGTGGCAGCAGGTGGGTCTGGGCTTACAGGTTCCCTGCGACAGCTAACCGGCTCGGGGGAGGAGACGGCACGACGTGGTCTTCTTCCTGCCAGAGAGATCAGGTTGGTCTCTGGAGCCCGCATCCCCGCTCGTGGCAGCCACAGCCCTGAGCCCCACCCGGGTTTGCTCAACGAGGGCAAGACACAGGTTCAGACAAACCCCACAGCCAGAGATGCTGCTGCCCATGGCAACAGGCAACGCAGCTGTGCCCGGGGCCCCCTGCGACCCCTTGTCCCCCAGGGTCATACCTCTTCCCACGGCACCCCCAACCCGACTCTGTCCAACCCTGCTCCCCACCGTGCCCAGACACCACCAAGTTGACACTGACAGCTCTGTGAGTCCTATCATTATCTTGCTGGCCACTAAAGAAAGAAGGTGGCCTCCAGCCCCCAGCCACGAAACAACTCCTGGTCTTGGGGGCTGGAGCCAGGAGCTCCTCGGAGAGGTCGGGAAGCACCAAGCCGCCCCACCAGTCCGCAACAGCACACCTGAGGGTAATGAAGCCCTTTCACCAAAGCTACAAGGGCAACCTGAAAACCACGTCCAGGAATCTCACAACACCGTAACTTAGAGACTAAATTTTAAAAAGAGTTCCTTTTTTCAATAGGCAGTTTTGGTTTTTTTTTTGAGTCGGAGTCTCGCTCTGTCGCCCAGGCTGGAGTGCAAAGGCGCGATCTCGGCTCACTGCAACCTCTACTTCCCGGGTTCGTGCCATTCTCTTGCCTCAGTCTCCCGAGTAGCTGGGATTACAACAGGCGCCTGCCACCGCACCTGGCTAACTTTTGTATTTTTAGCAGACACAGGGTTCCACTGTGTTAGCCAGGATGGTCTCGATCTCCTGACCTCATGATACACCCGCCTCAGCCTTCCAAAGTGCTGGGATTACAGGCGTGAGCCACTGCGCCCTGCCAATAAGCAGATTTTAATAAGGAATTCAGCTACTAAGTAGTATTTCCAAGTTAGTAAAGTAACTGCAGATTGAGAACTCAGATATGACCAACATTTCTATCACCCACAGATTCTGGGTGAAGAATAGTAAAAACACACGATTTTTATCACATCAACCTCGCTGAGGTTCCCTCACCCACAGAGAACCAGGGCCCAGGGCAAGGCAGGTAAGAATGCCCCCAGGTTGTGTGCAGTGACTGCAGACCGGGGACTTGGCCGGAGCTTGGGGCAAACAGGGACAAGGGCAAAGCCTGTCACACATGGGGGAGGCCAGGGAGAATCGGGGCTCTGGATGGGGACAGCCGTTCCCTTGCTGAGGGGAGCAGCCACACACAGCAGCCTCACGGTCACTGAGTGCCAATTTTGTGATTTTCATGCCATTTAGCAGGTCACCAGATGAAACCTTTTCTAGAAATGTCGCCCTGCCCAGCATCAGGCCTTCCTTAGACCTCTCCATCCTGGGTGTGACTCACAGTCAGGCTCAAACCCCACGGGCACCAGTGGGAGGGAGGCTCTGGAAGCCCCGACTCAGGGTAAGAGGAAACTGCCGCACCTATCACATTGGCTTCTCAGGACTACCCCGAGACCCTCGCACCTTCCTGCACGACATCCTTCCAACATCTGAGACAAGATGAGCACCCCTCAATGTACTGTGCACCTCAGAAACCACGGGGAGCCTCTGAGGCCACAAATGAAAGAAGGAAAAACCCAGAGTGGCACCCATCCCATGACCACCTTGCTGCCTGGACCACCATGGTGGCGCAGCGACCACCGACTGCGCTGGAAGGAACAAGCCCGAACCCTGGACAGATGCCGGGAACCCGCAGCCACAGGCCTGCTCATCCGGCACCGAGTGTCAAGGCGCCAGTTGAAGCAGCCGGGAAATGGTGGCTGGGACAGGTAAGACAGTCTCAGGCCGGGCAGCAGCCACCAGACCCAGGAGCCCTGCACGGGGATCCCAGACAGAAGAGTGCCCAAGAACAGGGGCGGCAGGAACACGAGGACACGCAGCTTAAAGCAAGACACGGGGGAATGAGGAGGAGACATCCCAAACACCAGGGAGATACCAGAGGCTCGAGCAGAACTTTCCAGAATAAAAACAGTTCAAAGAAATCAAACGCAGTCCAGAGAAGAAGAGAGCACAATGGTGGGGACAGACGCGCAGAAAGCAGGGCGGCCAAGTGTGCCTGGAAGGAGAGGGCGATGCAGGAGAACCTTCCAGATCTGGTGGGGGCCTCGCCCTGGCTTCTCATCTTCAGAGGAGCGACAACAGCAGGCCCCAACCCTCAGCTGGACGTTCCAGACCCGAGAGCAACACCACGCAGGGTCCGTGCCTGCTCCCCGAGCACGCAGGGCAGCCACCCAGGGCCATGCCGGGTTTCCCACCACGAACCTCAGGTCTAACGTGGTGAGTCCCAATCGCCAACAGAAGCAATAGAAACAAAAGCCCCGTGGGGGCCAAAACCCTGCTCCACATGGCGGCCTGCCCCGCTCAGTCCTGAGGGTGACCCCAGCCTGGCCCACGGCAGATCCCTGATGAACGTCTGCTGGATGAAGGGTCACCCCACTGCTCAGTCCTTCAAAGGGCACCCAGGGCAGCCCACTGTGGTCACCCCACCACGCAGCACAGCTCAGAGCTTCTACAGGCAAAGCCCCACCCCAAAGCCTGGACAAACCCCCAAAGCATGGGGTGGACTGTGCTCTCCTACGTGGCAACTCCCGGCTCTGACCAGGGTGGGGAGGCGAGGGGAGGCGTGGGGACCCCTCTCTGGGGACTGGCAGAAGCTCACGCTGAGGCACTATGGAGACAAGCCCTGCCGAGACCATCGCTGTCTCCTCCAGGTGCACCCCCAAATACCCTCACTCAGGAATCGGCTCAACATGTGAGCTATGGGCCTTCTCTGAAGATTTCACAGTTCAAGAAATTATAAAGCTATTTTTGTAAGTCCCATTAATATTTCACACATGATAATTCGCATTTCATATTGGGCTTAAATTAACCTATTTTCTGATTATTGTGGCACAGAGGAAACAGATTGAATCTGCAGGCCAACCCCAAGCCCCAAAATGAAGTGAGAACACCAGCTTTAAAGGTTCACTTGGATCTTTCTTTCGTTTAAGTAGGTCATCTTTGCTGTTACTTCGACGCTGTTGATGACAAAAAGCCAAATCTTTCCAAGGAAACCAAGTAGCAATTAGTAGCGCACCTCGCGGCCTTGGCACTGGCCCTCTTCCTCATGCCCCAGGGGCCCCCACAATGCCAGAGCCAAGGGGCGTCAAAACAAAGACCCAGCCGGGGGGAAGGTGCTGGAAGGAGGGTGGGGCTACAGTGACGGGAGTGGGGGGGTGGGAGGGGCCCAGCTTCTGTTCTGGTCCAGCTGCTGTCCAGGGGAGGGCTCCCTCTGCAGCCCCAACCTCGCTGGGGTTCTCCTGGGACCTCGGTCTGAGGTGTCCACCAGGGGCCAACAGCCAAGCACTGCAGCCATGGGCTCCACGACGACCCCAGATGTGTGTGCTGACCCCGGGAAGTCTGGACCCGCTCTTCTTACCCTTCCCATCCAGCCTGAGCCCTGCACTCAGCCTCGAACCACAGACCCCAGATTTGAAACCAGCCTGGTGACATCAGGGCCGACCACAGAGGGGCAGCTACACAGCCATGCAAAACCTCACTTTCGGAATCAGAAAATTAGCCAGAGGTCCCCCAGGGGACAGACTGGGGCAAATGGATCGTTCTTTTCCTCTGATGCCACCGGAAAGTAACTGCTGAAATAACTTAAAAGAATAAACAGACTCCCAGGAACAGCAAGCTGGCACGATTATCCTCAGCGCCTGCATCCACAGCTCAGCTGGGTCCCCTCACTGCTTTGGTTCTGGGGTGAGGGATGCTCCTGCCAGCGACTGGTGGGAGGCGCGGCCCGTAATGGCCGCCTGGCTGCCTGCCACCTCGCCAAAGATTGAGGGAGACAAACAGGCCTTTCCATCCAGAATTAGAGGAAACACTGCAGAAAGAGAAAAATGCGGAACACAGAAGCGGCACAGGATGCTGCGGTCGCGGTTCTTGGAAGGCTGATTCACCAAGAATCGGACTTAATTAAGAGAGTGTTTCGTAAGAGCGGCAGGAGGGGTGACACTGCGTCCTGCCATCCCCGGCTTGACAGGACGGCTCCACAGGCCCAACCCTCACCCAGGCGCCAGCTGGGGCAGAAGGAGCCCTCAGACCAGCGAGGCCTCTCGGGAGGTGCCCTCCTCCTCCTCCTGCCTACAAGATCTCAAACCACAGAAGGCATCGCTTGCCCCCAGCGCTGGCCCAGACACATGGCTGCGCACAGGAAACTCTGGAGAGCCCCTGATGAGGTCAGAGGCTCTGACGACCCCAGCCCACGGGACACCTGCTGTTCTGGGGCTGGTCTCTCTCCCCTGGCGTCTGGAAGCAAAGGCCCTGGGGCCTCATCTCAGATGCCCAGAAACACGTGCAGCACCAAACACCAGAGAAGGCGGCCAGGCTGAGCAGCGCAGGGTGGTGGCCGTGTCCCCTCCGTTCCCAGGTGTCCTGCACAGAAAGCTGGCCTACCCCCAATCAGCTCACATCTACACTGCAGTCAAGAGTCCCCAGCACGGCCACACCTCTAAGTTCTGCTCACAGCAGGTCTCCCCCTGCTCCCAGGAGCCCCGGGCCTTGCCTGGGGCAGAGGCTCTGCCGGGCCCTGCCCCATCTCTTGATCTCTCAAGACCAAGGACTCCACCCCTTACAACCAACATCACCCTTGCCTTACCTACTCCCTCCGCACCCCAGGAACATCCCTGACCAACAGGGACCCCCGGCGCCGCACACGTGGGCAAGGGTCTCCATAATAGGGCACAAAGAGCCATCCTATGACCTTGAGGAAAGATTCCAAGGAGGGGCTGTGCACCATGGCCTGGAGGCACCTCCTGCACCCCCTCCATGGAGCGGCGAGAGCCCCATGCTCACCCTGGCCAGGCCACCCCTTCCCTCTGCCCAGTCAGCCCAGCCAGGTACTGCCCAGAGGCAGGCCAGGCACTCGGTGGAAGAGGACAAACCCTTCTCTGTTGCTTCCAAACCTCATCAGGGACATCAACCCAGATGCTGCTGTGGGGCCAGACCGAGAGCTGTGGTCATCTCAAAAGGCTGGACAAGGAGCGCACCGTGGGCTTGAGGAAGGGGAGCGCGACCTGCGCTGCACCCCCACCCCCACGGTCTTGGTTCTCCTGCCCTGCCCTGCCCTGCGTGGGGCTCGGGGTTGGTGCAGCTCTGCAGCACCACATTTGATCTTAGAGGAGGGGCCTCACAAAGTGGCCACGTGGTGACCCGCCCTCGAAGACTGGCTGGCAGGAGAGGTGGCCTGTAATGGGCATCTGGCCGCCTGCCACCCTCACCAAAGAGGGATGAAGACAAACAGGCATGGCCGCGGAGACGGGTGTCAAGCCCCGACAGAGAGGAGGCAGGAGGGCCACCTTCGGGTCTCTGCGCTCCCCGCCTAGGGAGGCTCAACCTGACACAAGAGCTGTGTCTCCAGCCTTTGCCTTTCTGTATGCTTTCTCACCAACCACTGCTCCTCAGGGAGGGACAGTTGGTTCTGAGCCGCCAGGTCTCCCACAGAACACGACCTTCCCCCAGCTCCACTTCCCGGGTGGGTGCAGCAAGCTGACCGCACCGACAGCTCAGAGATAGGCGCATACGACTCGGGAAAACCAGGCGGCGCTGGGGACCTGCAGGGAGAGCGAGGCAGCTCCAGCCACCTAGAGGGGACCTGCAGCCGGCCAGGTGCTGCCCAGGGGGAGGCCAGGTCAGCCAGGCCAGCAGGCCCAAGGAAGCTCAACACGGGTGGGTGGCTTCTGTGCACACCACTGCAGGCTTCCTTCACACACACGGAGGGGGAGGGGGTAGTTTCTGGAGGAGGGAGTCGTTTTTGGAAGAAGGGATCAAAAGATGAAGAGGAACTTGGTGCTCGGGACAAGGTCCCCACCCCACAGTCGCCAGCCTGAGGGCACTGCCATGACCCCAAAACCCCAGGGGGCCAACAACAGCCCACCTCAGGCTAGGTTCATCCATGCACGGAGGTGACCCACGGACAGCCACTGCCAGCTGACTCTGTGGCCAACCAAGGCCACTCAGGACAAGGGAAGGGAGCAGAGAACACACCCCATGACTCCTAAAAGAAAAACCACCCGGGGGCCTCACGCACACGCAGACAAATGTGCACACACGTGCGAGGACAACTGCCTGCCTCTGAAAAGAGCCACTCGGACAGGAAATGACGACAGCCAATCGTGTTCTCACTCCTAACCTCAAACTGACACGAATCCAGGGATCAGAACACACGCCTTTAAGTACATGGCCCTGCTGGGCACGGTTGCTCACACCTGTGATCCCAACACTTTGGGAGGCCGAGGCAGGTGGATCACCTGAAGTCAGGAGTTCGAGACCAGCCTGGCCCATGTGGAGAAACCCCGTCTCTACTAAAAATGCAAAAATTATCCAGGTGTGGTGGCACATGCCTGTAATCCCAGCTACTTGGGAGGCTGAAGTAGGAGAACTGCTTGAACCCGGCAGGTGGAGGTTGCAGTGAGCTGAGATTGTGCCATTGCACTCCAGCCTGGGCAACGAGAGTGAAACTCCGTCTCAGAAAAAAAAAAAAAAAAAGACAGAAAGAAAAAAGAAAGACAAGAAACAGCCCTGAGAGCAGCCTTCGAGGGCCAGGCCAGGGCCAGGAGCAGTGCAGGCGGTGCTGTGCAGGAAGCTGGTCCATTAGGGACACACTGGAGGCCACAGAGAGGAGCCTGGGTTCATCCCCCAAGGTGAGGGCAGATTCTGGGACATCCGTCCATCTCGCGGCTGCAAGTCCTGTCCTTCTGGGGGAGACCACCCCCACGTCCCACGCAGGGAAGGTGACGCAGGCAAGACGCATCCGCCCCTCCCTGGGGCAGACCCTTGTAGCCCACCTTGAGACAGAGACCACCCCCACCCACAGGCAGAGCGCACCTACCACCGACACTGCTACTTGGACTTGGATAAAACGTCTGGACATTATCCATCCTGGCTAACACAGTGAAACTCCATCTCTACTAAAAATACAAAAAATGAGCCGGGCGTGGTGACAGGCGCCTGTAATCCCAGCTACTCAGGAGGCTGAGGCAGGAGAATGGCGTGAACCCGGGAGGCAGAGCTTGCAGTGAGCCGAGATCGTGCCACCGCACTCCAGCCTGGGTGACAGAGCGACACTCCATCTCAAAAAAAAAACTGAGGCCGGGTGCGGTGGCTCAAGCCTGTAATCCCAGCACTTTGGGAGGCCGAGACGGGCGGATCACGAGGTCAGGAGATCGAGACCATCCTGGCTAACATGGTGAAACCCCGTCTCTACTAAAAAAATACAAAAAACTAGCCGGGCGAGGTGGCGGGCGCCTGTAGTCCCAGCTACTCGGGAGGCTGAGGCAGGAGAATGGCGTAAACCCGGGAGGTGGAGCTTGCAGTGAGCTGAGATCCGGCCACTGCACTCCAGCCTGGGCGACAGAGCGAGACTCCGTTTCAAAAAAAAAAAAAAAAAAAACTGGTTATTTCCATTTCTTGCCAAACTGGAATTTTTCCTGTCCAAGGCCAACATTCTCTCATCTTTAAAATCTAAAGAAATGCATTCCCCAGTCGCCTCCACCTCCCCACACAGAATGGCAAAGTCTCCAGGTGCCCTGGAGCCCCACACGGCACAGGGTCCAGAGCACATGCGCACCCTGGGCCAGGGCACCCCGGGCGGGAGGGCGCGCAGGGGCCGTCTAGATTTTCACCCAGAGCTGGCCACTGTGCAGCCTGCAGCTGGGCGCTCGTGGCTGGACCACCAGGTCTGGGAAGAAAACGCCCTCCACTCGTTACTTTTCCATCCAAAGCTGGCTTCGTGGGCATGCAGCCACGCCCTGGGCTTCACGCTCTGTCCCAATCATTGGCATTCTGAACAATTTCACCTTTGATAAGATGTTCTTCTATAAGCAAAGTTCTCCGTGACCACGGCGCCCGCATGAGCGGAGGCGGCACTTGCCACACGCGAGCCCACTGCCATTCCCAGCCCACACGCGAGCCCACTGCCATTCCCAGCCCGTGTGCAGCGCGTCCAGTGAGCAGGTCGTGTTTATCCCACCCAGTCACTTTCTCCCACTAGCCCACGACTGGAGACTCGGCAGGGAGGGAGACAGGCGCCCATGGCCCCCACACGCAGTCTGTTCTCACTCAGAACGAGGGCTGTGTGGCCACATGGACGAGTCAAGTGAACTCCAACAGCCAAGTTCATTTTAGGCAGCATTTTCACTGATGTGCTGAGAAAAAAATGCACGTGCATTTTATTATTTGGGGTACAAATCACAAACTGTGCAATTTTGATGATTTCACAAGTTAAACACTCTTACATTTGCATTTTATTATTTTTTAAAGAGACAAGGTCTCACTCTGTCACCCAAGCTGGAGTGTGGTGGCATAATCATAGCTCACTGAGCTCACTGCAGCCTCGGCCTCCCAGGCTGCTCAACTGATCCTCCCCCTCTCAGCCTCTGAGTAGCTGGGACCACGGGCACGCCACCATACCCAGCTAATGTTTGTATTTTTGTAGAGATGGGGTTTCTCCATGTTGCCCAGGCTGGTCTCCTGGGCCCAAGTGATCTGCCCACCTTGTCCTCCCAAACCACTGGAATGACAGGAGTGAGCCACTGCACCCGACCCTGAATTTGCATTTTAAACTGGCATTACACAAGGTAAAGGTGAACAGCAAGCTGGGCATGGGGGTTCACGCCTGTAATCCCAGCACTTTGGGAGGCCAAGGTGGGCGGATCACGAGGTCAGGAGTTCGAGACTAGCCTGGCCAATATGGTGAAACCCTGTCTCTACTAAAAATACAAAAATTAACCGGGTGTGGTGGCACACGCCTGTAGTCCCAGCTACTCAGGAGGCTGAGCCAGAAGAATCACTTCAACCTGGGAGGCAGAGGTTGCAGTGAGCCGAGATCACACCACTGCACTCCAGCCTGGGCGATATAGCGAGACTCCATCTCAAAAAAAGAGAAAACAGGAAAAAAGATGAATAGTAACACTTACGGTAATAACTTAAATGTCTAAATTTTCCCTACTTAAAATGACGCTGAATAGCAACTAAAACTCACTATGACCAGTTGGGCGGGAATGTGGCACAGGGACAAAGGGTTTCTATGTCAGCAGCTTCAGCTGCATTTTCCCCGGCTCTCTGGACAAGGGACCCGGCTTGGCCCTGGCACTCCTGGACTCACACTGACGGGGGGCCTGGGCTCACTTCCGGCCTTGACTGCAGAGCCCCTGAATAACTCAAAGGAAAGGGCTCAACAAAAGAGAGGCCAGGTTTCAACACAAGGTAGAACTTTTCTTAGACAAAAAGCATCCCAAACACGCTGGCTACATGGAACAGAGCCCACGTGTACTGGTGACCACTACCCAGGACTCGTGGGAGCCACGGCCACATGGCACCTTGGTGAGCAAGGACCCCCCACCACACTCAAACTGGCAAGGCGACTGGGAGATTTTCTAACTGTTAAAAAAAAAAAAAAAAAGGCCGGGCGCGGTGGCTCACGCCTGTAATCCCAGCACTTTGGGAGGCCAAGGTGGGCGGATGATGAGGTCAGGAGATCGAGACCATCCTGGCTAACATGGTGAAACCCCGTCTCTACTAAAACAATACAAAAAAATTAGCCGGGCGTAGTGGCGGGCGTCTGTAGTCCCAGCTACTCGAGAGGTTGAGGCAGGAGAATGGCGTGAACCCAGGAGGTGGAGGTTGCAGTGAGCCGAGATTACGCCACTGCAGTCCAGCCAGCATCAGCGACAGAGCGATACTCCGTCTCAAAAAAACAACCAAAAAAAAAAAAAAAAAAAACCTTCTGGCCAATACGGTGGCTCACGCCTATAATCCCAGCACTTCAGGAGGCCCAGATGAGCAGATCATGTGAGGTCAGGCGTTCAAGACCATCCTGGCCAACATGGTAAAAATCCCCATCTCTGCTACAAATGCAAAAATTAGCTGGACATGGTGGTGGGCGCCTGTAATCCCAACTACTCGGGAGGCCGAGGCACAAGAATCGTTTGAACCCAGGAGGCGGAGGTTGCAGTGAGCCGAAATTGTGCCACTGAACTCCAGCCTGGGGGACAGAGTGAGACTCAGTCTTTAAAAAAAAAAAAAAAAAAAAGTCCGGGTGCGGTGGCTCACACCTGTAATCCCAGCACATTGGGAGGCCATGGCAGGTGGATCACGAGGCAGGAGTTCAAGACCAGCCTGGCCAAGATGGTGAAACCCCATCTCTACTAAAAATACAAAAATTAGCCAGGCGTGGTGGCGACGCCTGTAATCCCAGCTACTAGGGAGGCTGAGGCAGAGAACTTCTTGAACCCGGGAGGTGAAGGTTGTAGTGAGCTGAGATCACACCACTGCACTTCAATCTGTGTGACAGAGCAAGACTCCATCTCAAAAAAACAACAAAAACAAAAAACAAAGCAAAACAAAACTTTCAAAGGAAGAGTTGTTTTATTGTTTATTTTTGAGACAGAGTTTCACTCTTGTTGCCCAGGCTAGAGTGCCGTGGCACGATCTCAGCTCACTGCAACTCCACCTCCTGGGTTCCCGCCATTCTCCTGCCTCAGCCTCTCGAGTAGGTGGGACTACAGGCGCCCGCCGCCACGCTCAGCTAGTTTTTTTGTATTTTCAGTAGAGACGGGGTTTCACCATGTTGGCCAGGCTGGTCTTGAACTCCTGACCTCAGGTGATCCACCCGCCTCGGCCTCCCAAAGTGGTGGGATTACAGACGTGAGCCACCGCGCCCAGCCTGGAAGAGTCTTAAGCCCATTTGTTAACACCTTCCAAATGCATGTCAAAAAGTCAGTTGACGTCAGGGGAGATGGAAATTTACTAGACAGATGGGGACAAGTCCACACGGACACACGAACTGCCGCATGACACCCATCTCCAACCCAGACTCTGACCCCGGCCACGACTGCCCCCAGCCTCCAGATACCCTGGTGGGCCCAAACATAAAATCATAAAACTTTAGCAACAACAAAAAGGCTTGTCTGTCCTGTTAATTTACAAAATAAAATCACTTATGAATTCTTATCATCAGAAACGCCCGCCTGGTGTATCTGTGCTCTGTGTGGCACCAAAACCACCTCCACGCTGCACTGCGGAACAGGGTCGGACCCTCGGCAAGAGCGCCCACTCCCACTCTCCAGCCACCGGGACCCCAACACAGGCCAAGGTGGGCCCCCGTGTCCACCTGTCATTCTTACAGCCAGCCCGGCCATCCACCCCTCCCTGACTCTTCCCTGCCTGGAGCCCTCAGCCACCCAGGGGCCAGGGAGGACTCACAGGCCGGTGCAGGGCAGGAGGGAGCTGCCACAAGAGGTCCACACGGACAGCAGGTCCTCTGAGCCGGTCGGTGTCAGCTTGAACTCTACCACCCCACGCCACTGGGGTGAGCCCACCGGGGAAAGGTTCCTGCTCTCAGGCACCTCGGCTGCATCCGCCCTGCTCCACAGCACGGGGCAAATCTCTTCCAGACAATCTCTACTTGACTCAGAGCTGCCGTTGCCCAATTAGGTTTTAGGTTTCCAGGAGATAACTGTTACAAAAGAGGTCTGAGGGCAGCTCCACCTCGACCGTGCTGACCCAGGCCGGGTCACCTGAACCTCCAGGAGGCTCTTCTCTGGCCACCTCAGGGTGGGACAGGAGGGAACTCAACCCTACCAGGATGTCTCGGCAGCATGGGGCCAGGGGTCAGGGATCTAGAGGCAGAGCAGCAACCTTAGGAAGCCTCTGGCATCACCCGAGAGCCCCGGCCCGTGGAATAGGGAGGACGCTGTGCTGGGGCCTGGGCCCCCCAGGGCCGGCCTCTGGGCCTCTGATGCAGAAGTTACACCCAAGAGGGGAGGCCCGTGTGGAAAGAAGATGGATCCCAAGCCCCAGGCATTCATGGAGAGGGGATGGCCCGGAGAACAGGGTCTCCAAGAGGAGGGGAGGGTCTGAGTCTGGGGAGAAGGTGGCACAGGACCACACCTGCTGACAGGGCTCTGGCTGTGGGCAGACAGCAGCTCTGGAGGGAAACAAGCGCCCCCCGACTCCTGCAGGAAGGGGAAGCCACAGTGGCCCCCACCCGCCAGCGGGTCAGCTTTGCTGCCTCGGTCTCCAGCCTCCTCCAGGCCCAGTGGATGCCCACGATGTTTTCTCGCCATGAAAACCGACACAACATGGTGCCTGGCCTCAGCTCGAGTGGATGGGCCTCCCATGCCCTTGGGACAGCTCGGAGCCAGCGCAGAGCTGCCTGGACTTCCGGGCCATGGGCAGCAGGGCTGCGTCCCAGCACCCCACATGCACTTGAGGGGCAGCCCCCTGAAGCACCCTGGGCTGGAAAGCCCCTCGTGGTACCCAAAGCCATAAGCCTGTCCTGAACATGGAGACACAGAGACCCCAAGCCGAGAGGCCCAGGCCTGCAGTGCAACATCTGAGCAGAGGGAGCAGCCACCAAACCCCCAGTGACAGCACAATGGCTTTGGCCCTGGCCCACATGACTGCAGGAGGATCACAGGGCCCTCCCCAGAGAGCCAACACCTCTCCAAGACTCCGTCCTCAAAAGGTGATGCCTGCCACCTCCTCATGCCCGTTTTCACAGAGACATACTGCCCAGGAGGCCCAGCCCTTGTGAGGGGCCCAGTCCTTGCCCTGTCAAGGGGCTGGACAGGCCCTGGGCCAGCAACAAGAGCTCCATGCTGGGGAGACTGAGTGGGGCCCGGTGCAGGATGGGGGAGAAGCATTCAGCTGTAAACGGACAGCCTCACCTGTAGGAGGGGTGCACCGGCTCCCTCGGTCCCCAGCCTCCGCAAAAAAACTCTCAGGATCCCCGACAAAGGTGGCTGGGGGAAGGGGGGTGCCTCCCTGGTCACGGCATGGGGTCATTCCCACAGGATCCTCCCTAGTCAGCCAAGATGCCTGCACCCCCAGAGCCACAGGAGCTGGTGGCCGGCGAGGGTCCGAGACTGGCTCCCATCTCCCAGCACCGGCAAGGGAAGTGGGCCAGGTGCACACAGGACCCCAGCCTCCTCTTCAGTGTACACAGTGGCTCAGCTTAGGGCACAGGAAGGGCTCACTGAGGTCACTGGGCCCACACCGGGGTGACAGGTCGGGGGCTCAGGACCAGACCCACCCTTGCAAATGCCACGAGCAGCATGTGCTGGGAGCCAAGGACAGGACTGGCGCCCCCGAGAGCCAGTGTCCCCGGAAACCGCTCCTTGGCGGGGAGCCCAGCCTCTTGTCCTTTTCCTGGGTGGGAGTAAAGGGTGACCAGCAGTCACTACCCAGGCCCTATCATGAGGGTGGAGGGCTGGGAGCCAGCAGGCTCGGGGAAACCGCCCTGGTGCCGCACAAGCCCACTGTGCGACTGGGCTCTTTCTGAAGATCTCCACCACTGCCTGCCTTCTCAGGTGTCTTCAGGTTTCTCTTTAAAAGGTATGTGGCTGGTCGGGGAAGACTCCCAGAAGCGGCTCCTTCCGAGACCATTCCGAGGGATTTTAATGTCCGGTCAGTGCACTTACAGCAGGCCAGGCTGCCCCAGTGAGGGTGGAGGGGGCAGCCCCCTTGTGAGAAGGGGCTGTGATCAGACTTTATTTTATCTTATTTTTTTTAAGACAGACTCTCACTGTCGCCCAGGCTGGAGTGCAGTGGCGCGATCTCAGCTCACTGCAACCTCCGCCTCCCAGGTTCAAGGGATTCTCCTGCCTCAGCCTCCTGAGTAGCTGGGACTACAGGCGCCCACCACCATGCCCGGCTAACTTTTTCTTTTTTTAGTAGAGACAGGGTTCCACCATATTGGCCAGGCTAGTCTCGAACTCCTGACCTCGTGATCCGCCTGCCTTGGCCTCCCAAAGTGCTGGGATTACAGGCATGAGTCACCACACCCAGCCTGTGGTCAGACTTTCCAGAGTGGGTCAGGCGGAAGGTAGACTCAGAAGTTTCGCCCACACGTGCCCTGCGCTTCTCTTGAATGGCTGAGGCGTGGAGGGCTGGGGGTGGGGCCCTACTTAACCCGTGTTTTAACAAACCCTACTCCAAAACTGACATGGTCACAAGGACCACCGTATCAAAGGCCCATTCCCCTCACTGGATGCCCACACTGGTCTAAACTTAGGAAGAGGCTGGGCACACTGGCTCACTGCTGTAATCCCAGTGCTTTGGAAGACTGAGGTGGGAGAGTCGCTTGAAGCCAGGAGATTGAGGCTGCAGTGAGCCCCAATCACACCACTGCACTCCAGCCTGGGCGACAGAGTGAGACCTTGTCTCTAACAAAAAAATAAGGAAGAAAGAACTGTTCTGTCTGCAGGGCTGGGCCGCGCCTAGTGCCTGGGTGGGCAGGAGAATACTCGCCCCCCCTCACCGACTCCCCCCACCCCCCGCCCGTCAGCCCTCCCTTGTCTCACCCACTCTGCTCTCCCCTCCCCCCTCCCCCTGCAGCTGGAGCTGTTGTCAGAGGAGGGGAGGCATTTCCTGTGTCCCCCTCCCCCTAATTCCCCTACATTCTTGGCAAGCCCAGAGGAGGCCTGAGAGAACCAGAGAGGGATGGGCGGGAGCGGGCGAGAGGCCGGGAGGGAAGCCAGGCCCCACCACGCACACAAGACTTGGAGAGCAGGGCCAGGAAGGAAATGGGGGAAGGGATGAAGTGATGCCCGAGAGGGGCTGGAAGGGACGCCCACCATCATCAGAGGGTGGTCTCTGCTGGGCACGGCCACGCCCCTTCCACCCCTCCACCTGCCTCCTCAGGGCGTCTAGCAGGCTGCCATTCTGTATGGGACTCAGAAGAAAGGCCAGAGGCAGTCCCGCTCAGAGATCAGGGACAGACCACTCCAGGTCACGCGGCCATCCCCGAAGAGCTGACTGCGCCCTGACAGGCGTCCAGTGGGGCGGTCGAGGGCCCAGTCCAGCAAGGCCCCTCCGGGACACCAGGAGACAGGAGAGCAGAGTCCAGGCGACCACCCAGCAGCCACCAAGCCCCCGAGCAGCTGGTCAGAGTGATGGCCACAGCCCTGCCTTTGTGGAGCTGTCTGGGGAGGGAGGTGAAGGTGGCACTTCAATGCCAGCGTCCAGGAGGTGGCAGCATCCCAGCACCACAGGGAATGGGGTAGGGGGTGTGCAAGCACTCGGGCCCTAACCAAATCTTAGCCCCAACACCCCCCACCACCACCTGGCTCACAGGGCAGTGCTCACGGCCTGTGTACACGTGTGCCCATGGGTGCTGCCTGCCCAGGGACTGCAGGAAGGGAGGTCTGCAGGCCACGGCATCCAGTCTGGGGCAGCCTCCAGCAGAAGGGCCCACTCCAGAGATCAGGTGAGGAGCTGGGCACCCTCCTGAGTGGCATCAGTGACTTCCTAAAAAAAGGCCCCAGAGACCCCACCCCTTTCAACCACGGGAAGACACAGGAGTTGGTGGGTCTAGGGAGGCCCTCACCACACCATGAATCTGCCGGGCTCTACCTTCAGGAACGGGCAGGACAGGCCTGCTCCGCTGGGGCCATGCACAGACGGGGAGGCACACACAGCCTGTGCCTGACGGTGAAAGGTGAAGGGAGGGGCAGACCCAAGGGACCTGGGTAGAGTTCTCCAGCAAGAGTGGTCTCCAGATCACATGTAGGAATCTGCAATTTCACCACTGGTCCTGATACAGACTGCCGTCTTCCCCAGGGCTCCTGTGTCTCACAGCAGGACAGCGAAGGCAAGGCCCAGCCAAGCCAGAGCCGGCTGCTGCCTCTGGGCAAGGCCTCCATGCCCCACCCTTGCATCACTCCTGGCTCTGCCCTGTTCAGACAGCCCTGCCCACAATGGGTGGGGCACAGAGACCAGCAGGAGCAGCACTTCGGGACCCAAGGCTGGGAGTAAGTGGGTACAGGGGACATCAGGCTCCTAAGAACCATGCTGTGGCCCCACCCCAAGTGCCTGCCTCCAGACCTTGCTCATTTGAGGGCAAAGCAGGCATCCAGCAAGCCGAAGCCATCAGGAGTGGTGCGTGTGTGTGTGCGTCCACAGTACTGATGTGTGCGTCCATGTATGCCCGTCCTGATAAGTGCGTGAAACACGTGTGTGCGCCCGTGGATGCCGTGTGTGTGCCCGTGGGTGCTGACGTGTGTGCACGTGTTCCTGTGGGTCCTGAGTGTGTGAGACAGGTGTGGGTGCCCGTGGGTGCTGATGTTTGTG
>NC_045434.1:219555778-219556497 GCF_002776525.5 Piliocolobus tephrosceles
TGAGTGTGTGAGACAGGTGTGGGTGCCCGTGGGTGCTGATGTTTGTGTGCACGTGTGCCCGTGGGTCCTGAGTGTGTGAGTGTGCAGGTGTGTACGCCCACGGTGTGCACATGTGCCCGTGGGTCCTGATGAGCGCATGAGTGCAGGTGTGTGTGCCCGTAGGTGCTGATGCGTGCGTGCACTCCATTTTCACACTGCTGATGAAGATATACCCAAAACTGGGAACAAAAAGAGGTTTAATTGGACTTACAGTTCCACATGGCTGGGGAGGCCTCAGAATCACGGCGGGTGGCAAAAGGCACTTCTTACACGGCGGCGGCAAGAGAAAAAATGAGGAGGAAGCAAAAGCAGAAACCCCTAATAAACCCATCAGATCTCATGAGACTTATTCGCTATCACGGGAATAGCACAGAAAGTCCAGCCCGATGGTTCAATTACCTCCCCTGGGTCCCTCCCACAACACGTGGAAACTCTGAGAGATACAATTCAAGTTGAGATTTGGGTGGGGACACAGCCAAACCATATCACCGTCTCTACTAAAACTACAAAACTTAGCTGGGCATGGTAGCATGTGCCTGTAATCTCAGCTATTCAGGAGGCTGAGGCACGAGAATCACCTGAACCTGGGAGGAGACAGAGTGAGACTCCATCTCCAAAGAAAAATAGTTTTAAGTTTGAAAGGTTTAAATACCCTTTCTTTTTATTTTTATTTATTTATT
>NC_045434.1:219556597-219577549 GCF_002776525.5 Piliocolobus tephrosceles
TTTTGAGACGGAGTCTCGCTCTGTCGCCCAGGCTGGAGTGCAGTGGCCGGATCTCAGCTCACTGCAAACTCTGCCTCCTGGGTTTACACCATTCTCCTGCCTCAGCCTCCCGAGTAGCTGGGACTACAGGCACCCGCCACCTCGCCCGGCTAGTTTTTTGTATATTTTAGTAAAGACGGGGTTTCACCGTGTTAGCCAGGATGGTCTCGATCTCCTGACCTCGTGATCCGCCCGTCTCGGCCTCCCAAAGTGCTGGGATTACAGGCTTGAGCCACCGCGCCCGGCCCCTTTCTTTTTCAACAAACAACTGTTAGCACAGAGAGGAAAGACGCTTTCCTGCAGCCCCAAATGAGAGGAATCACAGCTCCACAGAAGCACCCGCCCCAGCACCGGCAGCAGCCTCCTGGGTGAGGTCCCTGCGGTGCCGGAATCTCTCCAATGCCCCGCCCCTGAGGGGAAGCAGCTCCAGTGCTCATCAACACCCATTACAAAAGCATCAGGAGCCAGAGGGACCCACGAATTCCAGAACCAAAGAGAAAAACCTGCACGGAGGGGATCCTGAACACGTCAGGAATGGAGCTGTGAGCAGGTGCTTTTCGTCGGGGTCCCTAAGTTACTCAAAGACAGCAATCAGGAAGTCAGCAATCAGGAGCCAGAGGATGGCCACAAGAGTCACAGTGGAGGCCCCTGTACCTCCTCTTGGTGGGACACCCCAGGTTAGGGTGCATGGCCTAGAGCAGGCCTAGCGCTGTCCCCAGCCCCACACACTGAGCCCCACAATTTTCTGTTTACAAAGAAAAAGCTTCATGCTTTCTCACCATCCATCCACAATGCTGTCTCTTGCTTATGGGGTCTAAAACACTGCAGGAGGTGGCTCAGGGCCTCTAGAGGCACAGACAGGCCCTCAGCCCTGGCTCCCCAACCCCAGGGCCACAGGAGCAGATGGCCCAGGGACCAGGAGAGCAACAGACACGGATTTCCGGCTTGCTGACCTCCCTGGAGGGTCCAGGCCAGTCGGGCCAGCTATTCCTTTGGAGATAAATATCAAACCTCAAGTAAATGGCTTTTGAAGGCAGCAGGTGAACTTCTGAGAACTGGGTGGAGCCAGGTGCTCCTGGGGTAGCCTGCTGGGCTGTCCCTTCAAGTGCAGGCAAAGGCAGGTGGAGCGGCAGTGGGGGTCGGGGGTGGGGAGCAGGACTTCTTTCTGCGAAATGTGGCTGCATGAATGGGAGAGTCCACCAGCCCCGGGCTCAATCACAGTAAATGCCAGTTCCTCATGTCTTCTCCCTATCAGAGCAACCGGACCCTGCTCAGTGAGAACCAAAGAAAAGAACAGCTTGAAAGGGCACAAGGAGGCCGGGCGCGGTGGCTCAAGCCTGTAATCCCAGCACTTTGAGAGGCCGAGGTGGGCGGATCACGAGGAGATCGAGACCATCCTGGTGAACACAGTGAAACCCCGTCTCCTACTAAAAACTACAAAAAACTAGCCGGCGTAAACCCGGGAGGTGGAGCTTGCAGTAAGCTGAGATCTGGCCACTGCACTCCAGCCTGGGCGACAGAGCGAGACTCTGTCTCAAAAAAAAAAAAAAGAAAGGGCATAAGGAGACTGCTCAATTGTCAACAGCTCTGAGAGGCTGCTGCCCCAGGACTAGCCTGGGCGGGGAGGGTGGGCAGGGTGCACGCTGGACCAGGGGCCAAGGTGCGCTGGGGGATGCAGGCAATGGGGCCTGCCAAGGACTCTCCCTCCCAAAGAGCCAGGGGCCAGGTCCAAGGAACATTTAAAGATAAACGTTGGCCTGGTGCGGTGGCCCACGCCTGTAATCCCAGCACTTCGGGGGGCTGAGGCAGGCGAATCACCAGGTCAGGAGATCAAGACCATCCTGGCTAACACACTGACACCCCGTCTCTACTAAAAATACAAAGAATTAGCCGTGTGTGGTGGCGGCGCCTGTAGTCCCAGCTACTCGGGAGGCTGAGGCAGGAGAATGGCGGGAACCCGGGAGGCGGAGCTTGTAGTGAGCCGAGATGCGGCCACTGCACTCCAGCCTGGGCGACAGAGCGACACTCCGTCTCAAAAAAAAAAAAAAAAAAAAAAAAAGATAAATGTTTATGGAAAAACCAAACTCTCCCCACACCCTCGTCCTTCCTCAGGGCTCAGGGTCTCAGACAAAGGGCAAAGTTGTCCACACCAGCCAGGCCAGCCCCAGACCACCTCAGAGCACCTAAAACATCCCCAGAGGGTGGGGCAGCCCCACTGCTCGCTGAAGGTGGAGCCACAGGAAGCCTCCTCCCCGTGGGAACCTCGACCTCTGTGACTACAAGACACAGAAAGGAGCCGTGGGTGGCACCCGAGTGGAGCCATGGGTCGGCCACTGCTCTGACCACTGAGGGGCCTGATGTTCCTTCCAAGACAGAATCGGACCAGGGCCCCACGTACATACCTATACCGGGCCCCCAAGGCTGGCCACCATCTCTAGAAGCTCCTCTCACGGGGGCAGCAGCCCTTTCAGGTGGGGGTTCCAGGACAACCTTGTTCAGCTGGAGAAACCTCCGGGGCCACCCCCTGCGAGGCTGCTTCGGCTGGGGTGGGTGAGAGGTACACAGCCTCCGCCTGCTGACACACACGGCCTGGGGCTGCCTGGAAAGACCAGCACAGACAGCAAAGGCCCCAAACAACTGGGGTGCCTTCGCCCACCCTCACAAGGGTCTTGTCTCCTCTGCTGAGAGCAAGGAGTTGGGAGGGGCCGTGGTGGCCAGGAAAGTGACCAAAGCTGACTGCAGCAAGGGGCAGCAGCCGGCCTCCCTCACTCCCTCCCAGAAAGTGGGGCCCCCAACCCCCATCACGGCTGCTATTCTCCTAGGGTCCAGCGCTGCAGCCACATAGTCCAGAGGCCCCTTCAAGTCCCATCAACCAACGGTCATGGGCCAAGTGGCGGTGTCCGCCCCCCATGAGGCTCCGGCCTGGAATCCCACTTCCAGAAACATGTTAGAGGGACGTGGCCAGGTGTCGCTGGGACTTCCTGCCATGGGGCAGGAGTGGACACCATCCAGGTGGCCCCTGGGGAGGGCTGACCACCTGCACAGTAGAGCACACGTGGCCACGACCAGGACACGGGCCCTCAGGTGACTGGTGGAGCGAGTGAGAGGCAGCCCCACACCACCCTCGGCGCCCACAGGGAACCGCACCCCACGCAGCACAGCTGTCATGGGTGGTCTTGACCTGCAAACCCAGCATACGGGGGCTTGGCTGAAACGCAGAGAGTGGAACGGTGAGCCGGCAGCCCCAAGCCTGGGAAGGGCCAAGAACTTCCCGGAACCAAGTATTTGCAAAGACTGACGGAAAGTTTGTGTCTTTCTTTAACCAACAAAAAGCCTGCCACGGGAAAGCAAGCAAAGCGCACGAGCAGAGCTCCTCCAAGGGAAAAGGAGTCCGGCCTCCAAGCAAAACCCACGCCACTTACAAAGCGCTGCCTTCCTGAATCCCCCTTACCTGGAGGTGCCTGCGTGAGCGCCCACCCAACTGCAAGTGTCACCTGACGCCAGGGCTGGGTCTGGACACGGCCCATAAGACCTGCGCACACGCATGGGTGCTCAGCATGCATCTGGGCGGACCAGGACGCTGTTCTAGGGCCGCCATCCTGGTGCTGCTGGTCAGGGGGATGTCCCCACCTTGCAGCCAGGGCAGTGAGTGAGAGGGCGGTGGGCAGAGAGGTATCCCCGCCACAGCCACCCAAGAGCACGTCTGCCCGCACGGCCCATCTGCGCCCGGTCCACAGAACAGACAGGGGGCCACCGCATGCCCAAGGTCCCCCACAGCCTCAGCCCGAAGGCTGCCCATGGAACAGCTTCGAGGCCCTGCACCAGCACTTTGGCGCGATGCTGGGGGAGGCTGCAGTCACGGTCAGGCCTCCTGGCTGGGTCCACCCTCTGGTCGCACACTCGTCACTTCTCCAAGGATGTTCTTACCCCCCACCAGGTCAGCCACACAACCTGGGGCCACAGCACCTCTGCCCAGGCTCACAAGGCTGCGGAGGACCGTCCCTGGCAGGGTCACGGGTGTCCCTGGCTCAAGCTCACTCATGAGGCAGGGCCAGACCCTCCCATTTCCATCACAGACAGAAAGAGGCATGGCAGCCGCCCCGTCCTGTCCTCCCCACGCTAAGCCAAGCAGTCCCATCTCAGCCCCGTGGCTCCCAGGATCGTGGGAGGAATGCCACCCTCTGACCAGGACAGGGACCCCACAGCTGCCGTCTTTCCGCACACGCTTCCGAAGGTCTCCGGCGCCGGTGGGAAGGAGCAGGGGCTGGGGAAGCGTGGGACTTGGAGAAGGCAGCATGGCCAAGGCCCGGACACCCCCAGGTGGGTCTCAGCCGGCCGAACACACCGCCTTGGTCTGTTCCCAAGCTGAAGGGCCAAATGGCCTCGGCAGCCATCTCAGGAACAGCCGTGGGGCATCTGCACCGAACGCAGGTGGCGCCAAATGTCTCCACGGCGGCGGGGGCACAGCCTGTGTTTTCAGGTGCTCTTCGGGGCCAGTTGATGACATTTACTGCTGCTGCTGGAACAGTTTCTCTGATTTAAGACCCAAGGCGCCTACCACCTCCCCCTCCGCCTGGAAGAAGCGGAGGCACCAGCGAGCCTCGGGGGCATGAGGGGCCTGGGAGGGCGAGGCTCGGTGCGTGGTGAGAACTGCCTCACGGGGTCCAGGGTCAGCACACGCAGGCAGGGGCACGGGAGACAGGAATCAGACTCCGACACGCTACTGACAAAACACGAAGGCCGCAACAGGGGAGTTTTGGTTTTGATAAACTGCATTAAGGACACCATTTACAAGACACGGTTGTATTTAATTTAAGTGGGTTTTGGCAATCAATGACAATGCAAAGACAGGAACCAGTGCACCCTCCGTTATAATTATTATTGTTTAAGTCACAAAGAGCTTCCCCGAGCCTTAGTAGGAACAGGGCTTGTGTAGCCTGTTGGGGAGGGAGGCCCCCAGACCACAGGGACGGCCATGCCACTCAGTGCCGCTGGGAGCTGTAGACGCTGGGCCAGGGCTGCCTCCCCCACCCCCCAACAGAGGGACCCCGTGGAGGGCTCTGTCCCCTCTTTCCACTGCACTGTTTGGAGGAGACGGCACAGTCTCAACACCTCTGGTTTCTATTTATGCTAAACCTGGAAGTCTATGTGTGTTTTTGCTTAATTTTTCACACCATTTTTAAGCTACTAAAACATTTAACTTTGGTAGCTCGGCTCAGACCTTTCAGGTTTTTAATCCCCGGAAAGGCCGGCCCTCGTGGAGGCTCCAGCCCCGCCCATCTGTGCAGAGGGCAAGAGGTCGTGAGAACGTAAGAGACAGCAATAAAAATCGGGGCAGTGACCTTTTGAACCAGCCTCTTTGCAGGACGCGGGCCTGGAGAGAGAGCAAGGTGGCCTGGCGCGGGCGGGAGCCCCCAAGCCCCTCCACTCGGTGCCCCTGCACCTGCCCACAGGGGCGAGTCCTCCCAGAGGAGAAGAGCAACAAGGAAGCAGCCAGTGGCCCGGAGCTCCTCTCCCAGTCCCGCCAGCCACCCACAGGCCAGGACCAGATGCATCTTCAAAAACCACTTTCTGGAAGCATCGCCAGCCAATCTTCCCCAGGATGGGAACCTCTGGGGCCATCGCATAAATGTCAGAACCTCCTGGCCCCTCCACAACAGACCTGGACGTGGGGTTGAGGGGAGGCCTGCGTGACTGCTCAGAGGGTCCCCTCAGGCCACCAGAAGGCCCCCCCATCAGGAGACAGGGGACAATCCCCGCCCCGGGGCGGGCCTGCGGGGACAGGCGAGGGGCCCCAGGCGACGGCGGGGCTCAATGGGACAAAGGTTCCCAAGGGGCGAGAGCAGCACAGCACAAAAGGCGAGTGTCTGGGGTCAGCCCGGGGCAGGGCAGCCGACACAAAGCCCCTGCCGAGGGCAGCCAGTGCTCCGCCGAACCTGCCGGCATCTGAGCGCTTAATCCCCACACTAGAGACCGTCTGAGAGATGGGACACTGAATGAATCTTCTTTAAAAGGGGGCTCCCAGGGGTGATACCAGCCCAGGCGCCACGCGGCCCCATAACAGGTCCTGTGGGGGACCTCTCTCGGCGGGAGAGGCTGCCTGGTTTCTCTGGCCTGGACGGGGGGCAGCCCCTGCAGCTCCCCCACCGCAGCAGACTCTTCTCGGGGGAAGCCAGCCAGTGTTCTTCAGTGAACAAATGCCCCTGGAGCCATCAGGGAGGATGTGGCAGGGCCTGGCTGGGAGGTGGGGGTGTCCAGGCCTCTGCGCTTCTCAGAGACTGTCCCGCGACCCTGGGGTTGCCCACCACAAAGGAGCCCAGGCTCGTGTGCAACCCAACAGCCATCGGGAAACCCCGAGTTCTGCAGGGCCCAAGAACACACATCCCTCCAACCCCACAGACCCTGCAGGTCGCACCAGGCCCCAGAACACTCCTCACCAGGCCTCAGTCATCCATCCCCGTAGCCCAGGCCTGGGGCCAGGCACTTGGGGCCATAGGCTCATTCACAGGGAAACCGTCTGGCCTGGTGACATGGGCAGCTGGTCCAGCCTGGGGTGGCCCAGGACAGGACCAGGAGCCCTTGGGCAGGAGAGGGGCAAATGTGAACTTGTCCACCTCCATGCTGGTCCTCTGGAGAGTCCGACAAAGGGACAGCAAGGAGGTCCAACAGCTGAACAGCCCTGCCCTCGCCCCCAGAGTCCAGGGGCCAAGAAGAAGGGAAGCGGGAAGGGCTGGCCAGGTCCAGTCTCTGCTCTCGCCCCACCTCCAGCCGCTCTGCAGAGCAGGGACGGCCTGAACTTTTCACCTTGGGTTCAGACACCCGGAGAAAGGCCGTGAGGTGTCTGCCTGGGAGGCACAGGGAGTGCGGCCTCCTCAGTCAGCAGCTTGTTTCCCCAGCGCCCCTCAACACTGCGCACTGCCCATTTCACAATCGCCAGATGGCAGCCCAGGAACCACAGGCCTCCCATTACCCTGTGACCGCCTGACCTCTCGTAAACGGGACAAAGCCCAGGCCTTGTGGCCACACCCCCAGGCCTGTGAGGGACCAACACAGGGGCTTCAGGTCACCAGGGCTGCATTGAAGATGAGCACTGTCCAGGGGCTGCCTCAGGCAATGGCGTCAGAGTGGTGTCACCAGCATCTCCCAGCCCCTCCTCCCATGCCGGGCCCGAAGGGAGGATGGCATGCAGCAGGCCCAGGACTGAACCCAGACCCAGCGCCAGGCAACGGGCCCACCTGCCCTTGCTCTAGCTTGTGGAGAGACCACCTCTGTCCCTCTCTTGCAGCAAGGTGCTGGCCACACTTCACTGCCCAGCTGTAGGGGACAAGATGACCAGGGCACAGCACAGCACCCCGGGGCAAAACTCCAACCAGTGGGGGACATCCAGGGACAGCCAGGCTCATCCATTGGCAGCCTGGTGGCAGACACTGCCAAACATGCCAGACCCACACCAGCCACAGGTACTGCCAAACATGCCAGACCGCCAAACCCAATCCAGCCACAGGTACCGCCAGACCCGTGCCAATCACAGGCACCACCAGACCCACGCCAGCCACAAGTACTGCCAGACCCACCAGACCCACGCCAGTCACAGGCATCACCAGCCACGCACTGCTCTGGTCCAGAGTCCTGAGGTAGCCTCCCGCCAGCCCTGGGCCCAGGGCACAGCCACATCCCCACTGTCCCTGGTGCCCAAGGCTGGCTTAATAGCAACCAACAGGGAAGGAAGGAGGAGAGTGTCCAGGACCAGCCATGAGGCCGATTCCAAAGTTGGCTTCTGCCCACAAAGCAACGCTCCAGGGCAGCAAAGCTCCTCATCACACCCGAGAACCAGGCGCCACTAGTGCAGGCCTGGAACAGGGCTGAACCCAGCCTGCAGGATGGCTTTGCCTCACGACAGCCCACAGGCTGCTGAGGACAGATACCCCAAATGGGGGAACGTATCCGGCAGGGTCCACTTGGCCTACTGGTGACACTGTGGGGGCCTGCAGTGTGGCCACTTCCGTCAATGCTCACATCCTACAAAACCCACTGTCTCTGTCCTAACGGCCCCTTAGTCACCCTCTGGCTCTGCCCAGGCTTGGATTCCAGGGCTGGATCTGCATCAAGAACCAAACACGGGCCGGCACGATGGCTCACGCCTGTCACCTCAACACTTTGGGAGGCTGAAACAGGAGGATCACTCGAGCCCACGAGTTCTAGACCAGCCCGGACAACATGGCGAGACCCCATCTCTACCCAAAAAATACAAAACGTTAGCCAGACATAGTGGTGTGTGCCTGTAGTCTCGGCTACTCATGAGGCTGAGGTGGGAGGATCACTTGAACCAACAAGGTTGAGGCTGCAAGATCGTGCTGCTGCGCTCCAGCCCGGGTGACAGAGCCAGAGCCAGACCCTGCAGGAAAGAGGGAGAGAAGGAGAGAAGGAAAAAGAGGGGGGGGGAGGGAGGGAGGGAGGGAGGAGGGAAACGGAAAGGGAAGGGGGGAAAGGGGGAGGGAGAAAGAAGGGGGGAAGAGAGGGAGGGACGGAGGAAGGAAGGAAGGAAGGGATCAGAATTCGGCAGCACAGCAGCTGGGGCTCTCTGGGTGGGGCCAAAAGGCACGGTCACTGTCCCCACCAGTCCCCGCACCCACTCCTGTCATGGCCTCTCCCTCAACTGCGCCTATGGCCCCGGCATGCTGCTCTGCAGCCCTCACAAGCCAGAGAAAGACTCCAAGCCTCATTCTCTCCGTCAACGCTGAAAATTGGGGGAAACTCCATGGTCAGGGAAAGAGGGACCTGTCAAGCCAGCCAAGAAAATTCACCTTGTCCCAAGACTAGTCGAATGCGGCCACAGCTGCCCTGTAGTGACAGCTCGGCACCGCTGGGAAGGCCAGACGAGTCCCCCTGTACACAGACATACCCCAAGGTGGCTTATGAGCCCCAGGGCACCGGACTCTCGCTGCAGTGCCCCCTTAACGAGAGGTCCTCCATCAGTGGCACGCAGAGCCTGCAGGAAGCACAGGTGTCCCAGGCCACACAGCACCAGGATCCCACACCCAGACCAGGGTGCAGGGTTCAACCCACCAAAACCCTACAGGATCCCCGAGTCCTCTGAGACACCTGGCTACAGTCTCCTGGGAGGTGCTGGAGGGACAAGGAAGCACACAGTGGGAGCAGCAGGGAGGCGATGCCAACCCCCAAGGACGGGCGACATCAGCGGCAGCACAGCCGCCTGCTCAGAGCCAGGGCCCCACCGCATGACAACCCAGGGGGCACCTGGGCCAGGGCTGCGGGCGCCATCTGACCACAGGGGTGGGCACCAGATCCACGCAGTGCTGTTGGGAGTGCCCTGGCCTGTGGGAACCTGCTTCTAAGGGTGAGTAGCATCCATGGAGGGGTGGCGGCTGCCCAGCCTGTGAGGTCTCCGCCTGGCACCCACACAGCCACGGCCACCACAGCACACAGGCCCCAGGTGGCACGCAGGACCTCCAGCCTCTCACTGGAGGTGGCCTCAGGTTCAAGCTGTGACCTGGAACCACAGTGTGACTTTCAAACACGTCTCGCGGGGCGTGCAAGGTGCTCCTGCTCATTTGGAGACCGTACAGACAGTGTGACCGTGGACCTGTGTCCTGGAACAGTCTGGAAGTAGGAAGGCCACGCATCAGCCTCGCACACCTCAGGACACCCCAGCTGCATTTCCTGAAGCCCAAAGGCTGGCTGCATCCCTGAAGTGTGGCGCCCCCGTGCCCCCACAGCAAGCCTTTCCCAGGCCTCCGGCCACTGCCCAGCTTCTGATGAGAGCAAAGTGCAGCGCTGATCGCATGGCCCCTAATGCCCCACTCCCTCAGTGCCCTCAGGCCTGGCCCAATCCCAAAGCTGTCCACCACGCCTTCCACCCTGAAAGGAGGCTCTGAAATGAACGGGATATCGCAGCGTGAAGACGTTTGTCTCCCAGATAGCACAAGAGAGGACGTGGGACATTCCTGTCGCACCTGCTCCAGCCCGGACGGCCCCGTCAACACACCCCTTCCTTGCTCCTCACAAGATCAGACTGCCTGGAAATGTCTGCAAACCAACCCCAGAACTCCACTGTCCCCCTGCGCAAGCTGAATTCAGAGCGGTACGTGCCAGCCCCCTTTCCTGACGGCTGGCCCACAACTGCTACCGTCGCCTGTGCCTGCAGATGTTATTAAGAGCGACATGGACACCAAGCTTGTGACAAAACCAGTTCAGTGCTGGCTCGATGCAGTTGCTCGCCTGAATAGTCAAAATCACGGCACTTTGTTCATAATCAATTCCCGCTGAAACTGAAAAGGCGGTGATGAAGATGTTAACAAAACGAATTTAATGTAGCCAAAATTATTGCAAAAGGAAAACACATCCGCTCACAATGGATGTGCCAGTCAGCACAATTCAGCGACGTTTTTAAACCTGCTGCCATGGAGCGGGATTTGCCCACCTTCCTCTCTGAAGCAGAGGCCACCCTGAGGGCCTCCAGGGCCATCTCAACGTTTCCAGTTACTTTGGCTCTTTCTACTTGAAACTTGGCCCTGAGCAACTTTCTCCCACGAGAGCCTCAGCCCGGAGGAGAGCCCACGAGCTACAGAGGTCCGGCCACCGTGACGACAGCACCATATCCATTTTCTATCTCATTTTTCAAATGCAGTGGATGAAGGGGGTGGCCGATGAGAGAAGCTGGATGTCACGCATGGACTGCGATGCCAGGGCCCGCCTGCAGCCAAGGTGAAGTCACAGAGACCCATCACCCTCCTCCCCGGAAAGGCCAAAAACGCAGACAGGAGGCAGGAGACAATGGCCCCGGGGACCCTGGATGTCAGACAGCAAAGGACAGTGGTCCCCAAAATTCAGAGTGCAGCCAAGCCCTCTGGCAGCCCCAGCTCACTGCCTCCCGAGAGTTCCCAGCCACGGTACAGGAAGCGGGACCCAGGCAGGGCCCAGCAGACACTGGGTTGAGATGGAGCTGACAATTCAGGGCGAGCAAGGCAGCTGCAATTCACAGGAACAGCAGAGAAGGGAGCACCGCACAGAGCGCCTGGGGTCTGCAGGGGCCCCTGACAATTCCACAGACCCCAGATCACAGCATGTATGTGCAGAAACTCCACGAGGCTGGGGATGACGCATCCACAGAGATTTAGAGACAACAGGCCTGAGGCTCACACCAGGCTAGGCAGAGAGCCTATCTCCACCAGACAGACAGGAAATGGCCCAAATTCATGGGGTCCCGTGTCCCTCAGAAGACTCTGCCACAGAAGTGGGGAATGATCAGGCCTAGAATGAGCCCTGAGCCCAGCTCTAGACCCACCTAAAACAAATCACAAAAGCAAGACCCAAACGGATCAAGCTGCCTCCAGGTAACTGAACGCAGTCTGGACAAAGTTCAAATTTTTATTTTATTTTATTTTTTCCCTGAGACAGGGTCTGACTCTGTCACCTAGGCCAGAGTGCAGTGGTGTGATCGAAGCTCATTGCAACCTCCACCTCCTGGGTTCGAGTGATCCTCCCACCTCAGCCTCCCGAGTAGCTGGGACTACAGGTGTGGCACCACCACGCCTGGCTAATTTTTGTATTTTTAAGTAGAGACAGGGTTTCTCCATGTTGCCCAGGTTGGTCTCGATCTCCTAGACTCGAGCAATCTGCCCGCCTCAGCCTCCCAAAGTGCTAGTATTACTGGTGTGAGTCGCCACGCCCAGCCGATTTATAGGAATACAAAAACATTCAGCACCCAAATAGGCAAATTTCAAAACGTCTAGAATCCAGAAAGCAAGAAATTGTGGACCACGATGAGGAAAATCCATCAACTGCAAAAGATCAGGACTGACACAGACATAGAAATTCATAGAAGACACTGGAACTGTTATGACGCTGTATTCCACATGTTTGAAAGAGTAAAAAAAAGACATGAAAGATTATAATAAAGTCCCAAATCAAACTTCTAGAGATGAAACATCCGCTACACGGGATTAACTGCTGAGGAGACACTGTGGAAGAAAACATTTGTGATGTGGACACAGTAACAGAAACTATTCACAGAGAGACAGAGGGAAAAAAAGAGCACCCTGAGCTGAGAACAGCCACGTGACTGACACACGGGCCACCAAGTGCCCGGAGGAGGGAGGCAGGAGAAACGCCTTCCACACCTAACAAAAACTACACAATGTACTCTGAACACACGGAGCATGAGGAAACCACAGCAAAGCGGCTCAAAGCCGTGACAAAGAGACAATCCTAAAGAAAGGCATGTCCGGCTGAGCGCCATGGCTCACGCCTGTAATCCCAACACTTTGGGAGGCCCAGGCAGGTGGATCACCTGAGGTCGAGTTTGAGACCAGCCTGGCCAACATGGAGAAACCCCGTCTCTACTAAAAATACAAAACATTAGCTGGGCGTGGTGGAAGGCGCCTGTAATCCCAGCTGCTCAGGAGGCTGAGGCAGGAGAATCACTCGAATCCAGAGGCAGAGGTGGCAGTGAGCTGAGATTGCGCCACTGCACTTCAGCCTGGGTGACAGAGTTAGATTCTGTCTCAAAAAAAAAAAAAAAAAAAGAAAGAAAAAGAAAAAAAGAAAAGAAAAGAAAAGAAAGCAAAAAGAAGAGGCATGTCCGTTAAGAAGAAAAGGAGAGAAGGATGAACAGATCTCTTTCTGGAAGCACACAAGCAGGAAGACAGTGCAGCAACATCTTTAAAGTACTGAAAATTGGGGCCAGGCACAGTGGCTCATGCCTGCAAAATCTCAGCACTATGGGAAGCCGGGGACGGCAGATTGCTTGAGTCCAAGTTTGAGACCAGCCTGGGCAACATGGCGAAATCCCATCTCTACAAAAAATAAAACAGGCCGGACGCGGTGGCTCACCCCTGTAATCCCAGCACTTTGGAAACCTGAAGCGGGTGGATCATGAGATCAGGAGATCGAGACCATCCTGGATAACACGGTGAAACCTCGTTTCTACTAAAAATACAAAAAAATTAGTCAGGCGTGGTGGCACGCACCTGTAGTCTCAGCTGCTCGGGAGACTGAGGAAGGATAATCACTTGAACTCGGGAGGCGGAGGTTGCAGTGAGCCAAGATCATGCCGCTGCACTCCAGCCTGGGTGACAGAGAGACTCCGTCTCACATACATACAGACATACATACATAGAGAAAATTACTTGTATTACTTGTATAACACAAACCAGTAACTCTCAACCAAGAACAGATACACTGAATAGTCTATATAGCTAAAAATCTTCCCACAAAAAACACTCCAGGTCCAAGTAGGTTTTAATGGTAAGTTCCACAAAACTTCCGTTTTTTAATAGAAACAGAGTCTCCCTATGTTGCCCAGGCTGGTCTTGAACTCCTGGGCTCAAGGGATCCTCCTGCCTTGGCCTCCCAAAGTGCTAGGATTACAGGCGTAAGCCACCACACCCAGCCCCCACAAAACTTTTTTTTGAGATGGAGTCTTGCTTTGTCGCCCAGGCTGAATGAAGTGCAGTGGTACAATCTCGGCTCACCGCAACCTTTGCCTCTTGGGCTCAAGAGATTCTCCTGCCTCAGCCTCCCAAGCAGCTGGGACTACAGGCGCCGCCACCACGCCAGGTTGATTTTTGTATTTTAGTGGAGATGGGTGAGCCATCTCGCCACCGTATTGGCCAATCTGGTCTCAGACTCCTGACCTGGCCTCCCAAAGTGTTGGGATTACAGGCGTGAGCCACTGCACCCAGCCCCCCACCAAACATTTTTAAAACAAAAAATCCTTTCAGAACACTTAGGAGGAAATACCTCTCCAATCATTCTACAAGAATATTACTCTGTTAATACCAAAACCAGACAAAGATACAAGGGAAGAGGAAAAAAAAGAAAACAAAAACACCAACATCCCTCATGAATATAAATGCAAGAATCCTAGGCGGGCGCAGTGGCTCACGCCTGTAATCCCAGCACTTTGGGAGGGCGAGGCAGTGGGATCACCTAAGGTCAGAAGTTCAAGACTGCCTGGCCAATAGGGTGAAACCCCATCTCTACTAAAAATACAAAAATTAGCCGGGCGCGATGGCACACGCCTGTAATCCTCACTACTTGGGAGGCTGAGGCAGACGGATCACTTGAGGTCAGGAGTTTGGGACCAGTTTGGCCAACATGGTGAAACCCCGTCTCTACTGAAAATACAAAAAACTAGCTCGGCGTGGTGACGGACACCTGTAATCCCAGTTACTTAGGAGGCTGAGGCAGCAGAATCACTTGAACCTGGGAGGTGGGGGTTATAGTGAGCCAAGATAGCGTCACTGCACTGCAGCCTGGGTGACAGAGCAAGACTCAGCCTCAAAACCAAAACAAAAAAACTCAACAATATGCTAAAATAAATAATAAAACATCATGACTGAAGAGGGGGTTATCCCAGGAATGAACAACTGGTTTAGTATTCAAGAATCAGTCAGTATAATTCATCATATTACCAAAATAGAAAGATACCATATTAATAATCTCAATAAATGCAGGAAAAAAAACACCCGACAAAATCCAGTAGCCTTCCTGATCAAGTAAACTAGGAACCGTATTCTGGGGACTTCCTCGGACTCATAAAGGGCACGGGCAAAAACCCCACACACAGCATCACACTCAGTGGTGCCGATTATAGACCAGGAGCGAGGGCGTCCACTCCCACCACTCGCATCCAAACTCTCCCACTCCACGCCTTCCCGATCAGGAGCGAGGGCGTCCATTCCCACCACTCCCATCCAAACTGCCCTGGAGGCTCTAGACAGTGCCATCAGGCAAGACAAATAAAAGGGCATCCGGACTGGAAAGGAAGAAGTGAAACTGCTTTTACTGTGGATGACATGATCATCTACACAGAAAACCTGATGGCAACTACAAGAAAAGCCAGTAAGATTAGTGAGTTGAGCAAGGTTGCAGGCTACACGATCAACATACAAGAACTGTACTGGCCGTTTATATTCAGTAAACGGATTTTTTAAAAATACTATTTAGAAGACCAAAAAAATACCTTAACAGATAAATGAAAAAATCTGACAAAACATCAAAACATGGTAAAAAAAAAAAAAAATGTTAAATTAAAAACAACCCAAATAAACAGAGAGCTTTCCAGGGGTCAGAAAACTCCAGTTAAGATGTTCCCAATTTATCTATGGACTCAATTCAATCCCAATCAAAATTTCACAAAAATGTTCCCAGAAATTGACAAAGTGATTCTAAAATTCATATGGAAAATGGAAGATCTCAAATAGCCATAACAGCTCTGAAAAAGCACAGGGTTAGAGCATGAATACCACCTGACCTCAAGAATTATTTTAAAGCTACAACAATCCAAAACAGCATGGCGTTGATATAAAAAGATAAACAAGTGGATCAACCAAATACACATCCGCACAGCTGATTTCTGACAAAGGCACAAAGACAATCCAATAGAGAAATAATCTTTACAACAAGCTCCACTAAAACAACTGAACACCTTGGGCAAAGGAATGAACTCAGGTTCACACCTTGCATCATACAAAAACATTAACTCAAAATGGATCACAGACCTAAATACACAACTTAAAGCTACAAAATGTCTAGAAGAAAACAGGAGATAATCTTTGTGACCTTGAGTTAGGAAAAAAGTTATCAGCTAGGAAACTGAAGTCCAAACCAAAAGAACAAACTGAGGCCAGACGTAGTGGCTTACACCTGTGATCCCAGCACTCTGGGAGGCAGAGGCAGGCAGATCATTTGAGCTTGAGTTCGCAACCCACCTGGGCAACATAGCGAAACCCCGTCTCTACAAAAAATACAAAAATTAGCCAGGTGTGGTGGCATGTGCCTGTAGTCTCAGCCAGTCAGGAGGCTGAGGCAGGAGGATCACCTGAGCCTGGGAGGTGGAGGCTGCAGTGAGCTCAGATCACGAGACTGCACTCCAGCCTGGGCGACAGAACCACACCCTGTCTCAAACTGAAAACTTGGACCCCGTAAAAATTTTGCAGTTCTATTCTTCAAAAGACACTTACAAAAAAGAAAGCCACAGACAGGGACAAAGTCTACGTATGGCACAAATGTGAAAAGGGACTTGCATCCAGAATACATAAAGATCGCTCACAAGTCAACAGTAAAACAACAAATCCAATCTAAAATAACTGGCAAAAATCAGAAGGGACATTCCACCACAGAAGACATATGGTGGCAAATAAGCACAAGAGAAGCCACTCCACAATCTCAGTGATGAGGGAAGCTCAACCTAAACTCCGAGGAGATGCCGCCGCACACCCATCGGGACGACGGAACTCCTAAGCCCGCCCACCACACGCGCCGGCGAGGACGTGGAGCAGCAGGAACTCTCACCGCTGGCAGGACGCGCGACGGTGCGGCCACCTTGGAAGATAGTCTGACAGTTTCTAAAAGTTAAACATAAGCACAAATATATGATCCAGCCATTCCACACCTAGGTATCCATCCAAGGAAATAAAACCGTGGGTCCCGACAACAACTTGTACCCGAATGTTCGCAGCCGCTTTCTTTGTCACAGTCAAGAACTGGAAACACTCCACACACTCCAACAGGCAAACGAAGGAACAAACGCGACATCCACACAGGGGAACACTGCCCAGCACACGCCAGGCGTCGAAGGAGCCCAAAATAATTACGCTGAGGGAAGGAAGCCAGACCAAAAGAAGAACATATTGTAGGATTTCATTTAGACAAAGCTCTAAGGAAGGCAACGCATCTACAGGCCCAAAAGCAGACTGCTGCAGCCTGGGGAGAAAGGGGTGTGGGCAGGAGAGAACTTTTGGGTGACGGACAGGTTCATCATCTGGACTGCAGCAAGGGTTTTATACATGTTTTACATGCGTGTGCATATATCAAAAATTATCGAACTGTATGCTTTAAATATAAGCAGCTTATTATGTTAATTACGCCTCAAAAAGAGGTTTTAAAAAATAACTACACAGCAATCATCCCAACCGCACCCGTCTATTCCAGACTTCGTTTGTTCTACAGCTTTAAACAACCTCCACAGCTCAGGACAAAGGGAAACGGGTGGCATGAAATCACCACGGCTTCTGTCGCTGACCTCAGAAATGCCCTTTTCCATCCTAAAGAGTTTCACAAAAACAACGCAGCTCTGCGTTCCAGTTATTCTTTCTCTAGATCAGGAACCTGCAAGCGCTTCCTGTAAAGGACCAAATCACACATACTCTGGGGTTTGTAGGCCACATGGTCTCTCTCACACCTACTCAGCCTTTCTGCTGTGGCACAGAACAGCCACAGACGGCACCGGCGAGGGCGGGCCATGCACCTGTAACACTTTACTCACAAAAGCAGGCAGGGCCTTCCGGAGGAGCAGTAGCCACCATGTCATCTGGGAACTTGCTAGAAATGCACATTCTCAGACCCTACCTCGGACCTGGGAACCCACAGTTCTGGGGATGGAGCCCAGAGCATGTCATTTCAGAAGCCAGTCCATGATTTCAAAGCCTGGGTTTGAATATGCTGGTCTAGAAAACCGGCCCAGTGATGAGCTGATCTGATTTAAAGGGAACACACCCCAAGGCAAACACTCAAGGGCCAGGAACTGCTGACCCCGCTCCCAGTTGGGGTCCTGGGCCACCTCAGATAAAACATGAATCTCGCCAGGCGCAGTGGCTCACGCCTGTAATCCCAGCTCTTTGGGAGGCCAAGGTGGGTAGATCACAAGGTCAGGAGTTCAAGACCAGCCTGGTGAACATGGCCCACCAACATGGTGAAACCCCGCCTCTACTAAAAATTTAAAAATTAGCCGGGCATGGTGGCAGGTGCCTATAATCCCAGCTACTCAGGAGGCTGAGGCAGGAGAATCCCTTGAACCTGGGAGGCAGAGGTTGCAGTGAGCTGAGACAGTATCACTGCACTCCAGCCTGGGTGACAGACCATGACTCCAACTCAAAAACAAAAACAAAAAAAACCAAGAGTTCCCTGACCAAGCCACTCATGGGGGAGAAAAAAAAAAGAAAAGAAAAGAAAATAACATTCCTGATAAACCTGTTACTCCATTTCCTGACTGACAAGTTTCAGCGCTTTCAAAAACAAAAAACACAAAACACAAAACACCATTCCAAAACCTCTCTGCTGCCCTTCCATGATGCCGCAGCACGCTCCGCACAGCCACTGCCTGATCCTCCCTAGGGGGCGATTCGGCCTTGGCATCTAGAACGGGGGCATCTGAGCTGGTCCCACACACACCAGCCGAGACCACCCTATGCTGCAGACACCAAACATACGGGTTTAAGGACCAGGAATCCCGTGTGTCCACGTGTGCCTGCACACACATTGTCGCGAGATAAAACACCACATTCCAAGAAAATAACGTCTGGCTGTCCAAAGATTACTTCTGGTTAAAGTCGCAAATAATCAGTATTGCCGTATTTCCCTTTATGAAGTACCTCTTCGCACTCTTCCTTGCTCAATGCTTAAAATGTCAATATTTACTTAAAATGTTTTGCAGGCCGGGCGCGGTGGCTCAAGCCTGTAATCCCAGCACTTTGGGAGGCTGAGGCGGGCGGTTCACCCGAGGTCAGGAGTTCGAGACCAACCTGACCAAGAGGCAGAAACTCCAAATCTCCTAAAATTACCAAATTAGCCGGGCGTGGTGGTGCACGCCTGTAATCCCAGCTACTCAGGAGGCTAAGGCAGGAGAACTGCTTGAACCCAGGAGGCGGAGGGTGCGGTGAGCCCAGATAACACCATTGCACTCCAGCCTGGGCAACAAGAGCAAAGTTCTGCCCCCAGAATAAATAAATCAATAAAAATAAAAACATAAAATATAAAAATCTTTTGCAAATCCAGAGAAACATGTCAAGAAGATACAATACTTCAAAAATAGAATGAGGAAAGAAATCCAGTTTTTAAATGGAAGAGCAACATCGCTTCAACCCCATTCTCCTCTCAAAAATCGCCAAGAGCCCAGCTCTAGGATGAAGGAAGCATTGTCTCGAGCTCAAGCACACGTAGGGCAGGAGGCAGCTGGGAGGAGGCGGCCGGGGGCCAAGCAGCTGCGCGGGCAGACGCCAGGGAGTCACGCCGACGCGCTCTGGCACCAAAGCGCTGCCACGGGAGGGGAGGTCTTGCAGAAGCAGGATCAGGGGCTGGTCCACACGTCTGCATAAGAGCCATCCACGGGGCTCCTAGGTCCCCTCCCCACTGCAGCCATTGGCACATCAGCCTCGACACGACCAGACGGAAAAGAATTGGCAATATGGGGAAATGCCCCTTTGAAGTCGAGGTCTGAAGCCAACCAAAGGAATGCAGAGCAAACCAGCAGGACAAACTGTCAAGGAAAACAGTAACGTCTGCAGCAACAGGAGAAAGACACGGCATCCGCAAGTCACAACAGGTAAGAGCTTTTACAAAGAGAAGACAGGATACCTTAGAAACGAAAATGAAATCATGAAACTAAAAGTAGCCAACAAAGAAAGTGCTGGATGATAAGGCGGAGACCTCCAGAGAGTAACCCTGAGCCACAAGGGGACAGCAGGGAGGCCACAGCAAGAGCACCAGTGCCAGGAGGACCAACGTCAAGCCCTAGGGAGCGCTGAGCAGGAGATGCCGCGGGCGCCGTCCCAAAGATCGGGGCATGAGCCTCGTGGTAACGAAAACCTGACAAGGGCCCAGCAGGTGCCCAACACAGGGCCAAACACAAGCCGCCTCGAGGTGTCTGGCAAGACGACATTTTGAATGCCAGATCCAAGAGGAGGTTTCGAAAGCTCCTGAAGGACACAGGTCACATGTCAGAGCCCAAGGCAGATGGCAGGGGACTTTGCCATGGGGACACTGGAGGCAAAACACTGAGGAGGGCTGACAAGTGTTCTGTTCCAGCCCTCCACACACGGGTGCCCACTCACCCGGTCAGCCATGCAACACCCAAAGCACGTGCCTCCCAGGCACCTAGCTGCACAGTGTGCTGTGGTCACTCAGATAAGGACGAACCCAGGAGGGGAACCCCTAGAACCCCACACCAGGAAGAGCAGAGAAATACCCAGGGCAGGCAGGTGGGGCCAGCTGGCCGTCGGCCTCTGGACCACAGAGGGAGGGACAGGGAAGAACGCTGGAGCAAGGACGGAGCAGCCAGAGATCCTGAGAAAACCAAGCAAGGGAGTAAAAACCAAGATGCTGCCTAACTCTAGGAACACACAGTGGAGAGGAAATGAAGTCAGGCACACAACTCCAAGACAGAAAGCAGTGGCACGAGACAGGAAATGAGGTAAGGACACACAGTGCTCCAGAAAGAAAATGAGATAAGGACACAGAGAGCTCCAGACAGGAAATGAGGTCAGGACACAGAGGGCTCCAGAAAGGAAATGAGGTCAGGACACAAGACAGGAAATGAGGTCAGGACACAGCTCCAGACAGGAAATGAGGACAGGACACAAAGAATTCCAGATAGGAAATGAGGTCAGGACACAGAGCGGCACAGACAAGAAATGAGGTCAGAACACAGAGGGCTCCAGACAGGAAATGAGGTCAGGACACAAGACAGGAAATGAGGTCAATACACAGAATGTTCCTGACAGGAAACGAGATCAGGACACAGAGAGAGCTCCAGACAAGAAATGCAGTCTGGACAGTGTGCTCCAGACAGGAAATGAAGTCAGGACAAAGGGTGGCACAGACAGGAAATGAGGTCAGGAGACAGAGAGCATCAGACAGGAAATGAGGTCAGGAGACAGAGAGCTCCAGACAAGAAATGAGGTCAGGGATACAGAGTGGCTCAGACAGGAAAAGAGATCAGGACACAAGAGTGGCACAGACAGGAAATGAGGTCAGTACACAGAATGTTCCTGACAGGAAATGAGATCAGGACAGAGAGAGCTCCAGACAAGAAATGCAGTCCGGACAGTGTGCTGCAGACAGGAAATGAGGTCAGGACAAAGGGTGGCACAGACAGGAAATGAGGTCAGGACA
>NC_045434.1:219577559-219606387 GCF_002776525.5 Piliocolobus tephrosceles
TGAGGTCAGGACAAAGGGTGGCACAGACAGGAAATGAGGTCAGGACACAGTGTGGCACAGACAGGAAATGAGGTCAGGACACAGTGTGGCACGGTCAGGACACAGTGTGGCAGAGACACGAAATGAGGTCAGGACACAGCATGTTCCAGACAGGAAATGAGTTCAGGACAGAGAGCTCCAGGCAGGTAATGAGGTCAGGACACAGAAAGCTCCAGGCAGGAAATGAGGTCAGGACACAGAGCTCCAGGCAGGAAATGAGGTCAGGACACAGGGTGTTCCAGACACGAAATGAAGTCAGGACACAACATGCTCCAGACAGGAAATGGTCAGGACACAGCATGCTCCGGGCAGGAAATGAGGTCAGGACACAGTGTACCAGATAAGAAATGGGGTCAGAAGACATCACTCAGTCATATTAATCAGCCAAAGGATAGATTTATCAAAACTCAAGACACACGGTGTCAGCACGTGGGGCTGTGTCAGCTACAGGTCTAAGCAGCTGGACCGAGGTCAAGCACCACAGTGCTTGTCGCTCAGGTACGTGGGGTCAACAGAAGACTATACAGCAAGAATGGGGAGCGTCCCTGCCTGTGGAAAGTGGGGGAGGACAGGATGGGGACACTGGCTGCCATCATTCAGCTTTTGATATGCCATGGACTCCTTAGCTAAAGATAAAAGACAAAAGAAAGGCCACGTGGTGGGGTGACAAACACCAGAGAGAAGCTTGCCTAACAGGCATGTGAGGTGTGGCGCCAGTCCACAGCACGCACCACATGACAGAGAGGTGACATTGTGGGGCAGTGCCCAGCCATGTCCCCTAAAAGCCACCTGTACCCAAGTGCACAGCACAGGCATTTGGAGGAAAGAAGTGTTGTGGTGGCTATCTCCACTCTCAGAAATCCCCCAGAACTCACCTGACCGCAGGGACCCCACAGGTGTGCAGCAGGTGGCTGCATGCCTCAGGTGCATGTGCCAATGGACCATGCTATTCCACCAGCAAATGCCCTGCGCACCACACACACACACACACACACACACACACACACAGTGACCACAGTCTGGCCGAGACTGTGATAACTTCAGAACAAAGAGAAGACTCCAATTTGGCTCCTACCTCCCAGTCCACTTCACCCCTCCCCAGAGATGGTGGTGACGGCCACAAGTCTAGGCACAAGGCCAGACAGGTAGACCTGTCACCGCACACAAGGACAGGCTGACGGCTGAAGGCCGCGTCCTCAACGTGCCCAGACTGAATATCAAGTAAATTAAAATAGAAAGCAGTCCAGCAGGCATCTAAGTAGAATCTTGAGCCTTCGGGCAGGGATGCTAATCCTAGGATGAGGCACTGCCATTTCAGGGCTGTTCAAGACGGGGACATGTCACGCTGGAGACCACAGTGCAGCAGAGTCCCCCAAGCACCCTGTGACACGAAGACCCATGGGGGGGAGCAGAGCCGAGCCCTTCCGCCCCCTCCAACGGGCACCACGCTCGGGGACCGGTTGGGCCAGCACTCTCGCAGGTGCACCAGCAGGCTGTGGCCTCCTCTAATGTGGACCTTCCAGATTCTTCACAATCAGCATCTGGAGGGGAACAAGCAGTTCCCACGTGGGTCCAACACCTCAGAGAAGCAGCGCCAGTGCCAACCCCAGCCCCCCATGGTCACTGGAGCCCACCTGGAATGTCTAGAATGGTGCCTTCTGTCCAAGAGTCACGTGAGGCAGCTCCAGACAAGCATCCATGGTCTGAAGACCGGGTGCCTGGCCCTTGCCGCCATGGTCCACACAGCCAGGGTGGGCGTCCAGAAGGACCCAGAGCCTTCTCTTCCAGCAGCAGGCGCTCTGGGGATACCACTGTGGCCCAAGAGGTGCGCAGACCACCAGAAAGCAACCCTCAGCCAGGCTGGCATCGATGCCCAGCCCCCGCACACACCTACTCCCTGCTGTCACTGTGGGCTCTCACCCCTGGTATGGGGGGCACAACGCTCCCAAAGGCCTCGAGCCAGGGCCACACCAGTGCACAGGGGACCTGCACCTCACTCCCGGGGCCTCTGTATGCAGCACCACCAGCTCCATCCTCCATCTGCTCGCACCGTTCCTAGCTGTCAGCACTGAGGGCATGTGGCTCATTTAGTAAGTGCACACGTGTTGGGAAGATGTCCTCAGGAACAAAAGTGAGGAGGCCCTGGCAGAGGCCAGCAGCCCCCGAGACAGGGCGTATGTGCAGGAAGGGCTGACAGGCACACCAGGCTGCGTGTCCTGTTCATTTCGCTTCCTCCAAGTGTGTGTCCATGGACGACCTGCACTCACAAGTGGGTTGTGAACAAAGGGATATACCAAAACTCAGGAAGTCCCCTTTATGGATAACTCCAGACCCCAAAGTCTGGAGAGCCTCCCAGCTTTTGCCTGCTGTGCTGGAGCCTGTGATGTCGGCCTGGGTGCTCCGGACTCCCCAGGGAAGGCTGCGCTGCACGCGGGTGCAGGACTCACAGAGCAGCTAAAGCAACTGAACCGAATTGCGTTATGAAATATTTACTCCAATTTAGCAATTCTCACTATTTTTTTTTTTCAGACAGGGTCTCACTCCATCACCCAGCCTGGAGTGCAGTGGCGTGACGTGGGCTCACCGCAACTTCTGCCTCCCAGGTTCAAGCTATTCTCATGCCTCAGCCTCCCGAGTAGCTAGGATCACAGGTACCTGCCACCATGCCTGGCTAATTTTTGTATTTTTAGTAGAGACGGAGTTTTGCCATTTTGGTCCAGCCTGGTCTCAAACTCCTGACCTCAAGTGATCTGCCCATCATCTCCAACTCCCAAAGTGCTGGGATTACAGGTGTGAGATACCACGCCCGGCCTCACTTTCTTCTTCTAATGTTTAATAGTTCAGTCTTCCATGGATGTGCTGGGACCATGAGAAGGCTCTTCCAGAAGAGCTGAGCACCAGCCTGGTGCTGGCCCTGAGGGAGGAACCTATACCACGAGCTTGGGGACAGCTGTGAGGACACTGGCCAGGTCCTCTGGAGGGCTACAGACTGTGCCAGAAAGGCCCGTGAGCAAGGGGCTGCTCCCTTCCCCGAGCTGTACCTGCTCCGCGGGCACTGACTGCTGGGCCACCAGGCTTCTCTCGAACGTGGAAATAAAGACCCTCAGTCAGCAACTCAGACGGACGAAAGCCCTCCATAGGTCCAAACACCATGACACGAAGGGGCCCGGCAGAGGTAGTGCCAGGTGGGACCCAGGCCCACGCTGCTTCCAGGGAGGCTGAGTGCGGCCCTGCACCAGGGTCAGAACGGGGAGCAGCCTCCCCAGCAGCCACAGCACCCTCCTGGGGCCCAGGGGATTCTCAATCGAGCCAGGCCACAGCAAACCCTGGTCTTGAGACACAGCCCCCTATTCAGCTTTCTCACCTTGCATGGAGCAGCTAAAAATGAATGGACTCGTTCTTTACAAGACTTCTGAAAACTTAAGGTAGGATAAAGTTTGTTATTAAACTGGAGAAAAAGGGACAGTTTCCAACCCTCCATGTCTGAAGAGCACCCTGCCAGCCCTCGGCTCCTCCTCCTCCTCGGATCTCTCACCGGGGGGTGCACAGAGACCTGGCAGGAAACCCCGAGAGGCCTCCCCACAGGTGTGCAGAGCACTGGCAAAGACCAGCGTCACTCCCACATGCCACAGCGCGTCTGGGCACAGCCACTGCCAGGAACAGTGAAATGTCAACGGACATGACAGCTGGGGAGGCCTCCAGAGACGAGGCCAGATAAGCCGGCTCAGCGCACTGTGCCCGGAGCCAAGGGGCGGGGAGGGAAGCGAGAAGGGGAGAAGCTGCGCGTTTGTGCCACTGGCCAACAACAACCAGACTCGGGAAAATGGTTGACATTCACAGGGAAAGAAACGCTTTGCCGTTCATTTTTCTAGAAAAAGCCACTGTGTACAAACGCAACTTCACAGCGGAGACCTGTGAACCTATCGCACACACTGGGCTCCACCAGTGACACGGAGCAGGTTCCCCCACGCCCAGCACCAGCCCCCCCCAGATGCTGCCCACACAGAGGCAGTCACCGTTAGGCAGGCAAGAGCTCTACGGCCAAAGGAGGGCGGCTGCAGCTGGGGATGAGCCTCGATGGCCCCACACCACCTGGGGACCAGGACAGGAGCGGACACGCCATACGTCACTGCAGCGTCACTGCAGCGGGCCGTGAGGGCACTTGAGAGCTGGGAAAGCCCTGCTGGCTCTGAAATAAGACGTCAGCAGGGGCCGGGGCGGGGGCAGGGTGTAGGGGCGGGGCCGGGGCAGGGGGAGGGTGTAGGGGCGAGGCCGGGCGCCAGGCTCAGCCTGTAATCCCAGCACTGTGGGAGGCCAGGCGGGAGGAGGGCTTAAGCCCAGGAATTCAGGAGCAGCCTGGGCCACAGAGCGAGACCCCATCTCTACAAAAAATAAATAAATAAAAGGACATCGGCAGATACCAGGACCTACGGGCAGCCAACAGAAGGACAACTCAGGCGTCAAAACTGACTAGAATGTAGAATGGACAGTAAGAGTGACTCTTTCCAAACATGGTCCGCGGCGCTACTAACTGGCAGGAAGGCAGGCGGGAGGAGAAAGGCGAGGCTCCAGCGGCAGCAGTGGCCAGGAGTGCAGTCAGCGCCCGGCCCGACGTCCCCATCCCTAAGACAAGCAGACTCACCAGGGATCTGGCCCACCGGGAGAAAGTTCATGGGGGCAGGGGACTTTCAGGGTCCAAAGTCCCCTTTGGCAGATTACTCATTAATCACCAAGGGAGGGGCTCTCCTGAGGAAAGCATGGGGGCCGCTTGCTCCTGATGCGTCCCATGCCTCTGACAGGGCACCCACCCCCCCGGGGTTGCCCCTACCCACCTGCTCGTCTGGGCCCTGCCAATGCACAGCCGGCTGCCCGGGGCAACAAGGCAGGCCCAAGAGAAGAGTCAGTGAGCCGCCAGGCAGGTCCCAGGCAAAGTAAACCACTGAAAAGGGAGTGGCAGACACAGGCAGAGCGTGGCCAGGGGAGCCAGCTTCCCAGACTTGGTCATGGTGTCACGGTCACACACCACATGCCCTTACTTTTAGAAATTCAGACTGAAGGGCTGAGCAGGGAGGACCCCACTGACTGAAACCTTCTCTCAAACAACCTGCAAAAAGCTGCGAAAACAATCGTGGCGAGAGGCCAGTGCCAGCAGCAGCCGAGCTCGGTGAATGCGGACTCACCATGTTCTTCCTGCAACTTCACTGTAGGGAGGTTTGGAGGTTTCTCAAAATAAAAACACCCAAACCAAGGACAGGCAGCAGGCTTGGCTTGCAAACGGACCACTTCCTGCTCCTCCGTCAGCCGTGGACAGCGGCACACCTGGGCAGCAGTGGCCACCCCACAGCCGAGGACGCACCGGGAACAGACATCGGGTTCTGGGATGGCCAGAGCAGCGCGAGGGCTGCCCAGCACCATGTCGGGCTCTCTGTTGAGCAGGGCAACGAGCATCCTTAACTTTTAAGACACACTGAGTGGTTTCTTTAAAACAGGTGGCCATGGCCGGGCACGGTGGCTCATGCCTGTAATCCCAGCACTTTGGGAGGCCAAGGTGGCTGGATCACTTGAGGTCAGGAGTTAGAGACCAGCTTGGCCAACATGGTGAAACCCCGTCTCTACTAAAAATACAAAAATTAGCGGGGCGTGGTGGCATGTGCCTGTAATCCCAGTTACTGGAGAGGCTGGAGGCAGGAGAATCACTTGAATCCGGGAGGCGGGAGGCGGAGGTTGCAGTGAGCCAAGATTGCATGACTGCACTCCAGCCTGGGGAATAGAGTGAAACTCTGTATCAAAAAAAAAAAAAAAACAGGTGGCCAAAAGATGCAAGCTGCAACAGCAGCAAAACACCGAACTCCAACAACCTGAAATGTTCTGACTGTAACAAACTCTCCAACTATAAAAACATCTCCAATTCCAGTTCAACAACCTGGGTCATAATTGACGAATCCAACAAAACCTGTGGCCTGTTGAGCAGGAGGCAGGACAGGGAGGCCCCATGAGGCCAAGGCTGGTGAGTTGGTTGGAGCTGGGGACACCGTGAGCCCTCTGTGCTGGCTCTTCCCTCCCCCACACTTTCGGCCCCAACAACAGCAGCGGGGGAATCGAGCATCTCTCAGCTGGCTCTCCACTCACTACCTTGCTCTCACTTTCAGAAACATCTCTTCCCAGTAAGAATCACCTGGGGTCAGTTTCTGCCCACTCAGACCACACCATGGGTGAGGAGCTGGTCACCCGGGACCATCAAAGGCAGAGACACTTGAAAGGGTCCCCTCAGCCTTGCTCTCAAACAGCCCTGGGGCATCGAAGGCTGAACTGAGCAGAGAAGTGGCTCCCATTGCCGGGCACCCCCCGGTGGCACAGCTGTGCACGTGGCCAGCAACAGCAGGAACACCCGGGCTGCACACTGGACCCTGGAGCCTCACACGTCCTCAGCCTGTGGGCTTCCCCCAGCATCTCCACAAATGAGGCAAGCGGCCCTGTGGACCCAACCACAATGGGACCCAATGCCCAGGCCCAGGCCAGACGCACCCTGCGCGCCCACTGACGATGCTGCCATGGAAGCTGGCCTCCAACTCAGAGCCGACTATCAGGGCAGCAGTGCCAGGCGGCACCAAGAACCAACAGCAGTCGACCACATCTGCCACTGGCCTGACAGCCTCGCCGGCTGCCTCACAGGCTCCAGGCGTTTTGCTAAGTACCTACGGGAATCCATCAGCTGACCACCAGGCTGGCTGGCTGTGGGCACAGTCCCCATGCCAACACCCGGACGCGGCTCCTGAGATGGCTTGTGGGACCCAGCTGCCTCTTCCAAACAGGAGGGGGGCTGATGGGAAACTGAGGCCTAGAAAAGTAACGGAACGCGGCCCACACTTAGAGTAAGAAGGTAGCCCAGCCATGCTCCTAACCCCTAAGCCATGCTGCCTCTCTCTACGCTCCTAGAAACTTCCACTTGACTGAAATAATCCAAAAGTACACCGACCACTATTTGCACAGAGAAGACATGAGAAGGAAAGACTGAGTTCAACAGCAAACCCAGCTGCAGTGACTTTCACTTCACTGTGGGCAAAGGAAAACCAAGAGGCACAGTCAGTGCCTGCCAGAGAGGCTGCCCCACGCCTTTCTTGAACCAGCGCAGAGCTCAGCCCGCCTCGGGTCAAAGGCTGCCTGTCCAGGCCCCGCCACTGCCAGGCTTCCTTTTGAATCCAATAAGCAGCGTCACAGTTGCATTGCCCCAGTGGCACAGGGGCCCCAGCGTTATTTGCAAAACAAAAAGTGAGGACCCTCCACTGGAGAGCCACCCTGCGGCGCCCCTCATTAATATTCAACAGTTAGGACAAAGCCGGACAAAAGAGCAGAGCGGGTCACCAAGCTGGGAACCCACCCTGAGTCCCAGCCTGCTCCTGATTCCAAGATGGGGCCTTTGGAAGCCAAGTAACGGAAATGGCTGCCAGGCAGCGTGAGTCCAGGCAGCCCCGGCGAGGGGATGCGGCAGCGTGGGCACCACCCAGCCAGACCAACGCAGAGCCCAGGAGCTCCCCCCAGAACCTGGTGGTCTCAGGGCCTGGAAAGGCAGCTGGCCAGGCCCCCAGGCTCTCGGGAAGGAACGTGGGCTGCTCCAGAAAGTACCCACAAGCACCCGAGCCTCTCCGTGAAGCACCGGAGCCAAAGAGCAGACACCAAACAACCCAGGCCCACCTCCTCACCCGTCACCACCAGCAGAGCCAAACAAGTCAACATGGGGCTGAGACCGGTCCCAGCCCACATGCCCCGGAGAAGGGGCGGGCACGCTGCGTCCAAGGGCGGTCCCAGCTGCGTCGGCAATGGTGTGTCCAGGGGAAGCAGGCCAAGGTGTGCAGCCGGCAGTGAGGCTCCTTCCCGAAAGCCAGACTGGATGCGGGCCGGGGCAGCTGTGCGCTCCCCAAGGGCACCCGTGAAGCCCAGGAAAGAGGAAGAGCAAGTCCTGATGCCAGGAGCAGGCCCTGGGGCTCCTGCTTTCAGGGAAAAGTCCAGGTCAAGCCAGCAGATTGTCCCAGAAACCCCAAGTGGCCAGGGCAGGGATAATACACACTCCTTGCCTGGTGGCTACACCCCAACCCCAGGGAGCCGTTTCTAGGGGTTGCCAAGAAAACGGCACCTCGCCCAGGGTCCACCACACCACTCACATTTGGCAACGGGATTCCAAAGGGAGGAATCTGATGGGCTTCGGTGTGGTGGGAAGTATTTTCAGAGAAGCCATCACTTTGCTAAAAGAACTTTCTCCAGGATCTGGCAGGACATAACTTCAGAGCGAGAAGAGAGGAGGGAGACGGAAGCTGCAAACAGGCCCCTGGTCATTTTGGGAACCTGGGGTCCTCTCGCTGCCCTTCCCTGGCCCCAGGCTGAGGGTGGCCCTTGACCCAAGCCCTTCCCTCTCTGGCTGCACACACCCATGCACACCTGTGCACACACATGCCCATGGTTCCTTTTTTTTTTTTAAGACAGAGTCTCGCTCTGTTGCCCAGGCTGAAGTGCAGTGGCACAATCTCAGCTCACGGCAAACTCTGACTCCCAGGTTCAAGTGATTCTCCTGCCTCAGCCTCCCAAGTAGCTGGGACTACAGGTGCATGCCACCACACCTGGCTAACTTTTGTATTTTTAGCAGAGATGGGGTTTCACCATATTGGCCAGGTTGGTCTTGAACTCCTGACCTCGTGATCCACCTGCCTCGGACTCCCAAAGTGCTGGGATTACAGGCATGAGCCACTGTGCCCAGCCTGTGCCCGTGGCTCTTGCACGGGCCTCCCAGAAAGTAGCAGCAGCCTGGCCACAGTGGGCAAGGTGGAGGTCCCTGAGACCCCGGCAGGTTCCTCTTTGCTGCTGCCACAGGCCAGGCACACAGCAGGTGCTCCTTCATGGAACAGCAGCCCCGCTCAGGCCTGACTGCCGCATCTCACTCTGAGACTGCCTCCCCCAAAGGCACTCACAGCCCGTGGCCCCAGCAGGTGACTGTCATGTCTGCATCACACAGAAGCCCTTTCCATGAGCACCACCAGTCCCGGCAGAGCCCCCGCCCAGCTCGCACAAAGGAGGGGTGGGGAGTCTGACTCACAGACGGCGCTACACGCTGAGGCTCACAGAGCGTCTCCCCTTACAAAGACGAATCTGGCGCCAAGACGCTCCAGCTTCCTGACCACCACAGCAGAGGACGGAGGCAGCCTCCGGCAACAGAGGGAGGATCAGACCACGGTGCATGCCGTAGACAAACAGGAGACAGAAATCTACAACAAGTGGAACAGAATCACTAACCAGAGTAGAGAAAGAAGTACAACTAAGCAAAAGCCCCCACACCCAACTCGACTCAAAGAGGGACTCGGGCTGGGCGCGGTGGCTCAAGCCTGTAATCCCAGCACTTTGGGAGGCCGAGATGGGCGGATCACGAGGTCAGGAGATTGAGACCATCCTGGCTAACACACGGTGAAACCCTGTCTCTACTAAAAAAAAAAAAAAAATACAAAAAACTAGCCGGGCGAGGTGGCAGGCGCCTATAGTTCCAGCTGAGGCAGGAGAAGGGCGTAAACCCCAGAGGCGGAGCTTGCAGTGAGCTGAGATCCGGCCACTGCACTCCAGTCTGGGCGACAGAGCGAGACCCCGTCTCAAAAAAAAAAAAAAAAAAAAGAGGGACTCAGACATTCCTCAAAGAGGATACAGGAGGGGCCGATAAGCACACGAAAAAATGCTCAACATACTAGTCATCAGGGAAATGAAAGGCAAAACCACAATGAGATGCCACCTCACACCCATTAGGATGGCTGCTGTCAAAAAACAGAACGAGTGCTGGAGAGGATGCGAAGACAGTGTTGCTCGAACGCTGTTGCTGGAAGTGGAAAATGCTGCAGCCACTATGAAAAACAGTCGGTTCTTCAAAAAGAAAAACGGGCTGAATGTGGTGGCTCACGCCTGTAATCCCAGCACTTTGGGAGGCCAGGAGTCAGAGACCAGCCTGGTCAACATGGCGAAATACTGTCTCCACTAAAAATACAAAAATTAGCCAGGTGTGGTGGCATACACCTCTAGTCCCAACTACTCAGGAGGCTGAGGCAGGAGAATCACTTGAACCCGGGCGGCAGAGGCTGCAGTGAGCCGAGATAGAGCCACCGCACTCCAGCCTGGGCAACAGAGTGAGACTCTGCCTCAAAAAAAAAAAAAAGGCCGAGTGCCGTGGCTCACGCCTATAATCCCAGCACTTTGGGAGACCGAGGCGGTGGATCACGAGGTCAGGAGATGGAGACCATCCTGGCTAACCAGGTGAAACCCCATATCTACTAAAAATACAAAAAAATGAGGCGGGTGTGGTGGCGGCGCCTGTAGTCCCAGCTATTCGGGAGGCTGAGACAGGAGAATGGCATGAACCCAGGAGGTGGAGCTTGCAGTGAGCCGAGATGGCGCCACTACACTCCAGCCTGGGCAACAGAGAGAGGTGCCATCTCAAAAAAAAAAAAAAAAAAGAAAGAAAGAAAGAAGGAAAAATAGGGCCAGGTGCAGCGGCTGACGCTTGTAATCCCAGCACTTCAGGAGGCCAAGGTGGGTAGGTCACATAAAGTCAAGAGTTCAAGACTAGCCTAGCCAACATGGTGAAACCCTGTCTCTACAAAAAATACAAAAATTAGCCGGGTGGGGAGGCACCTGACTTTAGTCCCAGCTACTTGGGAGGCTCAGACAGGAGAATCACTTGAGTCCAGGAGGTGGAGGCTGCAGTGAGCCAAGATCGTGCCACTGCACTCCAGCCTGGGAGACACAGCAAGATGCTGTCTCAAAAATAAATAAAACTAGAATGATCAATGATCCAGCAATTCCACTTCCGGGTCTACACCCAGACTGAAGGCAGGGTCTCCAGAGGTCACTGTGCACCCGTGCTCACAGCAGCATCATTCACGACAGCTAAACTGTGGAAGTCACCCATGTGTCCACCGACAGAAATGGGTAAACAAAATACATCCAGGCAACAGCCTGCGGTTCAGTCTTAAGAAGGAAGGAGAAGGCCGGGCGCGGTGGCTCAAGCCTGTAATCCCAGCACTTTGGGAGGCCAAGACGGGCGGATCACGAGGTCAGGAGATCGAGACCATCCTGGCTGATACGGTGAAACCCCGTCTCTACTAAAAATACAAAAAACTAGCCGGGCGAGGTGGCGGGCGCCTGTAGTCCCAAGCTACTTGGGAGGCTGAGGCAGGAGAATGGCGTAAACCCGGGGGGCGGAGCTTGCAGTGAGCTGAGATCCGGCCACTGCGCTCCAGCCTGGGTGACAGAGCGCCAGACTCCGTCTCAAAAAAAAAAAAAAGAAGGAAGGAGACTGTGACACAGGCTGCTCATGGCTGCACCTTGAGGACACGGTGCTGAGTGAAATAAGCTGTCACAAAAGGACAGATCCTGTGCGACTCCACTCACAGGAGGACCCTAGAGTCACCAAACTCACAGAAACAGAAAGCGGTGGGTGGGTGTCGGGGGCTGGGGGAGGCGGAACGGGGAGTGAGTGTTTCACGGGGACAGAGGCTGGGCCTGGGAAGGTAGGTGAACAGCAGTGTGAATTTGCTTTATAGTTTTAGCTGTTCTGATGTTGGGTGCATATATATTATCACTAGATCTTCCAGTTGATTCGACCCTTTTATCATTCTGTAACTACTTTTCTGTCTCTAGGAACAGTTTCTGAAAAAAAGTCTATTTTGTATGATACAAATGGAGCCACTCCTGTCTTCCTTTGGTCACCAGTGGCATGGGACGTCTTTCCATTCCTTACTGTCAGCCTACGTGCTCAACACTGCCGAATGGTACACAGAACGGTAAACATTATGTCTGTTTTGCCACAATAAAAAAATGTAATATGCACAAGTTACAGAAAAAAATTACTGAAATAACAAAACAACCAACCGACCAAAAAGCAAAGAAATAAAAATTTAATGATGAGATTTTTCACCTTTCAAATTAACAAAGACACTCTAAATGACAGAATCTCTCTTCTTTTTTTTTTTGAGACGGAGTCTCGCTCTGTCGCCCATCCTGGAGTGTAGTGGCCGGATCTCAGCTCACTGGGTTCAAGCCATTCTCCTGCCTCAGCCTCCCGAGTAGCTGGGATTACAGGCGTGCGCCACCTCGTCCAACTAATTTTTGCATTTTTAGTAGAGATGGGGTTTCACCGTGTTAGCCAGGATGGTCTCCATCTCCTGACCTTGTGATCCGCCCGTCTCGGCCACCCAAAGTGCTGGGATTACAGGCGTGAGCCACCGCGCCCGGCCTGTTTTTTGTTTTATGAGACAACGACTCGCTCTATCACCCAGGCTATAGTAGAATGTCACCATCTCAGCTCACTGCAACCTCGACCTTCCAGGTTCAAGTGATTCCCCAGCCTCAGCCTCCCAAGTAGCTGGGACTACAGGTGCACAACACCACACCTGGCTAATTTTTGTATTTTTTGAAATAGAAACATGGTTTTACCATGTTGGCCAGGCTGGTCTTAAAATCCTGACCTCAGGTGATCCACCCACCTCAGCCTCCCAAAATGCTGGGATTACAGGCGTGAGCCACCGCACCCGGCCTAAATGACAGAATCTTAAAAGTCGTCAGGAGGGGCCGGGCATGGTGGCTCACACCTGTAATCCCAGCACTTTGGGAAGCCGAGGCGGCCAGATCACGAGGTCAGGAGATCCAGACCATCCTGGCTAACACGGTGAAACCCCGTCTCTACTAAAAATACAAAAAATTAGCCGGGTGTGGTGGCGGGAGCCTGTAGTTCCAGCTACTCGGGAGGCTGAGGCAGGAGAATGGCGTGAACCCGGGAGGCGGAGCTTGCAGTGAGCTGAGATGGCGCCACTGCACTCCAGCCTGGGCGACAGAGCGGAGGTAAGTCATCAGGAGGTAGGAAAATGGGCAGCTTCTTAACTCTGTGGGCATGGGCATGCAAACTGCACACCATTCAAAGAAAAGTTTGGGTAAAACAACTCCACCTTTTAGGGGAATCTCAGAGCCTACTAAGGAAATGATCAGAAATGTAGACAAAGATCTAAGCACAAACAGAATCATCCCAGCTGACCTAACATACAAAAGCAATCTATAGAGATGTGTACTGCATGTGCGTGTGTCAGTAAATAACACAGTACCCGGCAGACAGTGTGCCTCCCCCCTGACCTGCCACATCCACAAGAAACTCACCACACACCTAGCATCCCATGCAGCAGAGAATGCGTTTACAGCCAACAAGACCAACGACAGGGAGGGCTGGGACGCTTCGGAAGACAGCCAGGCCTGACCGACGCTCTCCAACCAAGCTGTTTCACTCCCAGGCCCACATGTGCACCACAGTACACCCAACAGCAAGCACTCTGCCCACTCGTCCCAAGGCACAAGAACAGGACGAACAAAGCTGCACGGTGAGAGTGACACAGTGAGCCAGCCAGAGTGACAGGCGCTCAGAAAGCACACGCGCAGACCAGCACCCCGACAGGGGCTTCTGCAACAGAGCACAATGGCCAGCCTGCAGAAAGAGCGGGTGGGGCAAGAGGACGGTGGCCCCCCGACGAGGAGCATGAGAGGCCAGGGCAGGGATGAAGCAGGCGGTAGGTGGAGAACACTGACATCTCGTGCAGCCAGCATGTGGTCACGAAGCTCGTGTGATGTGTTTGTGTTAACACACGCCCTGAAGCATCTCTTGCAATACCAAAACACGGCCCATGCCCTAGACACTAAGTAAGGTCCAGACCCTCAATACCAACTAATACTCCAAAATACCACAGGGCTGGCCCAAAAAGGCACCAGGCACCCAAGGCACTGATATCCCAAAGGTGCCGAGCACAGCAGGGCAGACGGGGAACCACGTTCACATTCCCTCGTGATAAACCAAGAACTCTGCCCTCACCCACGTCTGCGTTTGTCTTTTTTTTTTTTTTCTTGTTTTGAGACGGAGTCTTGCTCCGTCGCCCAGGCTGGAGTGCAGTGGCCGGATCTCAGCTCACTGCAAGCTCCACCTCCCGGGTTTCCGCCATTCTCCTGCCTCAGCCTCCCGAGTAGCTGGGACTACAGGCGCCCGCCACCTCGCCCGGCTAGTTTTTTATATTTTTTTAGTAGAGACGGGGTTTCACCGTGTTAGCCAGGATGGTCTCGATCTCCTGACCTTGTGATCCGCCCGCCTCGGCCTCCCAAAGTGCTGGGATTACAGGCTTGAGCCACCGCGCCCGGCCTTTGCGTTTGTCTTTTATACCTTTCTGTGTTATGTGAATACTGTGCTGGTGTGCTTTTCACTTACTTCTTACAAGAATGTCACAATAATATTCCTACAGAAAACACAGTCAGACCGGGTGCAGTGGCTCACACCTGTAATCCCAGCACTTTGGGAGACCGAGGCAGGTGGATCACGAGGTCAGGAGATCGAGACCATCCTGGCTAACACGGTGAAACCCGCCTCTACTAAAAATACAAAAAACTAGCCGGGCGTGGTGGCGGTTGCCTGTAGTCCCAGCTACTTGGGAGGCTGAGGCATGAGAATGGCGTGAATCCAGGAGGCGGAGCTCGCAGTGAGCCGAGATAGTGCCACTGCACTCCAGCCTGGGGGACAGAGCGAGACTCCGTCTCAAAAAACAAAGAAAACACAGTCACAGATATACTTGTTATGCCTCATTCAGGGAAAAAGGCAGACCTCAGTGCACATATGGAAAAATCCAATTAAGAAAACTTTCAGTCCAGGAGCGGTGGCGCACAGCACTTTGGGAGGCTGAGGCAGGAGGATCACTTGAGCCCAGGAGTTCCAGACCCATCTGGGCAACACACGGAGATCACATCTCTAAAATTACAAAAACATCAGCTAGGTGTGGTGATGCCCACCTGTAGTCCTGGCTACTCAGGAAGCTGAGGCAGGAGAATCACTTGAGCCCAAGAGGTCAAAGCTGCAGTGAGCTGGGATCACACCACTGCACTCTTCAGCAGAGATGACAGGACAAGACTTTGTCTCCAAAAATAAGAAAAAAGAACAATCTTTCTGTCAATGTGGCAGAGATGGCAGTGAGGACAGGGACACCCACTCCCCAGCGGGGCCAGAAGGGGCCACGGTCGGCCGTACCCCGGCTTCCCGCGTTTCCAGCAACAGAGCTGTGGCACGTTCCTGCCTCTCCCCTGACATGTGAACCACAGGACACTGTACTTCTGCCCCAACCCGCCAAGAACAGAGAGAGAGAAGGGGTCAGCCTCTGCACTCTTCTCCACTGTCCTGGCTTCTCCGGTGAGCACACACCATTCGCTGCTCTGATTACTCTCCTGACTAGACACGCACGGAAGTGTTCACAGACATTACAGAGGCTCACCGCTAGCGGCTGGGGGCCATGCCAAGGGGCGCGCCACGTGAGGAAGGTCACCAACAGTCTCCAGGTGGGGAGGCTGGCCGTCCTCCAACCAGCTCCGCTCTCTCCTGGTCTGCTGCCTCCCAACAAGATGCTGCCTCTGCCAGGCTCAGGTCAGCCCTCGGACTGTCCCCACAGTCCGTCACAGCACCACACATGCACACACAGAGGCCACGTGGAAGACCCACCCATCATACGCAGTGTTATCCCTGGGTCCCAAAAAGCAGCAGGAGGACCCTTCTGAGACAGGAGGGACCTGAACATGGGCTGGTGTCCAGAAATCCCCCTTAGCTTTGTTAGGCAAGTTAATGGGTCATAGTTAGCATTTTTTACAATGCCATATTCCTTAGAGGTGGATACTGAAACACTTAAATATGAAATAAGATGATGCCTGGGATTTGCTTTAAAAAAATCACAGTCCTGGCTGAGTGTGGCGGCTCACGCCTGTAATCCCAACACTTTGGGAGGCTGAGGCGGGTGGATCACGTGGTCAGGGTATTGAGATCATCCTGGCTAACATGGTGAAACCCCATCTCTACTAAAAATACAAAAAAATTAGCGGGGCGTGGTGGTGGGCGCCTGTAGTCCCAGCTACTCGGGAGGCCGAGGCAGAATGGCGTGAACCCAGGAGATGGAGCTTGCAGTGAGCCGAGATTGCGCCACTGCACTCCAGCCTGGGCGACAGAGTAGAACGCCGTCTCAAAAACAAAACCAAACAAAACAAAATTACAGTCCCTCCCCCTCAACATAGGAGAGGGAAGTTGGATGAAACAAAATGAGTGAGACATGGATAACTGGTGAACGCAATACATGGGGTGCGTTGAGCTCATCTCTCCACTTCAGTGAAAGCTGGAAATTTCCCACACAGGACGGCACTCTTAAGTCCATAGACATATTTAAGCCGCAAGTTCATAATGACAGTAAAAAGAGAAGCGTTCCCCGCTGGTCCCCGCAGGCAAGTGTGAGGGGACCCTGGGCCCTCCACGCCCTGAAGTGAAGGGATGGAGCCTGCAGGGTCCCGCCTTCCGGGCCCACAGCATCCTGGGCTCCTTCTTCTACGTGTCTACGTTTAGGCAGAAAATGGCAGAGGCCAGGAATGCAGGGCGGCCACAGAGCTCCTACAAACCCCTCACCTGCAGCTCCTGCGTGCGCCTGGCAGTTACCCACCAAAGTTCAACCAGGGTGCCCAGGACATCTCAGGGTCTGAGCACAGCCGAGGAGGCTTGGGACCAATGTGGAGCCACCTACCCAGCAGTGCGGGAGGGCCTGTGGACGGCCCCCACGCCGGGTAGCACAGATTTTCCTAAGAGCTGTGTTTCTCGCGCCTCTCACGGGACTCATGAATGACAGGATGCTGTGCTTCTCCCCTCCCACCCAGGCTGAAGTCCGTGTCTGCGCCACGACTCTCCTGGATCTAGAACTGTCCGCCGTCCGCCGAACGAGTAGAGAGAGCTGCATTTCTGAGAACCCCAGGTTTTCTTGTTAATGTTCTATGGTTACTTCGGGCTAAAGAGAGCTCTGCTTCTTAAAATCCACTTGATTTCTTCTTCTGGGGGCCTTGATGGCCCCAGGAACCCCTGCTCAGCGGTTCCAGTCCCACAGCCTTGCCCCCGACCAGCCACCACCCACGGGACCTCCTCATGGGGGCCAGGTGACACTGTGGACAGCATGTGGCTTGCCGCCAGGTGCTTCCGGCAACTCAGAGTCCCAGACACAGTCCTGCCTGAGGCCAGACCAGCCTGGCCCACATTTCTTGAGGCTGCTCGGAGGCGCCTGCCCTTCCCACGTTCCTCCAGAACTAGGCCTCCCTCCTCCCTGACTTCTCTGCCTGTGGCTTCCTGCCAGTGCCCCTTCCCCAGGCCTGCAGCCATTTCACCCTCGCAGAGGCCTCCTGGGCCAAGGTCCCAGAAAGTGGAGCAGAACCCAGAGGACAGCAGCCCCTGTGGTGGGGGCTGCCCTGGGGGGTCCTGGCCACCTTCCTCAGCCCCTGGGGCCATACCTCACTGAGCAAACCAGAACAAGGGACCCCACAGGCACTCCTAAGACAAAACAGGTCCTTCTTTATCTACAGTCCATTAAACTACCACAGAAATCACAATTCAAATAACGACGTTTAGATGGGAAAATAAAAAGCCCATCTACACCAGAGGCATCGAGCTCAGTCAGGGAACTGAACAGGGTTGGGGACACCGAAGTTCCACGGACCCACAAAGGAGCTAGTTGAAGCAGCAGTGGGGAACGGAAGCAAACCTAAGCCCAGCGCACGGAGCCAGCTGCACCACTGCCCAGACACACTGCGACGCCCCGGAGGGCGGGATGAGCCTAGACACAGGCCTCACCCAGCCCCGGAGCTGTGAAAGCTGCTCTGAGAAGCCTCCCATTGGCCAGGAAAGACTTCAAAGTGAGGGGTTCTCCCCTCTCCCAAACTGAACTGTGAACCCCAAGACCCACGCACAACCATCCACAGTCAGCCGCCAGCATCACCAGGGAGCCCGCCACCTGGACCAGGCCCTCGCCACCGCACACCCCACGGGTCCCCGGCATGCAGCCTGTCCAGGTCGAAACCCTTCCTGACCCCATTCAGGTCCAGGATGTGTCCCCAGACACAGGTGCCGCCATCAGCTACACCCACATGGGAAGAGGGTTCACCCGTTCCACCAACGGGAGCTCGAGACCACGCGAGAGGCAGGTCCCCACCCCAGCCAGTGACAAGGGAGACACTGAGCCCGGCTTGACTCAAAGAGCCACACAGAGGCAACCCAGGGGGTTTACCTTGTTTTCACAGTTTAACGAGCTTTATAAATTAAGACAAAACCCACTAGGGTCAGGCAAGCTGGGCGACACTCACTGCATCCAAGAATGTTAACAAAAATCACAGTTTTGATAGTTCTGCAAAAAAAAACTTAGCAAATTTACAACAAAACTGTCAAGTAATTAAGGCAAGGCACTTCACACATGAACTTAAACTGCTAATTAAAATCCCCTCGCTTAATTGACTACATTTGCATATCATTCAACTTGGGAGTATAATTTTTTTAATGGTTTGGGCAACAGGGTTGTAGCCAGGAAATGCGGAGGCAGCAGGTGAGGTAGAGCGAAGGCCCTGCCAACGGCACAACCGGGAGCACCAGGCAGGTGGCCAGGGACCGTGCCAGGCCGGGTCCCCACCTCCCTCCAGGTCCACACGGGTGTCCAGGGAGGAAGCAGCTGAGATCTCACAGACGTCACACCAGCTATGGAGGTCCCGGGTGTCCCTGACCCAGAAGGCAGCCTGGGGCAGGCTTCAGTGCGAGCACACAGAATACCCCCTCCCAGGTGGCGCAGCCCACTGACAGCCCAGGTTCTGTATGCAGCTCTCACTCGGGGAGTGCCAGTCCACAGGACACGGGCAGCGGCGCAGGTGGCCTCAGTGGACGTGCACACCTTTGGCACCACACACACAGTGTCCACAGCTCCGCAGAGGGTGGCTCAGCGGCCCTGTCCAGTGTGCTCCTCCTCCCGCCTGGACCAGGAGTCAGAGTCCAGACCCCACACTCACCCTCACCAGGCAGGCAGGAGTCCCTCTCTCTGGGGCCCCAGGATTGTGCCACCTCTGCAGAGGGAAGTCTCAAGGCTGGGAGTGCCTGGTCCCCATCCTCAGGCGTCAGAGCCCGTCAGGGCCAGGGAGGCAGAGCACCCTGTGCCCAGAGGCCCAACCGGTGCCATGGCAGGCCTGTCCTGGGTACGGTGTAGGTCCACGCAGGGCTGCCAACCTTCCAGAGCAGCACAGGGAATAGCACGTCTAGGACGCAGAGGCCCAGCTTGGCCTAGTCGTCTGGGAAACTATAAAAAAAGAGGGCCACGGGCAGCTGGAGCTGCCATCCACTGCCACGCGGAGGCTCCTCAGGCCACAGGAGCCTGAAGGGAGGCACGGGGACAAACTGCTTCCCAAGAAAGGTTCAGGTTCTCTGAGCACGCACAATGAAGCCTAACTCCCCTCACACAGACCTCCAGGGCCAGCTGTGAGGGCGAGGGAGGGAGTCAAGGATGCCCGCCCTGGCGTTGCCTGGACCATGGGCAGCCATACCAGGCGGGGACCTGGGGCTGCCACAGCCCAGTGCCTGACACAGAGAAGCCTTTGACAGCGCCAGGCGGGAGGGCACCGGGAGAGACACCCACCACGAGAGGGTGATCAGCCTATCGAGGCCCATTCGACTCCGTAAGTAACCCATCCTGGATAGGGTCAAATGGGCCAACCTCAGACCTCCCACAGAAGATGCCAGCCTCCCGGGGCTCTCAGGGATGAGGCGTTTACGCGTGTTCTGCAGGACGAGCTCAGCACCCAGCCAGACTGGCCTCCATGCTAAGGACTGACATGTTCCCTCAACAGGGCAAGAAGGACTCAACCTATCAGCCCTATTTCCATGAAAAGAAAGCAAGCGCATTTCTGTTTCTGGGCAAAGATGCATACTCCATAGTAAAAGCAAAAATGTTTCCACGTTACTTTCAGGACAGAGAGCCTACATCAGACTCTGCAACAACTGTGCACCCAATCGGCGTCCTCTCAACAGCTGGACCAGCGGTTCCCAGCAGGCAGCACCCCAACCAGGGCAGGGTGAGGGCGGGTCTGCAGGCTGACAGCTGCTTCTTATTCTCATCACTTACAAATTTACTCCTGGACAGAAGAACACAATGTAATTAGCAGACACCTGGCTCTCCTGGCAATATGGTTTCCCCTGTAGAAGAAAACTGACATCAAAGGAAACCACCGGCACAGCCACAGTCTTCAGGAACCACAGCAGCCAGGGAGCACCGCAGGGAGCACCTAAGCTGCTTCAGATACAGGCAGGGCATGGACAGAGAGACAGAGGCAGTGCCAGCACCACTGGACACCTGCTGGGTGCTCCCTGCCCTCCCACTGCTCCTCATCCGCTCCTGACGCACTTCCTGGTGAGGTCAGCCAGTCCCCAGGTGCCCCCATAACGGGACACAAGCTGTCGTGGAGTCACCGTCACCTCACGCAGCTCAGGGACCACGTCTGGTTGGGAAGGGCCACACAAGAGCCCAGTTAGTGTCTTGGGTCCTGGGGTGGAACCCTCAGGACAGAGACAGATCCTCTGATTTGGGTGACGGTGTCCCCTGCCACCCATGCCCGCCTGAGGCCGCCAGCCTGAGCTGCATTTCTGTGAAACGAGCAGCACCGTGGGGCCTGCAGGAAGCCTAGAACAGGAGCTGTTTCTAAGTCAGACACCGACATTCCAGCAGAAGCCACAGTCAGTCCAGGCAGGGCTGAGAGCTGGGAGGAGCGTCAGCGCTCAGCCTCACCAGCCAAGGGTAATATTCCAGCACCTTCTGAGCCCTCAACATGGAACCAAGGTAGAAGCGCCCCCAGGTCAGAAGACAGTGAACCAATTTCTTCCAAAGGTGGAACAATGGCTGGTGCAGTGGCTCACGCCTGTAATCCCAACACTTTGGGAGGCTGAGACGGGTGAATCATGAGGTCAGGAGACGGAGACCAACCTGGCCAACATGGTGAAACCCCATCTCTACTACAATACAAAAAATGAACCGGGCGTGGTGGTGCACGCCTGTAGTCCCAGCTACTCAGGGGGCTGAGTCAGGGGAATTGCTTGAACCCGAGAGGCGGAGCTTGCAGTGAGCCAAGATCGCGCCACTGCACTCCAGCCTGGGCGACAGAGCAAGACTCCGTCTCAAAAAAAAAAAAAAAAAAAAAACAAAGGTGAAACAGTGAGAGAAGAAACAGAATTCCCCTTCCAGCCAAAGAACGGAGCTGCCAATAAGCCCTGACCACCAATGCCTGCGAGGTCCACTGAGTCATTCAGTGAGTTACTGAATCTGGCCCCCAAACTGGGGACCCAGACGTGACCAGGACCCCCAACCCTAGCCCGGGGCTGGCAACACAACCACACACACGACAACCCCCATGGCCAGTGAGACAAGGCCCCCAGCAGAGGCAGCCCAAGAAGGCCTGACAAGGGCTGGGTGTGCTGGCCTAAGAGGCAGGCCTAGATGCCCCGATTCTGCAGCTGCAGGGGCACCAAGGCAGAGCACTCCTTCCATCTTTATGAGTCAAAAAAGTAAAATCGGAGAAGACATGAACACCAAGCAGCAAAGAGAATCTCGGCCGTTTCCCAGGCTCAAGCCAAAACGCCTCTCAAAGCTCCCTTTATCCATTTCCCTCCAGACAAGAGACAGGAGCAGTACTCAAAGGAACAAGCATTTCAAGCGAAGGCCTACTAGGCGGCAGGCAGGACACATGTTGAGGGCCACAGGCACCAGGCGCCACCACGCCACCTCCGGGCCGCGGCCAACGCAGGTGCTGGGTCCATCTGGTCCTCGCCTGGATTTTACTCTTGTCCCCACAATCTCATTTAACATTCACACTCGAGTCCTGGTTCTTCATTTTCATAAATAAGCAGGCTCATGTGGCGGCATGTCCCCAGAGCTGGAGCCTCCCTGGGCCCCCCATCGAGGCCACCCCAGCAAGGCAGCCTGGAAAAATATCAAGTACCACACAGCAAAACCAACATGCGGGCTCTGGGAAGCGGAGTCCTTCTGGAACCCTCTCTCATATTCACAAAGCAGCAGCACCTACGAGCTACCACTTACCATGCTCCCCAACCCCCGGGGGGAGCCAGAGCTTCCCGAGGGTCACCCGGCATGGCACCTGGTCTGCAGAGGGTAACCAGGCCTCAAGAGAACAGGTGGGACGGCGGGGGCGACCCCTCCACCCTGCAGGCCCCGGGGATGCCTTCCGCGGCAGAACCCACTCCAGGGGCCAGGCACGGTGGCTCATGCCTGTAATCCCAGCACTTTGGGAGGCCAAGGTGGGTAGATCACTTGAGGTCGGGAGTTCAAGACCAACCTGGCCAACATGGTGAAACCCCATCTCTACTAAAAATACAAAATAATTAATTGGGCATGGTGGCGCACATCTGTCATCCCAGCTACATGGGAGGCTGGGGCAGGAGAATCGCTTAAACCCAGGAGACAGAGGCTGCAGCGAGCCAAGATCGCACCACTGCACTCCAGCCTGGGTAACAGAGACAGACTGTCTCAAAAAAAAAAAAAAAAAAAAAAGCCCGCTCCGGACCACGAGGGTGACAGCCAGGGCAGGACAGGAAGGAGCCGCCCTACCGCCCGCTCTGGAGGCCAGGTGTAAAGGGCTGGTCCCCGGGCAGCCCCCCACTCCATGACACCCTGGCCCGGTGACCACCGCTCAGGAGGGGAAGAGCCCTTGAGAGTAAGGACAGCAGGGCCTTCTTTTCCAGTTCTCCCAGATAGTGGGGAAATAATTCACCCTCTGTATTTTGACTCAAAACAAAGAAACTTTTTAAAAACATTTCAGTTGAAACTTGCATAATTCTTCCAGTGGAGAAATTCTCCCTCAACTTTCGCAATCCTTAGAAAGAGACACATTATTGCCACAGAGAGCCCGGCCGCCGGCGTGGACACCTCCTGCCAGACAGTCAGGGCCCAGGCCCCGGAACCACCGCCTTCTCTCTGGAGGCCCTGCCGGCAGCGAAGGCCTAACCTAAGCTGGGGCTGTGGCCCCACAACCCCGCGAGACTCCAGGGCGGGGTTCGGCTCACACTTACCCCAGACTTCCTCGCACCACATCCCGTCTGCCCTCACCCGGAAACTCAGACAGACAGACATTGCACAAATCAGCCACAGGGACGGCTGAGAAACAAGACACTGACAGAGGGAACCCCTCCTCCGTGACCCTGCTGTCCCAGAAGGTGAGGAACCCAGCCCAGCTCCCAGAGGGGTCCCAGACAGATGGATGACAGACTGTGCCGGGAAAATGACCACTAGGTTCTGTTCCCTGCAGAAGCCACCAGGGGCAGCCACCCATGCCCTCCCCAGTCCGTGCACAGCCAGCCAGGGTGGGTAGAGGTCAAGAGCCACTCTCAAGCCGCTGTCCTCCCCGCCTTGAGAAGACCCAGCAGCCAGCCGTCTTTCCGGAACCGAAGACCCAGCAGCCAGCCGTCTTTCCGGAACCCTCCCCTGGGGGGCAGACCAGCCCAAACCTACAGATCCTGGCCTTCTGCACAGGGACCAGGGCCTGCCCAGGAGCCTGACCCCAGAGCATGGCCCAAGACCACATGGAAGCCCACAAAAAGCTGGAGAAAAACACTCGCCACAGACACTTTTTCCAAAGGAAGCCAGCGGACAGAGGGCCAGGTGGCCCCCCAAGTGCTCCCCAGACCTGAGGGTGTCTGGGAAGGCATAGCCCGAAACCCACACACGGCCACTGCGCTGAGTGAGGGGTGTCCCAGGGACAAACTCCTGATGCCGTCCCTTCCTGCGATCAGTTTAGCTTAAAACAGCAAAACACAGCTCCTCCCCAGTGGCCCGTCCGGCCCAGCAACCCCTTCCTGGCCTCCAGCAGCACAGTCATTCCCCAGAACAGACCTCGAGACTCAAAGCTCTCAAGCCCGACCACCTGGCTGGGCACCTGCCTCAGAAAACACTGCCTGGGGCCAGGGCCAGCCATGCAGTGACACGGGTCAAAAGCCCAGCATGAGGGATCAGAAAACCCCCGTCGCGGACCCTCCACTGCAGCACACACAGCTTCCCAACCAAGCCACCCTCAGCCCGCAGCCCACTAAGACCCACACCAGCCCACACAGAGCAAGGGCAAGCCGACCTGCAAGACTCCTGGGAACTCATGCATCTGCAGGACAGAGCGACAACACTCTAACACAACCCAAATTCTCCAGCCACCAGAATGCCCAGAACGCACGTGGATGGTGAGCAACAGCTCTCACAAAGGCAGCCCACCACCCCAGGAACCGGACCCCCGGCCCCCTCGGAGCAGAACCCCCGGCCAGAACAGGACCCCCCAAGCCCCCCTGGAACCGGATCCTCAGGGCCGGATGCCCGGCCCCAAAAGGGCCCCCCGCCCCCCTTGGAGCAGGACCCCCAGCCCCCTTGGAGCAGAACCCTGCCATGGCAAAAGGGAGGCACCACACCACACCACCCTGTTATCAGCCTGCAACGAAAGCGTTTGGCTGCCCAGCAAGACGTTCCGTGGGACAAGGGGCCATGTCCCAGGCAGCAGGCCAAGCGGCAGCTCCAACTGCCACATTTTGTCTCCGTCTCTGACAGCTGTCTACATTGACAAAAAGATGTAGTCCAATGGAGTCCTACGGCTATCAGAGAACCCAAGAGGAAGGAGGCGAGCCGACCGAAAAGAAGAAAGAGCAGTGGGAGTGCGGAAGGCTCCAGTCTCTTGGCGAAGTGCTCCCAGCAGCACAATGACCCATCTGCGCCCCACCTGTACCACTCAAAACGTAAAGCCCAAGATCAATCAACAGTCCCCAGTTTACACCGAGACAGAGAGGTTAAGCAACTTGCTCAAGGTCACAAAGCCAGTGTGGGACCGAGTAGGGAGGTGAGACAAGGCCCCCTGTCAAGGATAGCAGCCCCAGGGCCCCTAAGAGGGGACTCGCCAAGCACCCACACAGCCCACACAGGCTTCCAAGATACAGCAGCAGGAAGCTGGTGGGGCCCGACAGCCACTGGACAGGAGCGGAGGCTTCCTCTGCAAGCCCGTGATATGAGGGGGCATGTGGAGGAAGACTGCCCGCCCCTCACACTGTCACTGCACTGCTGACAGGCCAGGGACTCCGGCACAGCCGCCTTCACGCGAGGCTTCCAAGGCGAAAGCTGCAGCCCCGCCTCCGACTTGGTTTGGGACGCGGGAACACCACCGCCCTCTCCCAACTCCCATCACGGGTAGCAGAGTGACGCTGACCCAGCCCACTCAGGCAGGAGACCCGGCCCTGGCCTGGCCACAAACACCGGGAAGGCAATTCAGCTCCCTCCCGCTCCACAGAGCCCGAAGGCCTGCTGGGAGCAGCAGCCCTGCAAAGGGAGTTCCAGTACACTCTTTGTTCCTTCAGCCCTCATCTTCGGCAGATCAAAAATATTAAAATAAGCTACAAAGGAAGTGAAGAAATCAAAACATATCCTGAGAATAAGCTGTCAAGACACGGGTGGGAGGAGCCAACGGCAGCCAGCGAGGGTGGAGGCGGGGCCTCCCAGGCCACTCCTTCTAGAAGTGGGGTCTGGGCACTGCGGGTCCACGCCCACCCTGAAACCACACTCCCTTCTCATGTGTTGCCCCTGTGCGCACAGAGACACGCACATGGCTGTCCTAGGGAGACTTAAGGGGATCCTGCAGCCCAGAACTCCCAACCACACAGTCACAGAGCCCAGGGGGCACACACTGAGCGAGGGCAGACTCCCCGGCTGCCATCTCACGTCAAGAACACGGAGCAGGAGGCGACACGGGCAGGATGGGTGCCCCACCCCCAGGAGCATGAGGAGAGGAAAGCCCGCAGGAGCTGGTGAACATGCAGGGAGCCAGGCGGAGGCCACCACTGCCAGGGCCAGGCTGTGGCTGCCACTCAGGCCTGGAGGACCCAGTCACTCACATCGTAAACGTCGTCAGTACGGCTTGGGAATTTTAATCAGTAAATGAGATTTCAGAGCTGTGCTGGGGAGGACTCCAGAAGGGAAAGGCGACTTGGAGCCATCTGCTGAGATGACCAGAGGGGAAGCCTGCCTGGCCCGTCTCTATGGCGGCCCAAGGACCCTGGCGCTCACAACCACCGGGAGGGAGAAGCCAGTGGCCTGCGCCCTGCTCTGTGTCAGCTGTGACGAAGACGTCCTGCTGGCCACTCCAACGGCCCCCCAGCAAAGCCCAGGAAGACAGGAAGACCTCAAGCACATACATGACCCACAGTCAGACAAAAACAAACGCAGACACACCCTGCCCAGCCGAGATCCTCTGCCGCCAGCTCTGGAGACAGTGACAAGTGTGTCCCAGCAGCTCAGGCCTTGGCCACAGGTGACCCACTATGCAGCCTGCCCGAGCCCACCAACAATCCCAGCGACAAGTGGCTTCCCCCAGCCACAGGCACTGACGAGGGTGCGGCCACCCCAAAAAGAAAGGCCCCAGCCCACAGGGAGCGCCATCGGACCCACCCCAGCCAACTCCCCGTGTGACACGAGGGCCCCAGCCTGCTAGGTCTGGCTGCAGCTCTGCCACGAGCATCCTTCCCCAGCCCACAGGTCTGCAGGCAGCTGCCACCTGAGCCCTGGCCTGGCAGGGTCAGAAGCGCCCCTGCACACACACACGCACACGCACACACAGGCACACGCACATGCACCCTCCGCAGCCCCCTCCGCGCAGAGGCGACAGTCCCTCGCTTCCATCCACAGCCCCTCCTCCCCACGATCTGACACTCTGCTGGAGGGGCGCCCAGAGAAAACCGGGCTGGAGCATCTATTCACAGATTTAGAAAAAAAAAGTTTGATGCAATAGCTGAATTAATTAGGCCTCCCAAGAATAGCTGAGCCAATGCAGCATTCTGTGTGTGCAATTTAATAAGCCTGGATATTTAAAAGAAAAGTTACAAATACTTGGGGAGGTATGCCACGGAAAGTTCCTGAGGACCCCACTGAGTAATTTCGGCGCCTCGTGGCCTGGGAGCTGCCCGGGCCGGATCCCGTAGATCCTCCAACTGGCAAACTACAAAGCCGGGCCAGCGGCCTCCCTCCCCCGGCGCACCCCTCTGCGTTTCAGAAGGAGAGAAGGAAATGAGTGAGTCCAAAACAAATCCCAAGCCGCCAGTAACTCCAGCATGTGGGCCCAGGGGCCTGCTGACCAGGCCCTCAGCCGGGTGCCAAGTGGCCCTCACCCCACACGGGGGACTCTGGGATTTGGTCCCTGGCAGGCCCAGGGAGACCAACCAGCACAGTGCTGGAGCCGCTGAGTCTCAGGCCCCTGTCACTGCAGCCTGAACACCTAGCTTCATTTTGTGTCTCTGTCCCAAAACTTAAAGGCAACAAACAGGCAGCGGGAGCCAGTAACAAAACCAGGCCTCATCTCGCCCAAGCTCTGTCTCCTCTGGCCCAAGGGCAGGCAGCCCTCCGTCTTCGAGGCTGGGTACCTTCGAAGTGAGGGCAGTCACCTCCACCCCAACCCCAAGGAAGACCTGGGCCTGAGACATCCGGCCAGGGCCCAACTGGAGCTAACTTCCCTGACCTCGGGGCAGGCCGCTTTCCCGAGAGCATAGGAGGCCTGTGCCTTCCTATCCTATCTGGGCAAAGGCTATGGGCCCGTGGGCCTTCCCCACACACCAGGCCTAGCCCCCACCCCACGGCCACAGTCCCCCCTCCAGGCTCCTCCTGGGGGAAAGGGCAGGAGGGCCTTCCTACTAAACCCTCTGGCCCTGCCAAGGGGAATACTCTGAATTTCCCTAAAACAAAGCAAAGACTTGAGACATGGGGCACGGCAGAAACACAGGTCCCAGCCTTTGGAGACCAGAGCCTGTGGCCCAGAAGGGTCCCCCACCCCAAGCACATTCTCCCCTGCTCCCAGGCCTGGGGCCACTCACCCGGGGCACCCGCCGCTTGTACTTGTTGCCATAGTCGAACTTCTCCTTCACGTCGTCCAGGCAGCGACCGAGGCGCGCCTGCTCCTCCTTGCCCGTGTAGTCCTGGCTCAGCAGGATGTAGGCCCGCCAGTTGGCCGAGTCGAAGCCCCAGTGGCAGGTCCGGTTCTCCAGGGCCTTGTGCGAGTGCACCACGAACTTGTGCGGCGGGTACATGAGGCGGCAGTCCAGGCACTGGATGCAGGCGGCGCTCGGGCTGCTGTAGAGCTCCGGCACCAGCAGCCCCTTACACTTGCCGAAGCACTCGTGGTACACGCGGACGCTGCGCTCGCTGAGCTCCAGGCCCAGCGCCAGGCTGGCGGCCAGCTCCTTCTTGCAGGGCGGCGGGTAGGCGCCGCCGTAGAGCAGCGCGTTGCACAGGCGCTCGGCGTCCGTCTTGGTGATGAGCCCGCACGAGGGCGCCGAGAAGGGCAGGATGCCCATGACTTTGAGGATCTCCAGCTGGTCGGCCGTGCAGCGCGAGCAGTAGATGTGGAGCTCGTCGCACACCGAGTTGATCTGCTGCAGCGAGAAGTCGCGCAGCACCGAGTTGAGGATCTGCGGCAGACACAGACGCTTCTCGCCTCCCACCACGAAGCACGAGATGGTCTCGCCTTCTAGCACGGTCTCGCAGCGCTCGGTGGAGCGATCGGACGGCATGAAGAAGGGACCGGGCAGCACGGGCGGCGGCGGCTGAATGGCGGGCAGGTGCAGCACGGGTGGCGGCTCGGTGGCTGCGGGCACCGGCGCCGGGACCGCGGCCGCGCCCGCCTCCTTGGCGCTCTCCTTCTTGTAGGCCTCCTGCGCCCAGCGCGCCGAGAAGGCGGCCGGGCCGCCCAGCGAGCTCATAGAGCTCAGGTGGAACTGCTCCAGCGTCTTCTGCAGCCCCGGGTGCGGCTGGAAGCAGCCACGGCCGCCTGCCGCCGCCTCCATGGTGCGCTCCGGCTCCCCCGGCCGCTCCCGCTCCCGCGCGCCCGGGCCCCCCCC
>NC_045434.1:219611387-219628567 GCF_002776525.5 Piliocolobus tephrosceles
TTTTGTAGTTTTTAGTAGAGACGAGGTTTCACCGTGTTAGCCAGGATGGTCTCGATCTCCTGACCTCGTGATCCGCCCGTCTCGGCCTCCCAAAGTGCTGGGATTACAGGCTTAAGCCACCGCGCCCGGCCGAGACTCTGTTTCAAAAAAAAAAAAAAAAAGAATAGAAAAGGGACTTCTTTTCCTGGAGATGGTTTCGTTGGCCCACATTTTGGACAAAAAAAAAAAAAAAAAAACAGCTAGTGTTGCACTTGACGTTATCACTTCCTTCCATGTAGATTTGAATTCCATACAAATTGTAACTCAAAGAAGGTGGTTGCAGCCAGGCCTGCTGGGAAGTGTCTCCAATCAAGCAGAGAATTCCTCCAGCTCCTCTGGTAGATCAGGGGCTCTGTGCAGGGCCCCTAGCATGGGCAGTGCCCACCCAGAGCCCCTGCTTCCCTCTGTGCCTCTGGCTTTGCAGGGTCCTGGCCAGGGACCAACACTGTCGCCAGACTGTGGACCCCTGGGAAGCAGCCATAGGCGTGCAGTAGAGTGAAGGTGTGGGGACAGGTGAGGGCCTCCATCTGGTCTCTGAAGCTACCTCCACTTCTGTGGACTCTTGAGACTTCCTTCCCCCAAGATGTCAGAGCTTCCAGAGGAAGGCACCCACCCCACCCCACCAAGGGTCAGAGCAGCCACGCCTAGAGGGAGCCATCAGGGTCCTCTTTTCTCCCTGAGCTTGGCAGGGAAGGGGGTGGGGGGTGTCTCCCACCCGCTGACCTTCCACCCTCCAGCCCCGCCCAGCAGCTGCTCAGGCCAGTCGCCCACTCAGGCCACCATACTGACAGGCAGCGGGTCAAAGCTACAGGCACAGCCACAGCTCGGAATAGGGTGGGACGGACGTGGTGCCCGCCCAGAGGAGCCCCGGCATGCGGGCAAAGGCAGGGACCTCCCAGCTCGCTCCCTGGCCCCTGCCACGCTGACAGGCTTGGTCACGCTGACAGCTGGTCATGAGTTTGCCCACTTACTCAATGAGCTCCTACCACTGTGGACACTGGGATCGGGGTAAGGAGACCAGGTTGTGCCCTGTGTGGTTCCATTCTGGTGTGAGAGACAACAGTCAATCAACAAACCTGCTAGTACAGGAGCTAGATCCTTCAGATCCCCAAAAGGCCCGGAGTGGCTGGGGCTGGCTTTAGGCAGGGAAGGCCTCCTGGGAGGCTGGCCTTGGAGTTGAGACCCCCACCTTAAGGAGCCAGCAGTGTGGAGATGAGTTGGACAGCACTCCAGGACCAGAGAGAGGAAGGCACTGGCAAAAAAGCAAGAGGTCCCCCAAGCTTGGAGGGAACTCAGAAACCTTGGTGGGGCAATGCATTGCAGACCAGCTCTGCTCCACCCTGCCCTGCCCTGCCCTAATGCCATCCACTATCTCCTCCTCAGGAAGCAGAAGGACGGCCTGGTAGCAGCCAGGCACAGATGACCATTGGCAAAAACATGCTCAGTTACTGGGAAAGAAACCTTCAAATGTGAAAATAAAAATTGCCCAAGTAACATCAGCTTAGCATAATTTTGTTTTGTTTTTGTTTTTGTTTGAGATAAAGTTTCGCTCTTGTTGCCCAGGTTGGAGTGCAATGGTACGATCTTGGCTCACTGCAACCTCCATCTCCCGGGTTCAAGCGATTTTCCTGTCTCAGCCTCCCGAGTAGCTGGGATTACAGGCACCTGCCACCACGCCCAGCTAATATTTTGTGTTTTTAGTAGAGACAGGGTTTCACCATGCTGGCCAGGCTGGTCTGGAACTTCTGACCTCAGGTGGTCCACCTGCCTTGGCCTCCCAAAGTGCTGGGATTACAGGCTATGCCAGACCACCATACCTGGCCGGTAGAAGTTTTAGAAAGACCTTTGTCTTACTTTGGATTCCCCCAAAAATAGGCCCCGAGACAAAGATTTTTATTTTATTTTATTTTATTTATTTTTGAGACAGAGTCTCACTCTGTCACCCAGGCTGGAGTGCAGTGGCGCGATCTTGGCTCACTGCAAGCTCCGCCTCCCGGGTTCACACCATTCTCTTGCCTCAGCCTACTGAGTAGCTGGGACTACAGGCGCCTGCCACCACACCCGGCTAATTTTTTGTATTTTTAGTAGAGACGAGGTTTCACTGTGTTAGCCAGGATGGTCTCAATCTCCTGACCTCGTGATCCGCCCACCTCAGCCTTCCAAAGTGCTGGGATTACAGGCGGGAGCCACCGCCCCCAGCCAGGAACCGGAGTTCTTTAAAGAGACGGCTGATCCAGCCGGGCACAGTGGCTCACACCTGTAATCCCAGCACTTTGGGAGGCTGTGGTGGGCGAATCACCTGACATTGGGAGTTCGAGACCAGCCTGACCAACAAGGCTGAGCAGGAGAATCACTTGAACCTGGGAGGTGGAGGTTGCGGTGAGCCAAGATCTCGCCATTGCACTCCGGCCTGGGCAACAAGAGGGAAAACTCCATTTAAAAAAAAAAAAAAAAAAAAAAGGCTGACCCCAGGGCCGGGAAGGGAGAGAGTGAGGATAAGACATAAGGCACCCCAGGTCACGTGGAGAGGGCACTGAGCCACAGCCCCTGTTTGCCAAATCAGACCGAATAATGATGTTAGTACATTGTAATGATAGTAACGAGTTATAATTACCAAATAAAATAGAAAACCATGAGGCTATACATATTTTAATATTTATTAAAATAAATATTTTAATGAATTGAAAGTTTAAAAAGAGCTATTTGCATATTTTGAAAGCATCAGCTGAGCATGGTGGCTCACATCTATAATCCCAGCACTTTTGGGGAGGCCAAGGTGGAACGGTTGCTTGAGCCCAGGAGTTCGTGACCAGCCTGGGCAATGTAGAGACCCTGCTTCTACACAAACTTTAAAAATTAGCTAAGTGTGGTGGTGCAGGCCTGCAGTCCCAGCTACTTGAGAGACTGAGACAGGAGGATCCCTTGAGCCCAGGAGGTCGAGGCTGCAGTGAGCCATCATGTCGCCACTGCACTCCAGCCTGGACAACAGAGCAAGACCTTGTCTCAAAAATAAAACAACAACAATAACAAAAAGTAGCCATGCATGATGGCATGCACCTGTGGTCCCAGCAACTCAGGAAGCTGAGGCAGGATTGCTTGAGCCAAGGAGTCTGAGGCTGCAGTGGGCTAGGATAGCATCAGTGCATTTCAGCCAGGACAACAGAGCGAGACCCTGTCTCTAAAAAAGAGAGGGAGAAACGAGGGAGGGAGGGAGGGAGGAATCTCCCCCACAAAATGCTAATTTGTCACAAAGGGAAAAAGAATGTGAGTTCCAGCAGAGACACAGACCCCGCCTTAACCGAGTGATCACAGTGGACTCCAGTAGTACTGGATCAATCAGAATCCTGCCCCACCTAACAGGGTGGTGTGAGCAGACCACATCCTCACATCTGTCCCTTTCCTGCCAAAGATGCACAACCCATGTCTCTCTGTGATGACATCTCAGACAAAGCCACACAGGGAATCTTCTCCAAAAAGCCTGGCCTGGAAACTTCAAAGGACAGTCAGGGAAAGGCCCAGGAATGTTCTGGAGCGACAGAGACAGAAGACACGATGGCAACTCAGTGCAATGTGTGGTCTCAGGCTGATCTCTTTACTGCAAGGGATATTACTGGGACAACCAGAAAGCGCAGAGTGGGGTCTGACTCCATGTGATTTCCTGCCTTGGACAGCCGTGTTGGGGCGTGTAGGAGAATGTCCTTGTTTTGGGGTGTGGCGGAGCACCATGCGGCAACAAACCTTCAAATGCTTCAGGGGAAAAAAAGTTCCTGTACTATTCTTGCAACTTTTCTATAAGCTTGAGATTGTGTCAAAATACGAATTTTATTTTTAACAATGTTAGGAGGAGGAGGCACACATTCTCCATTCGGCCCTGCTGAGCTTGAGCTGTCGGGCAGGCTGCAACCTGAAGCTTCTGCCAGTCCTGCAGCGGGGCACTGTGAGGGCAGGGCCGGGGAGCCGCAGGACACCAGAGCATCTGCCACAACTCCAGCCAGGATGGCGCAGGGTCCCCTTCCTAGTCTAAGCACAAACACGTGCTGGGTAAAATAGATTTGCTTTTTATTTTTTATTTTTTGAGATGGAGTCTCACTCTGTCACCCAGGCTGGAGTGCAGTGGCGCAATCTCAGCTCACTACAACCTCCACCTCCTGAGTTCAAGCGATTCTCCTGCCTCAGCCTCCCACGTAGCTGGGATTATAGGCACGTGCTACCACGCCCAGCTAATTTTTTGTATTTTTAGTAGAGATGGGGTTTCACCGTGTTAGCCAGGATGGTCTTGATCTCCTGACCTTGTGATCCACCCGTCTTGGCCTCCCAAAGTGCTGGGATTAAAGGCGTAAACCACTGTGCCCGGTCTTTTTTTTTTTTTTTTTTTTTTTGAGACTAGAGTCTTGTTCTGTTACCCAGGCTGGAGTGCAGTGGCATGATCTTGGCTCTCTGCAAACTCTGCCTCTCCGGTTCAAGTGATTCTCCTGCCTCAGCCTCCTGAGCAGCTGAGATTACAAGCGCCCGCCCACATGCCCGGCTAATTTTTGTATTTTTTTTAGTAGAGATGGGGTTTCGCCATGTTGGCCAGGTTGGTCTCAAACTCCAGACCTCAGGTGATCCACCTGCCTCGGCCTCCCAAAGTGCTGGGATTACAGTTGTGAATCACCGCACCCAGCCAGATTTGTTTTTTAAATGTCCTGTAAAACAACACGAGGAAGGGAGCTGTGCAGAACTAGAAATGAAGATAGCACTCAAGTCACAGTGGTAAGCAAGAATGGAAACCAAACTGCCAATGCGAGGCTTGGGCCTGGTCTCATGTCCAATGAGGGCTGCTGGTTAAGGCCAGTGAGAGACAGAGTCATGGCCACAGACCCTTTCCGAATGGGATCTGGAACTGGGCTTCCATCATAACAATAAGAGCTAAGAAGGGTCTGTCCCAGTCCGTGAAGAGGACATGGAAATCTTTGCCCACCAGCCTAGACATGGAGCCCAGAGAGTGACCAGCCCAGACTGAGACAGAAGGACACAGGGCTCCAGGAAAACAAGGAACCAGTGGAATGTAGGATGCAATGGACTAGATCAAACACCGTGTGGAGGGCTTGTTGGAAGACGTAGCGGGGATGGGCCATAGGCACAGAGGAAACTCAGCAGATGAAAGAAGAAAGCAAGGCCAATACTAACTCCAGGAAAAACAAAAGAAAACCTAAGCAGAGTTCACTACTTGCCTCAGCAGAGAGTTATAGTACATAATTATAATAGAGTCATCAACTTAAACAAAAATGATGAAATTGCTCATTTGGGAAGCCAGAAGAAGGGATTTTTTTAGTAGAGATGGGGTTTCGTAGAGTAGAGTAGGGTGCAGCAGAGAGCATTGGATGAGAACAAAACCCTCATTCCCCAGTAACATCTCACCATGTATAAAGTTGCTAAACTGAGAAGGAGCAGCGAGAGCACACAATTTAGAAGTATGGAGAGAGCTAAGACAAAAATATGGCTGAAAGCTTTGAAAGAGGCTGATGCCAGGGCCATCATGGAGGAGCAAAGGAGGGCTAGGGCTTGGTGAGTTCTACAGATACAATAGTTTCTACAGATCTACAGCTTCAATATTTAAACTGTACTAACTTTGAGGGTTTTTTCCTTTCTTTTATCTATATATCTCTATATATCTGTATTTCTTTGGTAACTATTAAAGAAACACACAAGAATTTCAAACGAAAAATAACAGGCTGGGGGCAGTGGCTCACACCTGTAATCCCGGCACTTTGGTAGGCTGAGGCGGGCGGATCACCTGAGGGCAGGAGTTCGAGACCAGCCTGGTGAAACCCCATCTACTAAAAATACAAAAATTAGCAGGGTATGGTGGCATGTGCCTATAGTCCCAGCTACTCGGGAGGCTGAGGCAGGAGAATCACTTGTATTCAGGAGGCAGAGGTTGCAGTGAGCTGAGATTGTGCCAGTGCACTTCAGCCTGGGCGACAGAGTAAGACTTCATCTCAAAAAATTAAATAAAAATAAATAACAAAGAAAAATACACATTCCCATCAAAAATCACCATTATCTGGGACATTGCAAAATACTTTGGACACATCATCAATTAAAGAAGGAATCAAAATGGAAACCACAACATGTTTGAAATTGAATGATAATGAAAACACTGTCAATGAAAATTCCTAGATGTAGCTCACACGGTGCTTAGAATGTTATAGTCTTCAGATCATACAACAAAAAACAAGAAAGTGATTTTTGCCAAGTGAAGAATCTATAGCTGTCTTAAAGTTTCTCTTTTGTGCTGACCTGCAATTTCTAGTTTTCCTTCTTTTTTGTTTTTTGTTTTTTTTTTTTTTGAGACAGAGTCTCACTCTGTTGCCCAGGCTGGAGTGCAGTGGCACGATCTCGGCTCACTGCAAGCTCCACCTCCCAGGTTCATGCCATTCTCCTGCCTCAGCCTCCCGAGTAGCTGGGACTACAGGCACCTGCCACCACACCCGGCTAATTTTTTTGTATTTTTAGTAGAGACGGGGTTTCACTGTGTTAGCCAGGATGGTCTTGATCTCCTGACCTCGTGATCCATCCACCTCGGCCTCCCAAAGTGCTGGGATTACAGGTGTGAGCCACCGTGCCCGGCCCCCACCTTTTTTTAAGACAGAGTTTTGCTCTTGTTGCCCAGGCTGAAGTGCAATAGCGTGATCTCAGCTCACCGCAACCTCTGCCTCCCGGGTTCAAGTGATTCTCCTGCCTCAGCCTCCCGAGTAGCTGGGATTATAGGCGTGTACCACCACGCCAGGCTAATTTTGTGTTTTTAGTAGAGACGGAGTTTCCCCATGTTGGTCACGCTGGCCTCGAACTCCCGACCTCAGGTGATCTGCCCACCTCGGCCTCCCAAAGTGCTGGGATTACAGGCGTGAGCCACTGCACCCAGCCTAGTTTTGCTTCTTTCTTTTTTTTTTTTTTTGAGACAGAATCTCTCTTCATCACCCAGGCTGGAGTGCAGCGGCGTGATTTCAGCTCACTGCAACCTCCACCTCCAGGGTTCAAACAATTCTCATGCCTAAGCCTCCGTAGTAGAAGGGATTACAGGTGCATGCCACCATGCAAAGCTAATTTTTGTATTTTTAGCAGAGACAGGGTTTCACCATGTTGGCCAGGCTGATCTTGAACTCCTGTCCTCAGGTGATCCTCCCGCCTTGGCCTCTCAAAGTGCTGGGATTACAGGCATGAGCCTCTGCACTTGGACGGCAGTTTCTGGCTTTCTCTTTTTTTTTTTTGAGACAGAGTCTCACTCTGTCACCCAGGCTGGATTGCAGTGCTGCAATCTCAGCTCACTGCAACCTCTGCCTCTGGGTTCACGCCATTCTCCTGCCTCAGCCTCCTGAGTAGCTAGGACTACAGGTGCCCACCACCACACCTGGCTAATTTTTTGTATGTTTCGTAGAGATGGGGTTTCACCGTGTTCACCAGGATGGTCTCGATCCCGTGACCTCATGATCCACCCGCCTCGGCCTCCCAAAGTCCTGGGATTACAGGCGTGAATCACTACACCTGGCCCATTTTCTGGCTTTCTAAGGAAGCTGCCTTCCGTTTTGTTTGCCTTTTCTGTTGTTTCTCTCAGAGCCCTTCTGCCCAGGAGAGCCCTCGCCTGCCATGGGGTCTTCTGTGAAATCAGCTGCCTGACCTGTACCGGGCCCAGGTGGCCTCAGGTGTGTTTCAGCCTCCCTGTGGTGGTCCCGGAGCCAGGGCCTGCCTCTTGGGGTCACCTGAGGTGATGCATGGGAAGCGCTGAGCAGGGCGCCTGCCCCTGGGGGCCATGGATGATCCTGCCCTTGTGGCCGTTGGGAACCAGAGGGTGAGAGCAGGTGGCCGGCCGACCACCCCACTCAGAGCCAGAACCCAGCTCCTGCCCACTCCCCACAGGGACGAAGCCAGGTAGGGCAGGCATTGGGCCATCCCGGGAGCCCGTTGTCCGTCCAACCCCACCTTGGGCTCACACCCAGAGTATGACAGGGCCTGGCCCAGGTCCCAGGCTAGGGAGACAAGGCTGACTCTCTCAGGCTCCTTTTCCTGCAGGAGACCCCTGGCAGCCCCTGCCCAGCACCACAGGGACCTTGGAGGCTGAGGGCGCAGCAGCAGGACGATGGCCCCGAGGGAGGGAGGGGCACAGAGGTCTGGGCACCCTCAGCAGCCCGCAGCCTGGCTCTGAGGACGCGTCCACAGCCTATGGACAGCCAGGGGAACACTAGTGAGGCCCAGCCTGGGGGGCCGTGTGCTGAATTTAAGAGTCAGTGTGGGCACCCAGCCCTGCCACCCTCGCCCACTGGACCCTGTCCTGGGAGCATCCTGTGCCGCCCTGGATTGTGCGCTGTGCTGGTCGTGGCTACCTGGGGCTGCAGCCATGCCACGCCACCCCAGTCATTCACTGCCACCTCCCCGCGTGCCCTCAGCGCTTCACTGAGCCCGGGACCCTAGGGCCAGAGCTCACTCTTGACTTCGCTGAAGTGGGTACATGTCAAACAGTGAGGACAGAGCGAGAGCCAGGGACCCAGCCACGGCCAGGGCATCCCCAGCATCCTCCGAGGCCCTGGCTGCTGTCCTTGACCCGGCACACAACACTGAGCACCGTGAGGTGGGCACAGGGGACGCAATGGGGACAGAAAGGTGCTGTCCTTGCCCACAAGAAGTTTTCAGAGCATTTCCCAAAGTGGGGACCATCCCCACAGTGCTTTCCAGGGGCCTGAGCCGTGGCACTGCTGGTTGCAATGGCAGAACCTCATGAGTCATCACAGGCACTGTGGGACCCAGGTGCCAGGGCTGGTTTTCCCTCGACATGCTTCACAGGCACTGTGGGACCCAGGTGCCAGGGCTGGTTTTCCCTCGACGTGCTGAGCCAGGGGGCATTGCCACCATATGCAGAGCAGAGCACGCTGAGGCTCAGGGCGACCCGGGACCTGCCGGAGCATGTGGCTGATCGGGGTGGGAGGTCAGGGGAGGGCAGGGCATGTGTGAGAGCCAGACCTCAGGGACCCAGTGGTCCCAAGGGCAGCAAGCGACCCCTTCACACAGGTCCTACCCTTCAGTCACCCACGGCACCTGCCCGCGGCCACCTTCCTGCTACTCAGAGGGGCTGCAGCCTCCAGGCTCAGGCCAAGCTGTCCCAGGAGCCCAGCCCCTTATCTCCTGCTCTCTGCCTCTGCATGGACGCCCCTTGCCCCCTTCCCCCTCAGCAGCAGGACACAGCCCCACCCGCTGTCTAGGGCCACGGCCCCTCGGCCAGCCTTCCTGAGAGCAGGGTCTGCCCCACACTGGGCTCCCAGCACCGCCCTTGGCCCCCTCAGAGAGCCCCCACCCATCCCAGTCTCCTGCTTAAGGGCTCGAAGGCACAGTCCGAGACCCTGCCAGGGACCCCGCCAGTGTTCTGCCCCCGTCAGGAGGGAGGGCTGGCCTCCCCGTCCCAGCATCCCCTTCCTCCTAGTTGGACTCCCAGTTACCCCTTCCCTATCAGGGGCTGGCTGCCTTCCCAGCAACAGGCTGGCCAATGGCTGGCCTGGGCCCGGTGAGGTGCAGCTATGCCAGGCCCTGCCTCTGGCAGGACACGGGTCCCCAGGCCAGGTGCCCCTTGGTACTGTGTTTGGAGGGATGGCTCGCTCTTGGCTGGGGGCACTGCCCTGAGGACCCGTGCTGTCACCCAGGCCTCAAGTGCTGCCCAGAGGCCCTTGCCCCTCTTGGGGCCCGGGGTCCCGTTCCAGGAGTGAAACTGGGCTGGGCCAGCCACAGTGTGGGGGCCTGTGCAGCAGGCAGAGGGGAAGCACGGGGTGGGGCCGGGACTCCAAAAGGGAAGGGAGGAAGGGCAGGGACAGCCACGGGCACTGGGTCCAGCCCTGCCTCAGGGCCATCCTCAGTGCAGCATCCGCCCTGGTCTGTGTTTGGGGGTGGAAGGGCAGCTGGCACTGGGGGAGACAGCACTGCCTCCACCCACCCACCCCTCCAAGGCCCCCAGAGCTCCCCCCGGGGTCTTGGGCGACTTAGGCCCCTTCCTCTGACATCACGGGCCTGCTGGCGCCTGCTGGTGGGGGAGTGGGGTGAGCCTGGGCCCACATCCTGCTTGGCCACTTACCCACAGGCCAAGTGACCAGCACAGCCACCCCAGGCCTAGCCATACACTGCACCACCCCGGCCTTCGCTCCGTCCCAGGCCCTGCCCATCCCCTGCCACAGCGTAGGAGCCCCAGGTTGCAAAGGCTGGGGCCCCTCTCTCCTCAAGGCAAGGCCCGGCCGGCTCCTCGTAAGCCTGAGCCACACTTGGCTTCCCGAGCAGGCCCCTCCCGCCCCTGCCGTCATTTCTGGCAGGCCCTCTGCGTGAGCTCACGACTTACATAAGGCATGCGAGCTATGTCTCGGGGGAGTGAGCGACCCCTACACAGGGCTCTGCATCCCCTCGCCCTGTCCAGCCACAGACCACCACAAGCCAGGGAGGTCTGGCGTGAGAGGTGACCCCATGCTCCCCCTGCCCTGGGTGGAGGAAGGGGGTGCCCTGCCACCCTGAGAACAATGGTATGTGCAGAAGAGAAGGGACTGAAACTCTTTGAAGATGTTCCAGGATTTAGCACCCAGGGAGCGGCGGACAGAGACTCAGCCCCACCAGCCTCCGGCACGGAGGGAGGAAAGGGTTCCCCAGGCTGCTCAGGAGAACGTTCATTGCTGTAGTGGGCAGTCGCCTCCCAACCAGGGACGGTCACCCCTTGCCTGGGGACAGTCACCCTCCCAGAATGGGGCTTATTTCTCGGGGCTGGGAATCACCCTGGATCCCTCCCCACCCAGGGTGCTCTTGGGCCATCTGAGGGCTCCTGGGTCATTCTTGGGCCTTCTGAGGGCTCCTGGGTCATTCTTGGGCCATCTGAGGGCTGTTGGGTAATTCTTGGGCCTTCTGAGGGTTCCTGGGTCATTTTGGGCCTTCTGAGGGTCCCTGAGCCCAATGACACTTCTGCCCAGGCTCGTGCGGCGGGAGGAAGAAGCCACGCAAGGTGCCTTCCAAGCCCTGGTGCAGCCTGGCCTGGGAGAGAGGAGCCCCAGCCACGCCGAGAGCAAAGACAGGGCAGAGTTCCTCGGACGTGGCACCGGGCCAGGGAGCCCCTCGCGGCGGCAGGGGCTCTCCACGGACTCAGCCATCTGGGGAGAGCAGCCCAGAGCCCTCGGGCCTCCTGCCGTATTCTGTGGCCTGGGACTTGGGGGGGACCCATGAGGACACGGGGACGCAGCTGAAGGGAGGTGCAGACAGCGTGTACTGGCATTTCCGGGGACCGAGCCCAGAAGGAGCAGGACAGCCACCTCCTGGCCTGGAGGAAAATCCTGCTTCCTGGCAAGAAAACCACCCCTGGAGGAACAGGGTTGGGGTGCAGGAGGCTTTCCCCAGGCAGCCGCCCCTTTCCTCCTCCAAAAGCAGGGCAGGAAAAGAGCATTCAGCCCAGGCAGCGAAAACCCCAGCTCTGGTCCCTCCCGCCCCACCAGAGCCGCCTGGAGGCACGGAGTTCCGGCCTGGATGAGAAGCGACTCACAGGCCACGGCTGCTTCCCCTCTGCGAGGAAGGAAAAGTCCCTGCAGTGCGGCCCTCGGCGAAGGCTTCGGTGCCCAAGCAAAGGAAGGGAGCGTGCTTGCAGACGCCTCCTGCTGGGAGCCTGCCACACCCGCCACACCCTGCACGGGGACAAAGCTCTCGGTGGCTGTGAGGGACACACCGCGTGCGGGTGGCTGCAAGCCAGCAGCCCCGAGCGGCCCCTCCCGCTAGACTCCCAGCCTGGGCCCTCTGTCCTCCAGGCAACGAGAACACGTATGCCTCGCTTTTCCTCGCTTTTCAGAGACCCGGGTTCTTGGAACTTACACCCTCTTGGGTTTGCTATTTTTACCCACCCTGAGCCTTCCGGTCTCCATGGCGACGCCTCCAAACAGCAGATTCCAGGCGGCAATGACGTCATCTCTCCCTTTCCTGCCGCCCAGGCCTCGGAGGCACTGCTGCCTGGGGCCGGGGGTGGGGGTGGGGGGGCTGCAGGGCTTCCCTGGCCCCCTCCCATACCTGCCTCATGCTCCCCCAAGCAGAGACTCAAGGCCTGCGGGCCACGGCTGGGCCTCTCCTGACTCCAGCTTGCCCGTCTGTCCTTGGGGGCAGCGTCCTTCCTTCTCTTGGCCCCTTGGAGCAGCTCTGCGGGAGCCCTGCAGTAGCCCAGCGGATTGAATGCAAAAGACAGCCACCCTCCTGCTCCGGATCCTGGGAGGAGGCTGCAGGCTGGCGCTGAGACAGCAACCTGCCTGGCCTGGGAAGCGCCCTGCGGCCTCAGCATCAGAAGCTTGCTCTTGGCACGGTGGCTCACCCCTGTAATCCCAGCACTTTGGGAGGCCCAGGCGGGCGGATCATGAGGTCAGGAGGTCAAGACCATCCTGGCTAACACAGTGAAACCCTGTCGCTACTAAAAATACAAAAAAACAAATTAGCTGGGCATGGTGGCGGGCGCCTGTAGTCCCAGCTACTTGGGAGGCTGAGGCTGGAGAATGACGTGAAGCCGGGAGGCGGAGCTTGCAGTGAGCTGAGATCACACCACTGCACTCCAGTCTGGGTGACAAAGCAACATTCCGTCTCAAACAAACAAACAAAAAAGCAGCAGCAGCAGCTTGCTCTTGGCCAGGCGCCGTGGCTCACGCCTATAATCACTGCACTTTGGAAGGCCAAGGCGGGTGGATCACCCGAGGTCAGGAGTTTGAGACCAGCCTGGCCAACATGATGAAACCCCACCTCTAATAAAAATATAAAAAATTAGCCAGGTACCTGTCATCTCAGCTACTTAGGAGGCTGAGGTGGAGAATCGCTTGAACCTGGGAGGCGGAGGTTGCAGTGAGCTGAGATCGTGCCACTGCACTCCAACCTGGGCAACAAGAGTGAAACTCCATCTCAAAAAAAAAAAAGAAAAGAAAAGAAAAAAGAAACTTGCTCCCAAGAGAGGCAGTGACTGTGGTGGCAGGGGCCCAAGGAGCCCACAGACGCCCAGAGCAGGGTATGGTCTATAGCACAGTCTGCTAGGCACCCGCTGTAGTGCCCAAGGGCACCCAGCCCCTGAGAGTGAGGCTGTCAGAACACCCTGGCCCCAGGTCACACAGCTCCAGGGCTCCAGCCCAGGCAAGACAGGCTCTGCAGGGCCCGGCCCCACACCCTGGTCCCAATCAGGTGTCTGGATAGGGGCGGCAGTTCCTAAGCCCAGGCCCAGGTCCCCGGCAGCAACTGTGGGGCTTGCGTCCCTGTCTGGGACCACACTTCACCCAGCTGCCTCTGCAACGCCAGCCTGCAGTCTGCCCTCAGCCCAAACCGAGGATGGGGACACCTGGGGTTAGATGGCCACTAGTGACCAAGGTTGGGTGGGCAAGGCTACCCATTCCCAGGGTCACCCTCCAGGAGAAGAGCCCCAGCCCTGGAGCATGTGTGTGCTTTGCTGTGCTTGCAGAGACCCACAGAAATGCCACAAGTCTTGGCAGTGCCTTGCAAAAGGGACAAATGCAGCCTCAAAAGTTTCGCAGCCCCCAGAGGGCCAGGAGGAGCCCTGAGGAGCCATCCCCACCCAGCCCCCGAGACCCCCTTACCTGGGGGGTGCTGGGGTCTCACTGCCTAAGCAGGGCCTGTGACTAGATCAGCTCCACCCCCCCGGCCTCCTCCCCAAAGTAGGCACAGAGGGTAGGAGGGCAGGGTCTGGTGTGGGGGAGGAAGCTGTGGGGGGCTGGAGCTCTCGGCGCAGGCTGGGTGAAGGTCACAGCCATTCTCTGTCCCACCAGCACCCGGATGGGAAAAGAGGACCCTCAGCAGGTGTCCCACTGGCCAACATCCCTGCTCCCAGAAGTGATACAGAAGGAAGGTGGTTTCGAGGCTCACATTCCTACCTTCCCGCTTGATTTCAGGGATGAAGTCCCAACTCGCCTCTGTCTGACACCGGCAGGCACACTCGCAGGTCTGGGCACGAGGCAGGCAGGTGAGCCGCCCGTCTCCAGAGCCCCTCAAGACCCTGTCATGGACAAGGGGCCTGGAGAGCACAGCCCCAGGGCACTAGGCAGGGCCTTTTCCCCCAGCCCCCACTGAGGACCCCCCACCCTAAGGCTGCATTCCAGGGTGAGCTGCTGGGAAGAGGCCTCTCAAGAGGGGGCCCAGTGGCACAGAAGCCCCATGAGCGTTTGGGTGCCCAGGACGGGTTCTGTGCTCCCTGGATGGAACGTGGCTGCAGCAGGGATGTGGACATTGTGCGTTCACTGAAGTGCCTCCTCCAACAATCTCTGTCTGGACAGAAGGGAGGCTGGGAGGCTGGGAGGCTGGGAGCCTGAAGGGTCCTGGGGGTGTGAGCAGGACAGGAGAGCGGCTTCACACGGAGGGTGTGGAGTCCCTGGATGAGCAGCCCATAGCCCTGCACAAAGTGGGGCGGCCGAACGCCACCAGCACCCCCTGAACTTTGTGCACGTCGGCCTGCTGCCCTCCCCCCATTGGCTCAGGCTCCAGCTGTCACCGCTGAACCCCACAGGAGGCCCCTGGCCTGAGCTCTGGTCAGCCAGCTGTGTCCTGCCCAACAGGGTCCGGGTGCAGGCCAGGGGGCTGGGCCCGGAGGGCGCTGGGTGGGTGAGTGTGGAACTGGGTTCTTCTGTGGAGTTGACTACATGCCTCCCTACAGCAAGCACACAGACACACCGGAAAGAGTTCCTGTTCTACCGAGCTGGCAGCTTCCCTAGGACAGCATAAAAAATTACGTCTCCAAATGTTCTATGTTGGACGGGGGTCCGTGTTCTTAAAAGGAATAGACCAGGGAAAGTCGAGAGGTGCTGAGTTGGAGGGGGGCTTCCTATGAGGTCCATCTCAGCAGCCCTAAAATGGGTGAGGGATGAGCTTTCGGGGCCGGGGCCAGCAGCGCAAAGGCCTGGGGGCAGGATGGTGCTTGGGTCCCTGCAGGATGCGTGCAGCAGGTGGAGGACGGAGTGGTAAGAGAGGACGCGAGGGGTGGGGTGGCAAAGGGTGGGCAGAGGCCACTGTGCCTGTTTGCTGTTGACATCCAGCTTTGCTCCCCTGGGGGACCCAGCCTGGGGGGCTCTGCTCCTAACCTGGGAGGCTCTTGGCAGGCAAGGGTGGAGCAGCTGCTGGGTGCGGTGAGTGGGGTCTGGGCTTCGTGCCTCCCCCAGCTGTGGGGGCTCCCTGAGGTGCTTGAGCCCAAGACTACCCATCCCTCCACTTCCCTGCTGGGAAAACTGAGGGCCCGATAAGCGGAATCGATTCAAAACAGATGAGGCTATTTTTTTTCTGAGCATTTTGTTTCCAGTCCCACCCCTAGCCTGGCACAGAGCTGGAGTGACCGGCCGAGGGGAGGGCTCTCGCCTGGCCCAGCCCAAACCCCTCTGGGGCCCCTGGCTGGCCCCTCCCAAGCCTGCCCAGGGCCCTGCTGCCCACAGGCCTACCCGCTCTGGCCGAGCATGGGGGTTACATAAACAGGCACATTCATGACTTCAAAGGGCGAGGCAAGAGGCTGCACGGACCCAGGTATGGGCTCAGGGTGCTGGGGCCACCTGCACCAGCAGCTGCCCCACAGATGCTGCAGGGAGGGGCCTGGCACTCACCCCGTCCCAGCACCTTCTGCACGCGGGTCCACCTCCAGGCCAGGCGCTGCCCGGCGGACTCTTGTCGCCGTGAGTAATGTTTAACTTGGAAGGGCCTGTGGACAACTGCAGGGGAGAAGTTAACAACAAGTTTGGACTGCAATCCGCTTGCCAGGAGGGGGGCAGAGACAGGAAGGGAGAGAGAGAGGGTAAAGTTGAGAAGAAGAAAGGAGACCAGGTTGGCCGGGGAACGTGCACTCCAGGGAGGCAGGGCTGAGAGGGCGCCCTGGGCCTGGGATCCAGGGCTATGGTCTGTGTGCAGCCAAGAAGCGCAGGCCCCAGGGCCAGGTGCCCATTGTGCCCAGGAGTGGGAGCTCTGAGGTCACCTGGCTGGCAGTCACCCTCCCAGGCATGGGGCTGAGCCTCCCATGCCTCAGTTTCCCCTGCAGAAAACACCCTGCATCCAAGACGGGCCTTGGGGTCCAGCCTTGGGGCAGAAACACCGCACACACGTGCACACACATGCAGGCATGCAGGCACACACAGGCTCACATGCCTGCACACAGGCACACACAGGCGCGTGCATACACACACACACATGCAGGCATGCGGGCACACACAGGATCACATGCCTGCACGCATGCACACACAGGCGCGTGTGCACGCACACACACACACACACACGGGTGTTAGCAAAACGGCCCCGCCTGAATCGCTGAGGCCTCAACCCAAGGCCGGAAAAGTCCATGACGCTGGAGCAGGGATGAGGTCCCATTCCAGCAGGCCGGGGGAGGGCCGCCGCACTGGAGCCAGGACAGAGCTCTCGCCAAACAGAGGCCTCCCGCAGCACAAACCCTGGCCTTTCGTGGGGTCAGTGCCCATAGGGTTGAGCACCACGTGCCTGGCTGGGCAGTGCTCCTGCCAGAGTCCCCTTCTCCACTGTAGGAAATACAGCTACTCCTGTGGCCGCGCCTGCTCTGCTGCATCTCCAGCGCCTGCCAGGCATGGTGTGTGTGGCCCGAGACAGGGAGTTTCCAGTGCGTGAGTGGGAGTCCGGGCCCCGGGTGGGGCAGATGCCAAGTGGGCGCCAGGGAAGAGAGTGCTGGGCCAGGGATCAGGAGCACACGGCTCCTCTCCGGCCTCCTCTCGCGCCTCTATCTGCCACCTCCATCTCCAACAGCCCAGATGACCTGGGGGCAGCTCCCTGACCTTGCGGGCTCACTGTTCTCACCTAGAAAACAGGAGAGCTGGGCCGGGCGCGGTGGGTCCAGCCTGTAATCCCAGCACTTTGGGAGGCCGAGACGGGTGGATCACGAGGTCAGAAGATCGAGACCATCCTGGCTAACACAGGGAAACCCCGTCTCTACTAAAAAATACAAAAAACTAGCCAGGCGAGGTGGCGGGCGCCTGTAGTCCCAGCTACCCGGGAGGCTGAGGCAGGAGAATGGCGTAAACCCGGGAGGCGGAGCTTGCAGTGAGCTGAGATCTGGCCACTGCACTCCAGCCCGGGCGACAGAGTGAGACTCCGTCTCAAAAAAAAAAAAAAAAAAAAAAAAA
>NC_045434.1:219628667-219642943 GCF_002776525.5 Piliocolobus tephrosceles
CAAAAAAAAAAAAATAAAAGAAAAGAAAATAGTAGAGCGGGCCAGGCACAGTGGCTCACACCTGTAATCCCAGCACTTTGGGAGACCGAGGCAGGTGCATCACGAGGTCAGGAGATCGAGACCATCCTGGCTAACATGGTGAAACCCGTCTCTACTAAAAATACAAAAATTAGCCAGGCATGGTGGTGCGTGCCTGTAATCCCAGCTACTCAGGAGGCTGAGGCAGGAGAATCGCTTAAACCTGGGAGACAGAGGTTGCAGTGAGCCGAGATCAGGCCTCTGCACTCCAGCCTGGGCAACAGAACAAGACCCTGTCTCAAAAAAAAAAAAATAAATAAAAGAAAAAAAGAAAAGAGGAGAGCGGCTTTGACTGTCTTCAGCTTCTACCAGACCATGCCCAAGAAGGCCGGCAAAGGGTGGGGGCTCATCCTCTGAAGGATCAAGGGGACAAGACACCCTGGATGCACAGGCCACATGGGCCTGCCCAGCTCTGCCCCTACCAGGACCCAGCTCTGCCAGCAGACCAGGAACCTGAGGCCCCGGCTCCACTGGGCCAGGCAAAACATCACGCCCACCCCTCACCGGCCAGCCCTCATTGGCCCCCCGCTCACCTCCATTCCAGAATACAGCACCTCTCTCTGCCCAATCAATGTGTTTGCACCAATGTGGACTTTGACGGGAAACTGCCCTCCTCCCTTGACCTTGCTGTGTTTTCGGGTTTGCCCCTGGGAAAGACAGTCTTCCCTCCTCCTGGACAGAGTGCAGGTCGCACACCTGAGGCAGGGAAGAAGCTGGCTGCATGGGGAGCCACACCTCCCAGGCAGGAGGCCGTGGCCTGGAGCTCCTGGGCCAGGGGTCCCAGAACCTTTTTTTCTCTCTTTTTTTTTTTTGAGACGGAGTCTCGCTCTGTCGCCCAGGCTGGAGTGCAGTGGCACTATCGTGGCTCACTGCAAGGTCCGCCACCCGGGTTCACACCATTCTCCTGCCTCAGCCTCCGGAGTAGCTGGGACTACAGGCGCCGCCACCACACCTGACTAATTTTTTGTATTTTTATTAGAGATGGAGTTTCACTGTGTTAGCCAGGATGGTCTCAATCTCCTGACCTGGTGAAGTGCCTGCCTCGGCCTCCCAAAGTGCTGGGATTACAGGCCTGAGCCACCGAGCCCGGCCCCTGGAGCCTCAGTCTCGGAATCACACCCACTCCATGGAAATTGCTCAGAACGACCTTTTCCCACTTCTGGGATTCCTGCAACTGTTTTTCACTGGAGTTAAACAGTTCCGTTTTATACCTCCCAGCCCAGGGCGTCTGTCACAGCTTTCTAATCCATGATCCCAGGAATTGGACTGGACACATAAATTGGGACAGGGTGCCCGGTGGCAAAGGCCGGGACGGGTGGGCCACTCTCTACAGAAGGTGCCTCTGACAGGGGCTGTGCAGGGCTGCAGGAGACACAGGAGGACTCCGCCTGGCCCCTTAGAGACAGGGTCTCCCGGACGGGAGATTCCTGTAGCCTCTCTTCCTCCTTCACACTTCGTTTAAGCGGGAAATCGACCATTGCTGCCCTGAGTACCGACAGGGAAGTGAATTGACAGGGAAAGGCCCTGCCCTCCCCCGCCACGCTAGAGTGGCCATGCGAACGTGATGATGGCACCCCAATGCAGGGACGCCCCTCTCCTGCCTGGGCCCTAATTGGCACGGCACCTGCAGTTCGAGCCCGGGGTCCCCATCCCTGCCGTGAGCTCAGCTCTCAGGTCAGAGCGAAAAGGAATGGAGACCTTGAGGCTTCGGACAGGAGTGCGGACAGGAGGGCCGGGGCCTGGGTAGGGGGTGCAGGCCCGGAGTCTCCCGATGCCCTTCCCAGCTTTCCCCCTGCGCCTCGCCGGCGATCTGGGCACAATGGCGGAGGGTCTCCCGCGCACATGGGAGGAGGGCGGCTCAGCCTTCCAGCCCCCGGGCATGCCACTGAGGCCTGCCGTGCAGCTGGGGCACCCGCAGAACGCCGGGCCCAGAGCAAGGGCGAACACCGTAAGGCGCTGCGCTCGTGGCTTCCATGTGGCGTCCACGTTGAAACGAAGCAGGCTCGAAGCTGGAAACTCGCTTCACCCACCCGCCCCTTCGCCATCCGCTGGCGGTGACTGCACGCTCAGAATCCCCCGTGCGCTTCCCACGCCTCCTGGACGGCCGCCCCGGAAGCGCGCTCGCCCTAGAGGTCGCAGAACGAGCGGCGACTGCCGGGCTGGCCCTGTGAACGTGGAGGAAATTGGAGCGGCGAGGTGGCTGGGACCGGCCCTCCCCCTGCGGGTCTCACCGCCACGGCGGCCCCAGGCTGGGCGCTGAGGACAGGGCCGGGGCGGGGCGGGGCGGGAAGTGCGCGGGACCCTGCGGGGCGGGGCTTGGCCTTCTGGGTGCTGCCCATGAGGGGCGGGCTGTGGGCGGTGCCTGGAAGGAGGGTGGAGCTGAGAGGGGCGGGGCACGGGAAGCGCCAGCAGGCGGAGCAGGGGCGGGGCGCAAGGGGGCCCGGAAAGAAGGGCGGGGATTGAGGGGTGGGGCCGGGGGAGCCCGGGGGGCGGGGCGGGGCGTGAGGAGCACGGGAGGAAGGGCGGGGCTTGGGGGCGGGACGTGAGGGAGCCCGGAGGGAGGGGCGGGGCTTGAGGGGCGGGGCGGGGGAGGTGCCCGGGAGGAGGGTCCGGCAGAGGTACCCAGGCTAGAGAGTTATCTCGGGTCTGAGGTGTTGTGAGCCGGGAGCGCGAGGAAACCAAAGGCAGGGGCTGGCTGAGGCTGCAGCTCACTGCTGATTTACCCAGGACCCCGCTCCGGAGGGGTCGTAGCCAGTTCAGCACAAGTCCGTCATCCACTAGTCCCGAAAGCGCTGGGCAGTGAGGTCAGGGGCAGTGGGAGGAAATCCACCTGGCTGACGTCCCGCGGGTTCTCCGGTTCCCGGGCGCTTGGCGGCGGGCGTGGCCCTCAGAGCAGGCCACCGGGCTGTGAGCTGTGACGGGCGTTGGGGGTCCAGGTTGACTCCCGGAGCGACCCGGATCGCCAAGTCACGCCCCACATGGCCCGGAGGCTTTTTCCTGGTCCTCCCAATCCTTCAGCCAAAGGCTCTCATTATGTGGAGAATGGAAGTCACTATTTGGGGGAACTGACTGTCCCCAGGGCACGTCCCAGAAGGGAGCAAATCCCTCAGAGGAGGTGCAGGAGATTCACAGGCAGCCTCTATGCATGCACCTCCATTCAGTATGTGCCAGGACGGCAGACCACAGGCAGCGCCAGAAATGGCTCACGATGCTGGCAGGACAAACAGCCGGGCACCTGGGCGTGGGGACACCAGAGGGACACTGGCCGTACACGCGTGCTGCAGAGTTGGCGACCATGGGCAGTGCAGCCACTGGGTGTTGGCCTGTGAGGCCATCCTCAAGGTTTTCTGGAGGCCAGCAAGGGGCTTTCACAGCTGAGAGGTGTGTAGGGACCCGATATGGCAGGAGCTGGCCTCACCAGTTGCCCCGAGTGAGCTGGCTCTCCCAGGCTGGAGGGGCTGCCCCAGGGTGCTCAGACAGCCAGGCACTTACTTCACTCCCTGACCCCGACCCCCCGTGGGAGGTCAGTGGGTGCCACTAAGTCCTCCCCAACCCGGCCAGACAGCAGTGTATAAAAACCTGGGTTCACATCCAGCTTGGCTGCTCACTGTCATGACAAGTGGACAGATGCCCTGGGCCTCAGTTGGCCCATCTGTAACCTCCGTCACAGGGCTGGCTATAGGGTGAACAGGTTGTCCCCTGGAGACAAGTGGTGTGGTGCCCTGAGGCCTGAGGCCAGGCTCCAAGGCCGCTCAAGGAATAGGGGATTTGAGGCAGCTCAGAGAGGACAGGCCCAGCAGCCAGCCTCAGCCTGATATCTCCCCTCTGCTTAGGCCCCAGACGCAGCTGCATCCTGGAGTTGTTCTGAGAAATCTGGGACCTGCTCCACCTCCACCCAGGCAGGGGGCACCAGCCAGCTCCAGAGCTGCCCACCTTCCCTCACAGGCGCACAGGTCAGCGCCAGGCCAACCCTAGAGCGAGAACACCTGTGCTGGACTGAGCTGGAGCAGCAAGGTGGCCTGCACAGCTGAGGTTGCCAGGAACAGTCAGTGTGGCTGTGCCCAGTCCCGGGCAGGGCAGCCATGGGAGGGCCCTGACGGCGGAGGGGTGTCCAGAGAGCCTGTCCCACTCTGGAGAAGCTGTGGGGAAGAAGGTGGCAGAAGGGAGGGCGGAGCTGGTCTTGGCGGCCACTGTCTGGCCAGTTCGGATCCTAGTCATGCCTTGGCTCCACCTAGGTTGCAGGCAAAGGACCTGTTCAGAGCTTCTGCTGGGCATCAGGCCACTGCTTCCAGCGGCCAGAGAGCTTCCTGGGGCCTCAGGACTCCGGGCTGCCCTCTGGCCCCGGGGAAAGTTGCCAGGCCATGGGCAGGGAGAAAAGCAGAAAGGGGATGGGAGGGGGAGGAGAGTCTCAGCCAGTGTCCCACTCGGATGGACAGCACTGTTGTTCAGTCACCAGCTGGCTGGGAGGACGGCTTCCAGTGCAGGATGGACCCCCGGGAGGAGGATGGAGCTTCATGTCAGACATCCCTCACACCACAAAGTTGGAAATTGCTCACTCAGAAATGGGGGTCTATGGCACTTGGGGAGGCCAAGGCAGGAGGATTGCTTGAGGCCAGGAGTTTGACGAGACCATCCTGGACAATATTGTAAGACCCTGTCTTTACAAAAATTAAAATTAGCCAGGGCCCTGGTGCGGTGTAATCCTAGCACTTTGGGAGGCCAAGGGAAGAGGATCGCTTGAGCTCAGGAGTTCAAGACCAGCCTGGGCAACATGGCAAAATCCCATGCCATCTCTACAAAACAAAACGAAACAAAAAATTAACCGTGGTGGCTTGTGCCTATAGTCCCAGCTACTTGGGAGGCTGAAGTGGGAGGATTGCTTGAGCCAGGGAAGCAGCAGTTGCAGTGAGCTGAGATTGTGCCACTAGACTCTAGCTTGGGTAACAGAGGGAGACTGTCTCAATAAATAACATAAAAATAAAGAGGTGTTGAGGATTGCTTGAACCCGGGAGGTGGAGGTTGCAGTGAATCAAGATTTCGCAACTGCACTGCAGCCTGGGCAACAGAGCAAGACTCTGTCTCTAAAACAAAACCAAAAACAGAAATAGGGTTGTTGGTTGTCACTTAGCTGGGGCTTGTGGTGATGGGGTCCAGTGGCACATATGGAGGGCACAGCTGGAAGGAACAGAGGCCACCTCCTCCTCAGGCACTTGGTAGGGGAGAGCAGCCCTAGGCCAAGGCCACGCAGTGCGAGGGTTTGCAGGACAGTCAGTAGTCTGCACAGGCTCCTGGAGCCTGGTTCTCCAAACAGTCCCCGAGGGAGCACCCAGGGGAAAAGAGAAACAGAAAACCAGCCCATTTTTGGGCCATATCTTTCAGGCCACTTTCTCTTTTCCTCCTCCTCCTCCTTCTTCTTCTTCTTCTTCTTCTTCTTTTTTTTTTTTTTTTTTGAGTTGGAATTTCTCTCTGTTACCCCAGGCTGGAGTGCAGTGGCACAATCTTGGTTCACTGCAACCTCCACCTCCTGGGTTCAAGCAATTCTCCTGTTTCAGCCTCCCAAGTAGCTGGGATTAGAGGCGTACACCACCACGCCTGGCTAAATTTTGTATTTTTAGTAGAGATGGGGTTTCACCATATTGGTTAGGCTGGTCTTGAACTCCTGGCCTCAGATGATCCACCCGCCTTGGCCTTCCAAAGTACTGGGATTGCAGGCGTGAGCCACCGCACCCAGGTCTCTTTCTCTAAAAGTCAGCAGTTCTACCAGATGAACAAACAAGACTTAAGCCCCCAGTGGTGACTTCTTGCTCCCTGCCCACGGGCATCCCAGTCCTTCCAGGCTGTGCCTTTGAGCCTACAGAAGTCGCTCACCGTGCATGTCCCTGACCCTCGGGAGGATGCGCAGGGCCCAGGCCACCCACTGTCCTTATTTTCCAATGCAGGGGCGGCAAGGGAGGTGTCAGACAGAGCCACCCCACGGTTCCCCTGTGAAAGTCTGCACGTCACTCAGAAAGTTGAAGCAAACGAAGCAGGGCTGGAGCCCACAGCTCACAGCTGGCCAGGCTGCACAGGGGATGCGCCAAGGACAGTTTCCTACCACAAGTGGAAATCTGTGTGCTGCAGGGAGCTGGGTCCTGGAAAGTGCAGGGACCAGCCAGCATCTCAGGACATCAAGGGCCGTCTCCAGCCAGCAGATTTCCCATAAAAAGGTGCTGAACTGGGGACAAAGCTGATTCTACAGAGCCGAGAATCCAGACCTTCCCTGGGGACTCCCAAGGGGGCCCTGGCCACCCTCTCCACCTGCAGAGGTTTCCTGGCCCAACAGTTCCTCCTCCGAGGGCTCCCTTCCAGCTCTCGGCCCATGGGGGAGCCAGTTCCTCAGCTCTGGGCTTGGTCGACAGGAGACCTAGGGCTCCCCGCACCGAGCTGGGCTCAGTGTTTTCAAGCTGAACTTGGTGTGAGGTGGCCTGGAAAGCTGGGAGCCTGCTGCGTGTCTCCTGGGGCTGCTGTGAAAAAATGACCACACACTGGGAGCCTAAAACAACTGACATTTATCCTGTCGCAGTTCAGGCAGCTGGAGTCCAAAATCAGTGTTTGGGAGGGTGGCCTTCCCTCTAAAGGCTCTGGGCGGCTGCTTCCTGCCCCTTCCAGCCCTGGGCCCCTGGCATTCCCTGGCTTGCGGCTGTACCACCCCCAACCCCAAGCTTCCTTCCTGTGACTCTCTGTCCAAATTTTCCCTTCTTTTCTTTTTCTTTTTCTTTTTTTTTTCGAGATGGAGTTTTGCTCTTGTGGCCCAGGCTGGAGTGCAACAGCATGATCTTGGCTCACTGCAACCTCCGCCTCCTGGGTTCAAGCAATTCTCCTGCCTCAGCCTCCTAAGTAGCTGGGATTATAGGCACCCACCACCCACACCCGGCTAATTTTATATTTTTAGTAGAGACGAAGTTTCATCATGTCTTTCAGGCCGGTCTTGAACTCCTGACCTCACATGATCCACCCGCCTCGGCCTCCCGAAGTGCTGAGATTATAGGCATGAGCCACAGCACCTGGCCCCGGCCAATTTTCCTTTTCTTTTTCTCTCTCTTTTTTTTTTTTTTTTTGAGATGGAGTCTCGCTCTGTCGCCCAGGCTGGAGTGCAGTGGCTCAATCTCGGCTCACTGCAACCTCCGCCTTCCGGGTTCAAGCGATTCTCCTGCCTCAGCCTCCCGAGTAGCTGAGACTACAGGCGCCCGTCATCACACCCGGGTAATTTTTGTATTTTTTAGTAAAGACGGGGTTTCACTATGTTGGCCAGGCTGGTCTTGAACTCCTGACCTCAAGTGGTCTGCCCGCCTCGGCCTCCCAAAGTGCTGGGATTGCAGGCGTGAGATAGTGCACCCGGCCAATTTTCCTTTTCTTACAAGAACACTGGTCACACTGCATTCAGAGCCAACCCTAACCCAGTATCGCCTCATCCTGATTTGATTCTATGAGCACAGACCTTGCTTCCGAGCGAGGCCACTTTCTCAGGTACTGGTGGACATGAGTCTTCGGAGACACTGCTCAACTCACAGCACTCCCCCAGCTTGATTTCTGTGACTTGTTTTCCCCAGAGGAGGGGTGCCCTGAGAGGTCTCCACTCCCTGACCGGCTCCTTGGTGCCAAGCACTCTGCGAGGCTTCCCAGGGAACAGAGCACACAGGACCGCCCTCCTGGGGAGACCAACCAGCATCAGAGCTCACAATTTCCCAGCAGGGTAGTGGGGTGGAGAGAGAAGCCTGGGCTGGGCTGGGCTAGGGAAGCTTCTCTGGGGAGGGGACGTCAGAGCAGGGTCTGGGGCCGACAAAAGCCCGCCCCTGGCTGGGGGCTGAGGGGGCAGGGGGCTGAGCCTGACACATGGGGATAGAGGACAGGCTGTGGGAGGGTGTGAACAGGAGAGTGCTTGAAGGGGTGCTGGGGACTTTGAGAGAGGGCTGCTGGCCCTGTCTGGTGGGGGATGCTGGCCCAGAGACAGGCCATGGCCGGGGTGGGGGTTCAGAAACAGGGTCACTGTCTCCCAGGCCAGGGCCCTCCCCAGCTACTCCTGGCTTTCCGGCTCTTGGGGTCGGGGGCGGGTCTGTGCCATGACCCCGCCACTGAGGCTGTGGGTACCCAGGGGCACCAAGGCACACCCCTACTCTCGCACCCATGTGTGGGCCCGAGCACCTGCCCTGCTGCCCCAAGGATCTAGTGATGTTTCCCAGGCAACTGTCTCACACAGCCTGTCTGCCTGGCACTCCTGTATCCCTTAAATGCCGCCACATCTGGCTACAGGCGGGCGTGCCTGCCTGGCATCCATGGGCCAGCAGGTGTGGCGGAGCACAGCCCACTTCCTGGCTGCGTCGGAAGGCTGCCCGGGCCTTTTGGCTGTCGTTGCCAGCAGGCGAGCATTGCCAGGGCACTGTGCTTGGGCGCTGGGCCGTTTTGCCACGTGGGAAGGGGTGGAGACAGCCCAGTGCCTTCAGCATGTACCCAGGGTGCCTGTTGGCCACAAGTCTCAGTGGGAAACTGGGAGGGTGCACTGCCATCGGGCTGCTTAGGCCTGCCAGCCTCCGGGCCTGTCACTGCTGTCTTAGCCTGATTTGCAGGGTGTCAGCGCTGGGCAGAGACGATCATCCGGGTGACTCTGAGGATGCCAGTGGCTGGGATACTTGCTCCTTCGTGGCGGAAGGAGTTGGAGAGGGCTGGCTCCCTAACCTGAGACCAGCAGACCTCACCCAGCTTCTGAAACCAGCTCAGTGGGCTGGGGCCTGATTCATCATCCATAAATGCGTCCTTTTGTGCCACAGAGGGTAAGGGGCCTCCTCGTCCACCGGTCTGCAGCTGTGGCTGTACGAGATGGGCGGCTCCGCACTTGAGCACCTTCTGCTCTGCCTGGGGTGCAAGCAAACTCCCACAGCCGAAACATTCTTTTGTAAACATGAATTTCGGCTTAGCAAAAACTCATTTCCACACTGCACGTGTCAGTTCCAACCAGAAATTATTTTCCAATAAAGCAAAACTCCCTGTCACCACAGCAGCAGCTCAACTTTTCACCAGGCTCAGCTTTGAAACTTCCACCAGCACCAGCACCAGCACCAGCACCACTGTGTCTGCTGATAACCTGGGGACAGGCGGGACGAGGTGTGTTTGTTGGATGCGAACACGCTTCCTTGTCTTGAGAGTCTTGAGTGGCTGGTCCCCTTCCAGGCCCTTGGCTGGCAGGCAGCTGTCGGGAGAGCTGTCAGGAGGGAGGGGATTGGGGGTCAGGCTTCCTGACAAGTGGAGGCACCCACCATGTGCCCAGAGCAGAGGTCACCCCAGTGCCTTTCTCTGTGGACTTATCCCTGGCTGTAGGTCACAGGGGCCTGCCCCACTGCCCCCTCCCCCGTGGTGACATGGGAGGAGGGAAAATTAATCCAGAGCAGCAGATAAACCGGAGGGGAAGAGCCCCCAGGAGGACAACTGTGACACGTTGTGCTGCCTCTGCGTCCCCAAAGCACCAGGCCCAGAGGCCCTGCTTTCTGCCACATGGCACTGGCATGGGGCCCCGGCTCCTCTTCCCTGGTGGCCAAGGGTAAATGAGGCCCACTGGGGTGACTAAGACCAAAGGGGTTGGGGGCCCCCCAGCTTCGGTGCTGCAGGCTGGAGCCAGGCTCAGTCAGCCCTGAGGTCCCCTGCAGGCTCGTCAGGCTCGTGCCTCCTAGCCTTGGGGCACCTGCAGCAAGAGCTTCCCAAGCAGCCCGTGCCAGCCGGGCAGCGCAGGTGTCCCGGGTCTGGGCCACTTGAGACCCCTCCCTGCTCCTGCTTTGCTCTGCCCCTCTTGGGCCCAGTGGCCAGGGCACCTGCATGCGGGAGCCGGGAAGGGCCGGAAGGATGCTGAAGAGCCCAGCAAAGCTCTAGTGTTTGGCTTCCCAGGGGTGGGGCTTGGTCCTCCCTCCCAGAAAGGCCCCTGTTCTGGAGCAGCAGCTGCACACAGGTGTCCCTCACATGGTCCTGCAGGACAGGGCAGGGGCCTGAGGTTCCCAGGCTCTGCCCAAGGGACCCAGGCAGGGAAAGAGATCAGTCCCAGGGGCTTGAAGCCCATCCGGAGGCCAGCCGGTCCTGCGGCAGGAGGGCACTGGACCATGTGGGGGCCATAGAGGAGGAGGAGGCAGGAACCACCCCTGGGTCCAACAGTGGAACCCTGGGGTTGGGGAGCCAGAGCAGGGAAGGGAGAGGAAGGGGCAAGAACACACCCCCATCCCAGCAGGGCCCAGAGAGCTGAGCAAACAAGCACTTGTCATCAAAGGCCTTTCTCTGGTCTTTTTTTTGTTTTTCGAGATAGAGTCTTGCTGTGCTGCCCAGGCTGGAGTGCAGTGGTGTGATCTTGGCTCACCACAACCTTTGCCTCCTGGGCTCAAGTGATTTTCGTGCCTCTGCTACCCAAGTAGCTGGGATTACAGGCCTGCGCCACCATGCCAGGCTAATTTTTGTATTTTTAGCAGAGATGGGGTTTCTCCATGTTGGCCAGGCTGGTCTCGAACTCCTGGTCTCAAGTGATCCTCGGGCCTTAGCCTCCCACAGTGCTGGGATTGCAGACTTGAGCCACCACACCTGGCTTTTTTTTTTTTGAGATGGGGTCTGCAGTGGCACGGTCTTGGCTCACTGCAGCCTCCACCTCCCTGGGCTCAGGTGATCCTCCCACCTTAGCTCCCCAAATAGGTGGGACCATAGGCACATGCCACCATGCCCAGCTAATTTTTTTATTTATAGAGACAAGGTCTTGCCATGTTGCCCAGGCTGGTCTCAATCTGCCTGCTTGGGCCTCCCCAAGTCCTAGGATTACAGGTATGAACCACTGGGCCTGGCCTTTTCTCCTTTCTTGGGAGGCTGGGACTGCACTTCCAGGAAAGACCCAGAAGCTCGGAGCTGAAGCCAGGGCAACCAGGACTGCCGGGGAGCCCTGGACACGGGCTGTTTGGGAGCTCTTGGTCAGCTGGCACCTGCCATGTGGTGGACGTGGGGCTGTGGAGACCCCACGGCTGGGCTTCTCTCCCCTGAGAACAGGCCTAGCCACAGGGCACCTCCCACAGGGCCCCTGAGACCACACTGCCTGCAGCAGCTCCCCCAGGCCCCCACCCCACACCCGGCAGCACTCGGCACTATATCTCCATTTGCTCACTCAAGTGGCATGGCCTGGGGGTTAATGCCTCCGTCCTGTTTTGCTGGGGGCCTCCAGCATCTAGAACAGGAACGTGTGCTGAAGAAAAGCACTCATGCAGGGAGAGGGGCACCTCCCCACTCCAGGTCCTGCTGCTGACCTCTTCCCTGAACGCCAACCCATGGCCTCCAGGCAAGGGCCACTTGAAGGACGGTGGGCCACTCCGGTGGCCTGGGTTCAGGGCGGGGCCCCACAGCTGAGTTCTGGAGGGAGGGCACAGACGACTGGGGGCTGGGAGGGGCCAGGTGAGGGGTGGGAACAGCCAGGGAGCCCTGCAGGAGGGGTGCCCAGCACGGTCCAAAAGCTGCTGGGGCAGGGCAGGGCTGAAACTGCCAAGGAGTCCCAGAGCCCTGAGTGGCATCTAGCGAGGGCCCCTGACCCTGATCCCTGTAGACCCAGCCCTTCCATGAGGGTGGCAGCCACTCCAGGACCCAGCAGGGCCGAGGAAGAGGCAAGTGGTCTGGGCCCATGGGGCACTGGGCACAGCCAGGTGTGGCACGAGGGTGCCTGGGCGTCTGCTGCCACCACGTGGCGGACTTCGAGGTCGCAGAGCCCAGGGTCCAGGCAGGACAGCCCCTCAGCTGCCCCCAGGGCCCTGGCCCAGGCCCCTGAGGCCCAAGTGAGCCACCTGGACTTCGTCACTTCGCTCTTGTTTCTTGGTTAAGGAGCTTGAGTTCTACGCCTTTTGTAAAGAAACGCTGGCGGCGACGGCGGATTTCAAGCTTTATTTACTCCTGGAGTGGTCCTGGGAGGAGAGGCGGCTCCACAGAGCCGGAAACGGGGGCGGGAGCTGTTGGGTGCAGCTGTGAGGAGGCAGGGCAGGGCCGGGCCGGGCCGGGGCGGGCCGGGGCGGGGCGGGCAGCCATCGGGGTAACGGAGGGGGCTCCGGCCCGGGGCTGCCTGGACGGGAAAGGGGACACGGGCGGGGCTCCCCCAGCTGATCTCCCGCCCCACACGCCTGGGCCCCCCACCCTCACGACCAGGCCCCCCTCTGCGGTGCAGGACGAAGGAACCCTGGCCTCAGTTTCCCTACAGGCTGGGATCAGGGCCCCTGGGGCTCCGACTGGCTCGGAGGGGGCGGCCTCACTGCGGCGGTCTGGAGGCGGGGCCTGGAGGGCGGGGGCGGGGCTTGCGCTCACTTCCGCCCGGCGCGCTGGCTTGGATGGAAGCGGTGCGGAGGCCGCGGCTGGGGCTGAGCCGCCGGAGGCCCCCGCCAGCGGGCGGGTGAGGCCGAGGGCCGGGCGGGGGCGCGGCCGGTTTTCCCGCTGCCACGTGCTTCCCGGCGGCCCCGCGGGCCTCCCGCTCTCTTCTCCCCCTGGGGAGGGCTTCCCACGCCCGTCGCCCCACCCCGCGGCGCCATTCAGCGTCCGCCTTGAGCCCCCCCACCCCACCCCGAGCTTCCCTCGCGCCGCCCCAGGCCCTCCCGCGCCTCTCCCATCATCGCGTCTCCCCTGAGCACCCCCGACCTGCCCACTCTATCTACCCCAGGCCCTCCGCAATCTCCCCAGCCATCGCCTCATCCCGCTGAGGACCCCACATTTTCACCCACCTCCCCCGCCCCCAGTACCCCTTGTCTCCCTACTGTCAGCCCCAGCAGCCCTTCCCCCAACCCTGCCCGCCACCTCCCCCACCATCGAATTTCCCTCTGGTGCCCCCCATCTCCCCGCTGTCTCTGCCCCAGGCCCTCCCAGGTCTCCCCCACCATAGCGTTTCCCCGGCTGAGTACCCCGTCTCCTTTTTCTGTCCGCCCCAGGCCTTCTGGCGGCCGCCCCTGGTTTCTCCTGGGGGGTGATGAGCGGGAGCGGCTCTGGGCCGAGCTGCTGCGCACGGTGAGCCCAGAGCTCACCCTGGACCACGAGGTGCCTCCACTGCCCGCCTTGCCTGGACAGGTGTGCCCACGGGGCCCATCGCAGCGGGGGAGGGGTTTCCAGGGTGAGAGCCGCCGCTGGCCGAGGCCCAACAACTCGGTGTTGCAGGAGCCCAGGTGCGGCCCGGAGCCCACTGAAGTCTTCGCTGTCGGACCCAAGACCTTTTCCTGGACACCGTTTCCGCCAGACCTGTGGAGCCCGGGCCGCTCCTACCGGCTGCTTCGCAGGGCAGGAGGGCACCTGGAGTCCCCCGCCAGGTCCCTGCCCCAGCGCCCGGCACCTGATCCCTGCAGGGCCCCCAGGGTGGAGCAGCAGCCGTCCGTGGAGGGTACCGCCTTGCGCAGCTGCCCCATGTGCCAGAAGGAGTTCGGCCCCAGGTGAGTGGGCCACCCCTGTGCCCCGCCCGGTTATCCATCCGTGTTTGGAAACCACAGCCGTTTAGAAGGTCAAGAGGTGGCCGAGCTCAGCGCTGGCTTTTATTTATTTATTTATTTTTAAAATTTTTTTATTTTTGAGACGGAGTCTCGCTCAGTCGCCCAGGCTGGAGTGCGGTGGCGGGATCTCAGCTCACTGCAAGCTCCGCCTCCCGAGTTCACGCCATTCTCCTGCCTCAGCCTCCCGAGTAGCTGGGACTACAGGCGCCGCCACCTTGCCCGGCTAGTTTTTTTGTATTTTTTAGTAGAGACGGGGTTTCACCATGTTAGCCAGGATGGTCTCGATCTCCTGACCTTGTGATCCGCCCGTCTCGGCCTCCCAAAGTGCTGGGATTACAGGCTTGAGCCACCGCGCCCAGCCAGTGCTGGCTTTTAAAGCCCTGTTTCACACGTGGAAAGGCGGCCCAGTGCTGTGGCCTGGCATGTCCGGGTGGCTGGCTGTCATGGGTCTGGGGTCCCCCTGCTTTCCGTGCTCTGGGGGCAGGGCAGGCTGGGGGCCCACAGACAGCACAGAAGGCAGGCTGGGGAGCACTGGCCCCAGGTCTACCTGGCCATCTTGGAAGCTGGTGGCACCAGCGTCCCCAGGCCCAGAGCACGGGAACACCTTCCCGAGAGTGGGTCATGGGTTTTAAAAATGAAGATCGGCCGGGCGCGGTGGCTCAAGCCTGTAATCCCAGCACTTTGGGAGGCCGAGACGGG
>NC_045434.1:219652943-219679235 GCF_002776525.5 Piliocolobus tephrosceles
GCTGGAGTGCGGTGGCAGGATCCCAGCTCACTGCAACCTCTGCCTCCCGGTTTCAAGCGATTCTCCTGCCTCAGCCTCCTGAGTAGCTGGGACTACAGGCGCCTGCCACCATGCCTGGCTAATTTTTTTGTATTTTACTGTATTAGCCAGGATGGTCTCGATCTCCTGATCTGCCCGCCTCGGCCACCCTAAGTGCTGGGATTACAGGTGTGAGCCACCGTGCCTGGCATTCATTCATTCATTCATTCATTCATTTATTTGAGATGGAGTCTTGCTCTGTCGCCCAGGCTGGAGTGCAGTGGCACGATCTCAGCTCACTGCAACCTCTGCCTCCTGGTTTCAAGCGATTCTCCTGCCTCAGCCTCCTGAGTAGCTGGGATTATGGGCATGTGCCACCACGCCTGGATAATTTTTTGTGTTTTCAGTAGAGACAGAGTTTCACTGTGTTGGCCAGGATGGTCTCGATCTCCTGACCTTGTGTAATCTGCCCACCTCGGCCTCCCAAAGTGCTGGGATTACAGGCATGAGCCACCGCTCCCCACCATCGGTCGTGTTTTAATTCCCCAAAATGAACTTGCAGCTGCAGCTAGTTATGAAAAAGGAAGGCTCCTGCCACCACGTGCTGTGGGCTGTGGGCCTGGAACTCCTCAATCCCTAGGTTGAAATTCTCACCACAAGGCGAGGCCTCTGCCAGGCCAGGAGGTCGGGCCAGCACCTCTCGATGGGATTAGTGCCCCGTAATGGAGACCCCGGGGAGTTCCCTTGCTCCTTCCACCGTGTGGGACACAGGCCAGAAGAGGGCCCTCCTCTGGAGTCAAGGAGTCTGGTTGAAGCCCCGGGTCTGTGGTCATTTGTTAGGGCTGCGGGAGCGGAGACTCCCTCTGGGGCTCCAGGGCCTCATCACCCACCAGGGGCTTTGAGGCAGCTTCTCCTGAACCAGGAAGGACAGCAGCAGTGGGCATCTGGTTCACCCAGACCTGTCAGCCACTGTCTGTGGGCTCACGGTGTGAGTGGAGCATGGGGCGCAGCGTCTTCAGGGAGCTTCCTGTCCACTGCTGTTCAGCCCCCAGGTTCTGGGGAGCCGCGCTCTGCAGGCTCAGCCCTGACCCCTGTCCGTGGTGGCTGAGGGAACAGACCTGGGGGCAGACGTGGTGTGAAAACCCAAGATGAACACGCAGATGTATTTTCCTTTTTTTTTTTTTTTTTTTTTTTTTGAGGCGGAGTCTCTCTCGGGCCGGGCTGGAGTGCAGTGGCCGGACCTCAGCTCACTGCAAGCTCCGCCTCCCGGGTCCACGTCATTCTCCTGCCTCAGCCTCCCGAGTAGCTGGGACTACAGGCGCCGCCACCTCGCCCGGCTAGTTTTTTGTATTTTTTAGTAGAGACGGGGTTTCACCGGGTTAGCCAGGATGGTCTCGATCTCCTGACCTTGTGATCCGCCCGTCTCGGCCTCCCACAGTGCTGGGATTACAGGCTGGAGCCACCGCGCCCGGCGTATTTTCCTTTCAATGATGGCTACAGATAGGCTGGGGAAAACATGGAGCCATAAATGCAGATCACTAAGGGAAAGAAAATGCTACACTCTGTGATTCCAACCCTAGAATGTCCTGGAAAAGGCAACCCCGTGAGGACCTAAAACATCAGAGGGTGCAGGGGCTAGGAAGGCACAGCGGAGCCCAGGAGGCCTCCGGGGCGTGGACTTCCCTGCGTGGCCCACAGTGGTGAATCCTGTCACGCGCCTGTCCACACCTGCGGGACTGACGGTGCCTCGGGCGAGCTCGGCGGGGACTCTGGGTGTGGGGTGATGACAAGGGCAGGCCCAGCAGCTGTCAGCAGCGTGCCCTGTGGTGGGCAGGGCATGGGGACTCTGTGCTGCACCTTCTGCTCATTTTGCTGGGAGCCGAAAACGGCCCTGACATAGGCCTACTTAAGAAAATGGCTTCATGCCGGGCTCGGGGGCTCACGCCTGTAATCCCAGAACTTTGGGAGGCCGAGGCAGGCGGATCACGAGGTCAGGAGTTCGAGACCAGCCTGGCCAACGTGGAGAAACTAAAAATACAGAAATTAGCCGGGTGTGGGGCAGATGCCTGTAGTCCCAGCTACTGCGGAGGCTGAGGCAGGAGAATTGCTTAAATCTGGGAGGTGGAGGTTGCAGTGAGCTGAGATCTCGCGACTGCACTCCAGCCTGGGCGAGAGTCTGTCTCAAAGAAAAAAAGAAAGAAAAGAAAATGGCTTGAAAAACCTTTGCTTCTTGGAAACACCTACTATTTTTTTTTTTGAGACGGAGTCTCGCTCTGTCGCCCAGGCTGGAGTGCAGTGATGCAGTCTCGGCTCACTGCAAACTCTGCCTCCCAGGTTCACGCCATTCTCCTGCCTCAGCCTCCCGAGTAGCTGGGACTACAGGCGCCCGCCACCACGCCTGGCTAATTTTTTTTTTTTTTTTTTTTTGTATTTTTAGTAGAGACGGGGTTTCCCCGTGTTAGCCAGGATGGTCTCGATCTCCTGACTTCGTGATCCGCCCGCCTCGGCCTCCCAAAGTGCTGGGATCACAGGCGCGAGCCACCGTGCCCGGCCAAAAACACCTACTTTTAATGATAATAATAATGTAAGCATTTTCATTAAAGTCTTTAATGGATGTATGAGACTTTGAGTGACCCTGGCCGTCGAGGGTGTCATCCACGGGACAGCTGGTCAGCCACGGGCTCCATGGGCAGCTGCCCCACACCGCGCCCACGCAGGCCCACCGTGCAGCCCCCAAGTCACCAGAGTTCAGGAACCACTTCCAAAAGACACCGTTGTGACCGGAGCCATTGGCAATTATCAGGATTTTTCAAAGCACACTTCAATACATCCTTTAATTTATAAAACAAATGACGGAATAGAAAAGTCTCCCCTGTGATGAGCACAGCGTCACTCACATTGTGTACAAGAACAGCCACACTGGTAACCGGCACGCTGCTGGCAACACGGCAGTATTTAGGTCAGTGCCTTAAATATTTAACAAATCAAGGAGGCTCATGGAAAGCAGTTTGCTTGTTAACCACTTCCAGGATCCACTGGGGGTCTCCCATTCAAGGTGGGGCCCCAGCAGCCCTGCTCCCCCAGCAGGTGTGACTTCAGCGGCTACAGGCTGGGCCCCGCTACCCGGACATCCCCACGCTGGTCTGGGACACCTGTGTGAGGCCCAGGTCGGCTCCTGGACTCTGCCCTGGGGTTTCTGACGTTCCGTCTTTGGAGTAGAGTCTCACCGGCTAAGGCTGGGAGTGCGGCTGGAACCCATCTCCACATTCCACCCAGAGGCCTGAGCTGGGGCAGGGGCGGGGTGTGCAGGGCCAGGGGCCGGCAGTGGGCCCGGCGCTGTTCTTGTCCCAGCACCTGGGGCTCGGGTGTGAATCCACCACGTTGTGCTCGGCGCCAGGCACGGAGCGGCGCCCTGAGAAACCTGAGTGTGGGGTGGGCCACGCTCACCTGGTGGGTATGACTTTGAGGCAAGGCAAGGCGTGGCGCGAACCTCCTAACTGAGGTTTTCCATATCTCCTCCCAACGCCACCAGCCGCACGGTGGGGTGGAGCGGCCCCTGAGTCATGGGGGCCTGGGGTCTCCGCGCCTGGCCAAGAGGGCTGCGTGGCCATTTCCACACCTCCACACCTGTGCACCAGGCCCCACTCAGAGGCACGAGGCGGTGCGAGCCCCTCTCCCAGAGAGCTCAGAAGACGGCTCCGCCACACCTGAGCCCTGGCAGCCGGCAGACCTGCCTCTAGGAGGCCTGGGCTCTGGGCTCTGTCCCTTCACCGGAGGGGGGAGGACGGGGAGCGTGGGCGTGTTCCCGGGAGCAGGAGGGAGCAGAAGGTCCGCGCTGCTGGGAGGAGTGTGCCTGTGTTTCTGCATGTGTGTAGGGTCATCATTTGGAACTTTAAGGCTGGGATCCGTCACACATACATCGGTTAGTTTTCCCTAACTCTCAGTACTGTGTGACAGTAAGAATATTTTCCAAAAATCAAACGCGTGGCACGAGGGATCGTGCAGGCACTGCTTAGTGTGGTCAGAAATGGATGTGTGCAGATTTAGTTTTCAATTTTCTTTTTCTCTTTTTTGGTCTACTGTGCTTTGGTGAGCCACATTTTAGAATCTCTATGATCCAATTTCCCCCATTGGTCCAGTGAGCTGGCTGACCCAGCCGCCACCTGCTTAAGGTGCCACTTCACCCTAGACCACAGCGGCTGGGCACCCGCTCTGCAGGAAAAACCACGGAACTTACCAGGGTTTAGGAAACGGTGCGAGTTTGTACACTTCTTGATTGCGGTGTGTCCCCACAGGCACTTAAACTCCCGCCCCCACCTGTGTCCTGCTGGCTCCTAACCTGCCCCCCTCCATGTGGCTGCGTCGGAGACGTGGGGCAGGCGCCACTCACGGAAAAAAGGCAGCAGAGGGGCTTCCACATCATCGGAACTTTTATTCCTCAGGACGCTACACGCTCCCTTTCCTGGCGGGGCAGGTCAGTGCATCGAGTTCTGTTTCCGTGGAAAATGTGCACCTTGGAAACTGCATGACAGCCCCTCAGCAGGGTCCCCGCGGCCCACCGCGACACAGGCTCGGCAGCAAGTTCCTCCAGCACGAAGCTGGCCTGCCCGGGCCCAGGTGTGAGGGACTGTTCTGCTCCCAGCAGCGCCTGCCGACGCTTCCCTCCGCGGTCTCGGCGCAAGCGTCTGTCCCTGGCCGCCCTCGGAGCCGTGCCCAGCCTGGCATGCATATGCGGTGGTTAAGGATACAGTTAAAGGGTCAATCACGCGTGTCCACGACAGAGACGCGGCGGCCTCACACCGACTCTTCGGTGGACAGCAGTAATGGGTTGATGTACTCGAAGCCTTCGAACTCCGACTGGTCGATCCTCTTTATGGCATCCCTGTGGGCAAAGGCGGTAGGGGCGGGGCGTGGCCTCGTGTTCATTCCCTCCGGGGAGGCGAGTCACATTCGCAGAAGAATCCTCCCCCAACGCCCACCGGAGAGATGATGCCAGGCGGGCGGGACTCAAGGGCAGGCCGGGTCACCAGCCGCCCAAGGTGCTGGCCTGCCATGGGGCTGCCCGAGGGGTCCTCCGGGGTCCCCGCACCCAGTGGGACTTACTCATCGTCTGGGGTCAGCTGCACGGGCTCGCTGGTGAACTGTGTGTCAAAGTTGTCCAGACCGTAGTCGTCCGTGATCTGGGGCTGGAATGGAGGGAGGGCCTGCTTCTTCTCCAGCTTGGAAAAACAAGGCAAGAAGGGTCAGCTCCGCGCGGGCATCATCCCTACCAGACTGAGTGTTCTGCGGGCACTCGAATCACAGAACGAAACAGTAAGAAACGCAGCATTTCAATCTGCCGAGTATTTGAATGCCAAGTGTTTCTTCTTACAACACAAAATCTAGAAAATATCCAAAGTCAGAAAAATTGTTGTCGAGCTGAGAGGAACGCCGGCAGTTGGGCCACGCTGGCCACATGTGGGATGGAGCAGGACCCCCGGCCACCCTTGCAAGGCCACCCCATTCCTGGGGGTCCTTGTTGAGAGGGGCACCAACGCTAACTGGCTGAACAAGCCGTCTCATGACGTCTTGGAACGCTGACCATAAAGGCACAGGACCTGGCCACAGCACCCTGCCTGCACTGGTACCGCGCGATCCATCTGTCAGGAGCCTCCTGCCGGCCCGTTTCTGCCTATCGAGGCATCGACTTCAGAATCTCAGGTGCTGCTTGGCAGGAAAATGCCCAGCAGGTGGGCCTGGGCCTCGGCTCAAGGCTCACTTCTGGCCGCTGCGTATTGGGCCTTGGTGATGCACCTGTGCCAGGGAGGGCAGAACGCTGGTGCCTGGCACAAGTGCCACAACACACACAGGTGAGGACAATGAAAGCCCCTCAGTTCCCCTGACTCGTGGCCACTTGTCCCAGTGACACAGCTATGCTCTCCCACCCACCCACAATAGGGTCTGAATGTGCCCCCCAGATTCACGGTGAGAAACTCATTCCCCAGAGCAGCAGGGTAGGAGGCGGGGCCCGATGGGAGCCCCGCCCTCACAGATTCCTGGAGCTGTCAAGACAGCTTGGGCGTGGATTCCTCTCTGCTTTTTGCCATGAAGGCACGTGGCCTTCCTCCCCTCTCCCCTCTGCCCTCCGGGGAATGCGGCGTTTGGGCACCATCTTGGAAGCAGAGATCTGGCCTCACCAGACACCAAGCCTGCTGGCACCATGACCCTGGACTCCCAGCGTCCACAGCTGGGAACGACCTCTGCTCCCTGGAAATAACCCAGGCTCAGGTATTCTGTTACAGCAGCACCAGGACAGACATTCACGCTCTGCCTCCCTCCCTGTCTAACCCACTCCGACTCACCCTCTCCCTCCCTTGCTATCCCACTCACTCATTCACTCGCTCACTCTCTAGCCCACTCTTTTTTTTTTTTTCTTTTTGAGATGGAGCCTCACTCTGTTGCCCAGGCTGGAGTGCAGTGGCGCAATCTCGGCTCATTGCAACCTTCGACTCCCTGGTTCAAGCTACTCTCCTGCCTTAGCCTCCTGAGTAGCTGGGACTACAGGCGCCCACCACCACGCTCAGCTAATTTCGTTGTTGTTTTTTTTTTGAGACAGAGTCTCACTCTGTCTCCCAGGCTGAAGTGCAGTGGCGTAATCTCGGCTCACTGCAGCTCCACCTCCCAGGTTCACGCCATTCTCCCGCCTTAGCCTTCTGAGTAGCTGGGACTACAGGTGCCCGCCACCACGCCTGGCTAATTTTGTTTTTGTATTTTTAGTAGAGACGGGGTTTCACCGTGTTAGCCAGGATGGTCTTGATCTCCTGCCCTCGTGATCCGCCCGCCTCGGCCTCCCAAAGTGCTGGGATTACAGGCGTGAGCCACCGCGCCCGGCCTCTCTAGCCCATTCACTCACTCATACACTGGCTCGCTCACTCTCTAACCCACTTTCTCTCTCTCTCCTTCCCTTCCCTTGCTCGTTCTCTAGCCCATCCTCCCACACTCATTCACTGCCCCCCCCCGCCAGGTGTGTGCTCCTGTGCAAGACTGAGATCCAGCTGTCAGCAATAGGCACCGTTTGACCCCAGCCTTGTGGAGCCACCATTCAACAGGCTTGAGGGGAGGACGTAACGTCGCTCTGCTCCCTTTAGTGCCAGTCAGGATGGGGCTGGGTAGGTGTGGCTGGTGAAAAGAATGCAGCCCCCCAGTTGCTCTCTGAGGCCCCCAGCCCCTGCAGACCAAGCAGAACAGCCCAGCTCACAGGCGGATCACAGGGCACTCAGCAGCCGCCTTCCCTCCGGAAGAGCCAAGAAGGATCCCAAGACCAGAAATGCCCCCAGCGTGGCTATGCCTGTCCCTGGTGCCCTGCCTGCTCGGGGGCAGCACCCCAGATGTACTCTGACCATGCTGGCACTACAGGGATCCCCATCCTCAGGACCCTCCAGTCATTCAAGCTAGAATTGGTGGGTTTCTGCCTGTATAGGCATCGGCTACCGAATCTCAGGTGCTGCTTGGCCGGAAAATGCACAGCAGGAGGGACCGGGCCTCGGCTCCCAGGCGCACGCCCCACTCTCCACTGTGGGGTCCAGGGTGGTCAAGAACAGCCACAACAACAACAAAAGCCAAACTGGGAACAGAATCATGGAAAAAAACCCTCACAGGCTTTGGGGAACTTACATAGAAATGCTCACATACACTTCTACTAACGTGGCAGCTACTAAGACTCCACAAAATAGACAAACTTCCACGTCAGGCTGGACACGTGTCAGGGCTGTGGCCGTCTCAAAGTGGGGCCACCGGCAGCATCCACGGCCAGGCCACTGGGTGGAGACGGTGCTGGGGAGGAGCCGGAGGGACCAGGGCTGTCCCCTTAGGCAGAGCGGGTCACCTGTGGTGTGTGCACAGCAGGGTTGTGGGGACACAGGATGGCCCCTTCATCAGTTACCCACATTCTTTGTATGAAACACTTCCTGATAAAATGTGGAAAATGGGGTATTTTTCCACCCGAGTCCTGGGCTGCTTTGTAAACAAGTGGCAGGGCGGGAACAGAGCAGGACCCAGCTGGAGCTGGCCCAGCGTCCTCCAGCCCCTGGCCCAGCCTGTTCTGCTCTGAGGGCTCGAGGTTGCCTCGGTTTCCCTGACAGCATCCCCAGGGGCCAGCGTTGCCTCTTCTTGCTCAAAAGCCTTCAGTGCCCATCTCTGCAGCTGGAATGCGGGCTCCAGGTCAGGGCCCACGGTGGCCTGATGCCTTTTTCCACCGCTGCTCCCTGCACCCAGCCCATGCACGGACACCCTGGCCTCTCAGAGCAGTGCATTTGCGTGCACACTGGCCCCAGGTCAGACACTGTGGCAGTAACAGGTGCTGCCCCTGTGGCTGCAACCACAGTGATCTGAGATACAACAGGGGGCCTGCTCTGTGTCAACGGGGCTGGGGGCCCAAGGGCTCCAGTTCTGAAGGAACATGTGAGAAACAGCCTGAGGGAGCTGAGGGCTGGAGCCTGGGGAGGGCACAGCCATGCAAAGGCCCTGTAGTGGGCGCATGCCTTGTGTGCTGGAGGCCACAGAGGGGCCCCGTGAGGCCTGAGTGAAGGGGCTGAGGAGGAAGACGCTTTTGGACACAGGAGGACACTGCTCTCCACAGGGCCAGGCAGGATGCCGGTGGCCTGGTGGAGGTGGCAGGGGTGGGGCGGGGAGCAGCAGCAGGGCTAGGGGGCTGGGCGAGGGCCTGCGTGGCAGAGCATGGTCAGGCACAGGATGGATGGGCCTGCATGTGCTGGGCAGGGCCTGGAGGCGTCCAAGGGGACAGCACGCCGCGGTCTGCTTTGGCCATACTAGCCGGCCACACAGAAACATCCTGGAGCCAGTTCTTGGCAATGTTGGGGGGAGGTCCCTGAGACCACCCGGCACTGTTGGGGTGATGACTGGTGAGCACCTGGGCTGCCACCGGATGCAGGGCCGGGCCCAGGAGGCAGTGCCCCGGGGACAGCGTGGGACTCCTAGGCTCCTGGTGCGCAAATCACAGGAAACGCCCAGAGAGCCCCGGGGTGGCGGCACAGCAGTGGTCATCCGAGCATCCAAGTCATCCGTGCGTCCGCGTCATCCGTGCGTCCGAGTCATCCGTGCATCCGCATTGTCTGTGGATCCGAGTTGTTCGTGTGTCCACGTCGTCCGGGTGTCCATGTCATCTAGGTGTCCACGTTGTCCGTGCGTCCATGTCATCTAGGTGTCCACGTCATCCGTGCATCCGTGCGTCCGAGTTGTCTGTGTGTCTGCAGCTGGTCCCCACGCATTTTCATAAGCACACAGGTCGGCCTTAAAGCCCCACCAAGGTTCCACCACTCAAGGCTCCAGCTGGAGGCCCACGCCTGCCCTGTGCCACGCAGCATGGGGTAGACAGAGGGGTTCACGGGTGGCCAGGCCAGGGCACTGTTGCCTTCTACACACTCCAGGCTTGAGAGTTTTACAGCCACACAGGTTGGCCCTGGGTAGTGGGGCTGGCACCAACCCAGCTGTGGGGCCCGTCCCTCTCCATGAGGTCACAGCTGTGATCCCCACTTCTGACGGCCTCCACTGCCCCACATCTCCCACAACTGCCTCCCGCCCATTCCCACCCCCTGCCCAGACACAGGCCATCTCTCTGTGGCCTCTTGTCACCTGCCCTCTTCTGCGTCTTTCCGTTTTCCCCTCCCCTGCCGCCGGCTCCTTGTGCAGCACGTGACGTGGCCGGGTTCCTCCCGCCGAGCTCCTAGGAACGTGCCTGTCGCGCGTGGGAAAGTACTGAGGCTCCCACGACACAAAGCATTAGAGTCCTTGCTCCTCCCGGGAGCCTCCCACCGGCAGCCCTGGGCCCACGTCATGGACCTGATGGGGGTGGGAGGGGCAAACTGCTCCTGGCCCTGAGGAATCTCCCCAGCAACGTGGGCAGCAAATGACTCTCAAGAGAAAAGGCTGTCACCATGGGAACGTTTCCATCCAGGGGGAGACGAGTTAACGCAGCACCGCCCGGCCATGGGGGACGCATGGGGTTGGGCAGCAGGTGGTGGCTCAGCTGTTAACCCGCCACCCCTGTTCACATCAGTGGGGAGCTGGGACCACACTGGGAAATCCATCACTTCAAATCCCAGACTCCTGAGACTCACAAGCACACATCACGTGACCCACAAATACCTGGGCTTTGCGCTAAGTACCAGGGGGCCTGCAGGGATGGGGACCCTCTTAGAGTGGCAGCCCCAGTCAGCAGGCCAGGACGTGCTGTCCAGGCCCAGTTCCTTCAGAATGAGCCTGTCACTCAGAGCTCACCTGGGACAGGCCCAGCAACTTCCCCACGGCCTTTGCTCCCACAGCCGAACTGGAGGACTCAGGATATAGGAGCCTGAGGATGCGCCTGGACTGGTGGAGGGTGGCGTCTGGACACAACCCATGGGAGCTCCCGCCAAGATGAGCACCGCCTCCCGGTGCAGGGGCAGGGAAGGTGGATCTGCGCTGCTGGCGGGGCCCTTGGCACACACCGCCTCTCTTCTCCAGGGCAGCGTGCAGAGAGGCCGGGCTCCAGGAGGAAAGCAGGGTTGGGGACCTGGTGCTGGGCCCCAGAGCCACACCCCAGTGGCAGCAACTGCCCGAGCGGTGCTGGTTCAGCTGGGGGCAGGCCAGGAGGGGCTGCGGCGGCTCTGGGGTGACTGTGACCCCGTTCCAGCTCTACCCTCGGGGGGCGGGCACTGTGTCCTCTCACCATCCACCCTGCTGCTCCCACCGCCTTCCCCGCAGTCCATGACAGAGACCCTGAGTCCACAGAAGGGGACCAGGGCCTCACGTGTGCCCCACTCCCACACGGAGCTGACACCCACCGAGGGACTGTTCTCAAGCTTTGCCCACTACAGCCCGTGGAACTAAGTCCAGCACAGCACCTAGGGGGCCCCCAAAGGGACCAGAAAGCAGCCGCTGCAGGAACAGGTGGCCCCCCTTGAAAGGCGAGACCGAGACCACCGGGCCTGCAGCTACGCCCTGAGCACCTGCCCAAGAGAAACGAACACAGAAGCGGGTTCACAGGTGGTGTTCACAGCAGCACGATTCCCAATGGCCAGAAAGTAGAGGCCACCCTATGTCCACTGAGGATGGATGCAGCGGTGCGGTCTCCATGCAGTGGACGCGGTGAGTGGGGTTCAGCGCAGGAAGGAGGCAGCGCCACGTGCTGCTGCGTGGGTGCACCTTGTGGAGACGATGCTGAGGGGAGAGGGCAGGCACGAAAGGCCGCGGCATGCCCAGGTCCATTTCCATGACACGTCCAGACCAGGCAGAGCCACAGAGCCTGGCGGAGCAGCCACTGCAGGGCGTGGGGAGAGGCTGGAGTGGGTTCACGTCTTCTCTGGATACAGGGTGACGAAAGTGATTGCGGTGATGTCGTATAGCTCTGGGCCTGCTCAAAACCACTGAGTCGTGGACGTTGGGTGAGTGGGGGGAGCACCTTCCTTCTGCTGAGGTCACATGGTGCACTGCATGGAGGCGGTGGTGACCCCCACAACCCTGCTGAGGCCAGCTACAGCAATCTGACCCGAACAGCCACACCTCTTCCTAAAAGCCCCAAGAGCTGATGGGTGGCAAGGAAATGGCAGAAGCAGAGCCGGCGGTCGGTGGCAGAAGCAGAGCCGGCGGTCGGTGGCAACAGAGCTGGCAGTCGGTGGCAAGCCCTTTGCGGGCCTCTCGGGCGGTGATGGAAGTCACAACACAGCCCGCAGCAGCCAGGAAGAAGTAAGTGATGGGAAGCTGCTCACATGGGCAGTCACGGGGGCGATTCTGCAGTGTTGGGACCCAGGTGGGAAGCCAGGGCCGCTGACTGCCTTCCAAGAGACAGCCCACAGCACGTGTGTGCTGGAGGTCACCTGGCGAGCTCACTGCAGGGACGCAGACCTCTCCCAGCTGGAGGCCAAGGGTGGCCTCGTGGTCCCCTTGAGTTCTGGCTGGGGCAGGGTTGGACTCACACACAGACTGGACAGTGCTCCGAAGAGAAGGAACCCCTCACTCTGCAGCAGTCATCTGTTCTCATCCGTCCACTCCCGGTAAAGCAAGAGTGGCTGAGAGACAAGACCAGGGGCCCGGCTGGCATCGAGGCTGCACCCAGCATTGGGCTCTCCTGCGGTGCTGGTGGGCCCAAGGTGGGCGTGGAAGAGAGGGTGGGAAAGGCACAGTGGAGACTCAGCTGAGACGGGCGAGGGGAGGTGGCTGGGAGCGGGGATGTTGGCTCCTCATGTGATTACTAAGCACCTGCCACGGGCTCAGCTGGGTGGCATGTGGACCTGAGTGTGTGTGTGGGTCAGAGGGGTTCTGTGGGCCAGAGATGGGGATGCCACCACTAACACCAGCTCGGCCAGGTGTGCCTGAGACAGACAGGGGAACGCCACCACTAATGTTGCTAAGCCAGGGGTGCCTGGACCAGAGAAAAGGGGACGCCACCGCTCGCCTCCTCCTGGGCCTGAGGACGACAGTCAGAACCAAAGGCAGATCTCTGCTCCCTGATGCTCCCAGAGGCATACACTTAAATGAAGAATTTGCGAAGCTGATTCCGCAGCAGGTGCCTATGCTCAGAACATTTCTAAGTGTGCACATCTGACAACCCCATGACAGAGGATGGCCCCGTCCTAGTTTGGCGGCAGCCCAGCCGGGCTCTGGAAGGGCGGTGTGCGGGCACGTTCCGACCACCTGACTCCACCTCCCCCGCGCTCCCACACATGCACAGGCGAAGCAAGTCCTTCGACTAGAGAGTGACTTGTTGGGTGGACAAGGGCCCCCACTGACCACAGGGGCCGGGGAGTGACCCCCCGCGCTGGCCAAGGCTGCCTGGAAAAGTCGGTGGGTGGGGGAGGGGAGCTCCCATTGCCTCAGAGCTGGGCTTTCTCCTGGTTCAGTTCGGCCTCCTCCGAAATGCGCTTAATGAGCTCTCCAATCTGCTTTTCTTCCTCAAGAGTATATCTGAAAGGTTTTATTTCCGTAGCTCTGCAACCATTTACACAGCTGGAAACATATTTCACAGACGGTCCTAGCTTCAGACGGGGTCACCTCCCAATAAACCCTCCACGGGCTGGAAACATCCTGGGTGGAGAGTACGCTTCCCACAGCACCCACGACCAAGCGGCGCAGCCTCGCCTGCCTTAACCTGCCAGACACTCACGCCAGCCAGCCCACTGTCTGGCAAAACCCCCTGTACGCTGAGCCCTCGGGGCGTCCGGCCCCCTCCTGATCACGTGGCCCGCAGGGGCTGCGGTCACTGCCCCTCATCACAGGAGAGTACTGACCTCACATGGCCACCTGGGGAACGGTCAGAACTCAAAGCAGAGCTTTTACCGAATGCGCCCTGCTCACACGTCACCGAAATCAGATTCCTAAATCCAGCCAGCGTACGTCGGGCCCTGCCCACAGACTCACTCTCCTTCAATACCCGGCGCTAAAGCTGAAGCCGTGAACGCTGCCACTGCTGGTCCTGTCCGGTAACTGCTGATAAAACCAGCCACAAAACCAAAGCAAAGGCCCTGCTCTAGGACGGCCCCCACTATCAGATCCCTGTGGAACCAACAGCCAATGTGCTCACAGGCCAGGACACACGTGCCACTAGCTCCCGGCCACACCGAGCCAGCACAGTCGGAGGGTGTCAGGAAGCGCCATGGGCCGAGCTCGTCCGGCCCCTCACTCTCCTGGCTCCGGAGGACGAAATGTGTCTCCCCATCCCTCGTCGGGGCCCTGGGGGGTGGCCCCCCATTCCCAGCTGACCCTTCTGGGAGACAGGAGCCTTGGCTCCACACAGGTGGGGCCGTGCCAAGGACCAGCCCAGCCCGGTGGTGCGTGAGCTCACACAGCCCACCCGGCCCGCGCAGCCCCGGCTCTGTCCACCACGGGTGGGGGGTTGGAGGGGTGGGGGTGGGGCTGGGGGAGTTGGAGTGGGGTTGGGGTGGATATTGGGGTTGGGGTGTGGGTTGAGGGTTGGGGTTGAAGTTGGGCTGGGGGTTGGATTGGTGGAGGGGTGGGGGTTGGATGGATTTGGGGTTGGGGTGGATATTGGGGTTGAGGTGGGGACTGGGGTGGGGGTGTTGGGTTTGGGGTGGGGGTTGGGTGGATATTGGGTTGGGGTTCGGGTGGGGTGGGGTGGGGTTGCGTGGATCTGGGGTTGGGATGGCGATGGGGGTGTAAATGGGCTTTGTGATGCTTTACCAAGTCCCAGTCTATGCTGCGGAAGAACGCGTGGGACTTGATGTCTGAAAATCCAGTCTGTGGCCGGCAGCCGAGCCTCTCTTTGGGGTCCTGGAGGTTAGAGTTCAAACAAGGACAAGTCAGCCCCATCCCGGAAGCCCCAGGACCCGCTCTCCTTGGTGGCCGCTCCGAGCACTGACAAGCCCTCCCCCGATGCTCTGACCCAGTGGGTAGAAATCAGATGTTTCCTTTACTGAAAGCTCCTTCCCCCACGTTAGGCTTCGTTCCGTTTTCCTTGGGCATACGTTCTCATTTTGTTAGGTGTGAGTAAAAACGGACGACTCACACAAGAGAGCTCAAATACTGAAGCGGAGAATCAGCCCACACACCCGATACACAGCAGCTGATGTGAAAAAATGGCCGACAGCCGTGACTGGCCCTCTGCCCACCAACACCGAGGCCACGAACGAGTTTGTCAGCATGGCCAGAAACGTACCTTATTTAAAAATCCTTTTAAAACATGGGAGGCTTTGACGGACAGGAACCGGGGGATCCGGATGGGCTTCTCCAGGATCACTGCAAGGACGGAGCCTGGTGAGCACTTCCCCGCGTGTGTGATTTGCCCAGTGCTGCCCAGACTCCTATTCTGAGTAGGAGCTTTGGGAGCTCAGACTTGGGGCCCTGGAGCCCCCTCCCTTCCTACAGCCCAGCAACATCTATAACCCGAGTCCCGCCGGGTCCTTCCTGGGCCTCCCAGTTACACACGCTGGCATGTGTCGTGGGAACAGGTGTGAACCGGCGGCTTCCCCTCCTCAGCCCCAAGACTGCAGATGCATGGGTGCCTCTGCACGCTGACAACCAGAGGGCACAGCGGAGACAGCCACGTTCCTGGACCCCACATCCCCGCGGCGCTGAATTCCAGACCAGAAGCAGGTCCCGGGGCCCCCAGGTGGGAAGGAGCCCATGATGGTGGCTGTGGGTTTTGGGGGCGAGGGCTGTGCTTTCAGCTCCGTACAGCCAATAGCTGGGGCTCCAGGATGTGCTGCTGGCCAGGGCAGGAGGGAGTTGGAACTGAATCGGGACAGGTTCTCTTTCCTGCTGACCCCCAGGTGGGGTCACCCCACCCTACGGCCCGGGGAGTGGCGTGTGGGACAGGGTCCGGCCAGGAGGAATGGTTCCTGGTATGCTTTGCGTGGCACTGCTGCTCCTGGGCCCCGCAGGACCCTTCCACCTGCACCTTTGAAAAGGAAGGAAGACAGTCACGCAGGTGAGGGGGACGCACGCGCGGCGGGGCACGCACCTTGGAACAGGTAGTCCTCTGTGTTCATGTCCGGGTTGTCAGTGATGATGTCGAAGGGGGAGCGCCCGGCCATCATCTCAAACATGAGGACGCCCAGTGCCCACCAGTCCACGCTGAACCCTGGGGGAGGGCACACGGCCGTCACCCAGTGGGGCCACGTGGGCCGGCAGCAGGGCGAACCCGGCTGGGGCTGGTTTTCATGCCCAGTTGACACGAGTGTGAGCCAGGGTCGAGGGGGCGGCACACAGGCCTCTGTGGCTTCCACTTTCCAGACAGAACCAGCACCTCCGCCGGGCAGCTCGGCCTCCCTGCCACCGTCCCTGACACTATGGAGGTCTCCTGGGCTGTCTCTGGGCTGTCAGTCCTGCCAGGGCACCTGTGACCACAGAGGCACGAGGCACTGGTGGAACCCGCGGATGACCCTCCTCTCTCGTTTCTGCTTTTACAGAACTGAGCTTGAAGAAGCCCTTTCGCCGCACTAACGAAAGACTCTCCCGGGTTTTCTTCCACAGTCATTTTGTTTTTTAAAAATGTTCAAGTAGCCAACCTGATGGGAATGTGTTCCAGCGCACGAGGGGTGGGAGGCCCTGAGCAGTTCTGCCCGAGGACGGCAGCTGCCCCTGGGTCCCCAGAAGTCCCCCTGCTCCCTGCTGAGGTGAGATGCTGCTGCTGTCCCACCCAGAATCCCCATCCCAAGCTGGGTTCTAGAATGGATTCCAGCCCTCCAATCTGCTGTCTGTCCTCCTCTGGCTACGGAGACTTCCATCGTGGCGGCGGGGAGCCCAGTTAGCCCCGGGGGTGAGTGACCTGCCCACGCTTCCTGCCCCACCCCCATTCTGATGGCAAAGAAAATGTGTAAAAATGTCTGAAGGCACACTCATGTATGCCTCATTGAAAACACCAGGATGAGGCCGGGCGCCGGGGCTCACGCCTGTCATCCCAGCACTTTGGGAGGCCGAGGCGGGTGGATCATGAGGTCAGGAGATCGAGACCATCCTGGTTAACACAGTGAAACCCCATCTCTACTAAAAATACAAAAAATTAGCCAGGGGTGGTGGCAGGCGCCTGTAGTCCCAGCTACTCGGGAGGCTGAGACAGGAGAATGGCGGGAACCCGGGAGGCGGAGCTTGCAGTGAACTGAGATCCAGCCACTGCACTCCAGCCTGGGGGACTGAGCAAGACTCTGTCTCAAAAAAAAAAAACCAAACAAAACACCAGGATGCAAAAGTGGATGGGGTGTGTACAAACACAGTATGCGTGTGCACACAACACACACGGATGCCCAATACATACATGAACACTCAGCACAGCACACCAGCACACACGCACACAGGGCTGCACACACATGCCCACCACGTCCATGTTTCACGCCCAGAGAGTGGAGAGGAGCAGAAACACTCCGGTGTGTGTGGCGCCCTCAGCTGCAGGGGCTGCGGGGTCCTCTCCACACGCTCCTGCACCCCCTGGTGTTCCCAGACACCTGCTTCTCCCCAGCCACGTGGGCAGCACGGGGACTCAGGTGCCGCACCCTGTCCCACCCCCGCTTTCTGTGTCTTTCCCCTCCCTGTGTCCTTGGGGCTTCTTGGCAGGAGAAATCCTGTGCGGTGCCCTCCCCAAGAGGCTGCTCAAGTGGACACGGGAGGTTTTCAAGAAATAAAATAAGGGGCTGAGACCAGATGATGACATCCGGCTGCGAAAGAGTGTGTGGCTTTTGGGTGGAAAATGGTCAACGAAACGTCTCCCCCGCTGCTGGGCGAGGCGCGAGGCCGTCTCTGGCCCCGTGTGCTCCGAGAGGGGGACAGGGCCGCGGCACTCACCGTACTCCTCTCCCCGCAGGATTTCGGGGGCGATGTAATTCGGGGTTCCGCAGAAAGTGCTCGTTGTGTCGCCAGGGCCCAGGCCTTCCTGTGGGGGCACAGTTACCACAAGAGGGTTCTTGTAGACACCACCCCGCAGGATGGGCACCCTGAGAAGCACACGCGGGATGCTCGGGGGAGGCGGCCCGAGGCACGCACCTTGCACATGCCGTAGTCCGTGAGCTTGATGTGCCCGTCCGCGTCCAGGAGGACGTTGTCCAGCTTTAGGTCCCGGTAGATGATCCCCCTCTCGTGTAGGAAGTTGAGGGCGATGCAGATCTCGGCCGCGTAGAACCTGGGGGCGGGGATGCTGTCATGGGGATGGTGCCTGTGCCAGAGGCTGCACCAACAGCTCCAGCCTGGGGGCCGCACGCGCCAATTTGCCCCACCACGGGCCAGGCGTCCTCTCAACGACCAGGCCCAGGATTTGAAAGTTCAGTGCACAGGGCCAGGGAGGGAAATGCCAATGAAAGCTCCAGGACGCCGCCCCAGGCGCCTTAGGATGGCTTGCTGTCAGAGACACAGAGAACGATGTGGCAGCCTCCACACGGGGAGGAGCAGGCAAGTAACATGACGGCTTCCACGCGGGAAAGACCGGAGCCCTGGCACGTTGTGGTAGGAGTGCACAACAGCGCTGCTGCTGCGGAAGACGGTCCGGCAGGTCCTCGAAAATTAAACACAGCGCCAGGCTGGGCGGCTCACGCCTGTAATCCCAGCAGTTTGGGAGGCCAAGGCGGGCGAATCACCTCCTGAGGTCAGGAATTCAAGACCAGCCTGGACAACATGGCGAAACTCCATCTCTACTAAATATACAAAAAAATTAGCTGGGTATGGTGGCACACACCTGAAGTCCCAGCTACTCTGGGGGCTGAGGTAGGAGAATCACTTGAACCTGGGAGGCAGAAGTTGCAGTGAGCTGAGATCGCATCACTGCACTCCAGCCTGGGTGACAGAGCGAGACTCCATCAAAAAAAAAAAAAAAAGAAAGAAATATGGAGTTCCTTTGTGGTTAGCAATTCAGTTTCTGGGCCTATACCCCAAAGAACCAGAAGCAGGGTGTTCAAGAGATGACTTTGCACCCGTGTTCACAGCAGCACCGTTCACCATGGCCAACACGCGGACGCCACCCAATGCACCCCAAGGGATGGACGGAGAAGCAAAGTGCGGCCCCTCCATCCAATGGGCATTATCCAGCCTGAAAAAGGAAGGCAACCCTGAGACAGGCCACTGCACGGATGAACCCTGAGGACTCCAGGACACCAAAGGACCAACACTGTGATTCCACTCCGAAGAGGGTCCCTAGAGTCCTCGAATCAGAGGGACAGAAAGTGGGACATGCCCGTCTGGGGCGAGGATGTGGGGGTGGGGCGGGGGACAGGAAGGAGTGTCCGATAGACCGAGCTTCAGCAGCGAAGAGGGGCGTGCCCTGGAGACGGGCCAGTGGTGGCTGCATGGCACAGGGTGCCTTCAATGCCACTGAACTCCATGCCCCAAAACGCTACCTTTTATGTGTGTGCATCTTGCCACAGTTTTTAACAAGAGCGTTGTGGGAAGTGAGTGCACTGTTCTAGATTTATTGCCTACTGTCCTATTGCCAGAAAGAATCTAAGGTGACTCACAAAATTGCATGGAACCTTCTTAAGGAAGGAAGTGAGGAAAAGAGAAACTACAGAAGACAGGAAAGGTCCAGGGAGCTGAAATAAGCCCCCCGACAGTCCTGGAGGCCCCATGGCTGCTGGGGGAGGCCCCAAAATACAGAGACAAAAGGGAGGGGCAGGAAGGAGTCTCTCAGCTCACTCTAGAAAGAGACCGTTCTCGTTCTGCTCCTAACGCTGAGTGAACGCTGGCCACGCTGTGCCACCAACAGGGTGAAGAGCAGAACCACGGCAGAGCCACCATGAAGGCAGCACAGTCCCAGGCCTCACTTCTCTCGGACCAGGCTCAGACCAGGCACCTGCTGCTTCAGGGGTGGGGCCCAGGGGACTGGTTCTGAGACACCATAACTCAGGGGACCTCCCGAAAGTTATGATTCTGCAGCAGCTATGGAATGCGTCCCACTGTGGGGGACGTCACACTGTGGGGGTCATGGTGCCCTCTGCCATCCTCCCCGGACCTCCCTCCCTTGAGCGCCCGGCTGACCCCTGGAGAACGTCCCCGGCCCCCTCCGCGCACACCCACCCGGCTCCCCCACCCCCGCATGTACCCACCCAGCCCACCCCCCGCGCTCACCCACACGCACCCCCCACACGCGCACCCACCCAGGCCCCCCTGCTTCACACGCACCCACCCCTCCCCACTCCCCCGCCACGGGCACCCGCCCGGCCCCCTCAGCGCGCACCCACCTGGCGTGCTCCTCGGGGAGCTTCCTCTGCCTCTGCATGTGGAACATCAGGTCCCCGCCGTTGACGTACTCAATGACCAGGAACAGGCTGCAGGGAGAGAGGCGTCGGAGGCTGCAGTCACCTCGGCAGACGGCGGCCTCCTTAGACAGAAGCCCCACAGAAGCAGCCTTCATGGGCTGAGCCCTCTCAGAGGTTCAGTCTTGCAGAGGCCTGGGGCACTGGGGGCTGGGGAAAGCAAAGAGCAGCAGGACCACCCTGGCAGCAGAGAGGGGCTGGTGGGGATGGGCTGCAGGGCGGCTTGTGAAGTGGGCAGGAGAGGGAGTCACGCAGGGGCCTCACCGGCCTTTGCTCTTGGCCATCGTGTGTGGACCTGGGAAGTGTGGGTGGGCCCCAGAATGAAGGAGGTGGCTTGTCACCAGGTGGGAGCGGAGGTGGCTTGGACCAGGGCAGGGGGCTGGGGCAGGATCTGCCGGGGGCTGGAGCGAGGCGGTTTCTTGCATGGGGACAGCACTGCAGGCCCCGGGTGGGGCGGCCTTAAGGCCTGGTTTCATCGCTGTGAGGCTGAGGAGTCCGCCAGCCCTCCAAGCGGACAAGCTGGGGTCAGGGTGAGGCCAGGCGGGAAGTGGCCTCCTGGTTTTGCAGACGGGATCGTATGATTTTAAAAGACCTGCGGACGTCATCAGGACCACGCAGGCCCTTCCTGTCGCAGGAACTGGGCCACGTGGTTTCTCTATTCCTAATAAGGTCTTTCCTACATTTCATGAGACTCAATTTTCAAAATTAAATTCCCACACAATCTCCCAGAAATACCCTGTGGTGGGCACCTTGCGGGTTTTTAGATCAGTGGCTCCTCTGGCACCTGAATTGTTTATTTCCTTCGGACCGGTGGCTGCTCCTGGCTGCCCCTCGTGGAGCAGGGAGTGGACGAGGGACGTGTGCGGCGAATCTGCCCCTTGCCCTCGATCCCACACAAGCTCCCACACCACCGCCACTGTTACACCTCCAGGCACCTGTCCCTGCTCCTGCCCTCTGCGAGCTCCCAGAATTAAGCCAGAGAGGACAGGGGCCAGTTTACACAGGGCAGGTGAACTGGCTGCAAATCATCTGTGAAGTTTCTGATTGGAAACAAACTCCTAAAAATCAAAACAGCCCTGGACCCTGAGTGCGGAGCTGGTGAGACGTCCACCTGGCCAGTCTGTCCACCTAGCCAGTCCAGCATCCGGAAGAACAAGCTGTGCCTTTGGGGAGCGGCTGGAGAAGGGAGCAGCTGGGAAAGGGAGCGGCTGGGAAAGGGAGCGGCTGGGGAAGGCTCCTTCCCTGGCTTTTGTTGTCTCCCCTGCCTCCAATGGATGTGCCTGGAAACTCTCTGGTAACCTGGCCCTTGCCCTTGGGGACTCGCTGGTCCACTGCTGCCTGTTTTGTAAGTAAAGTCTTATTGGAACGAGGCCATGCTTCCGTCTACTATCTATGGCTGCTTTCAGGCCACCGTGGCAGAGGGAGTTGCTAACAGAGACCCTGTGGCCCGCAAAGCCAAAAATGTCTACTCTCGGGCCTTTCAAGAAAAAGTTTGCCAATTCCCGGTATAAACAAAATGCAATGACAGAAAGAGCAGCTTTGAGGGTGCCCTCGGTGTGCAGGAGCATCCTCAGTGCATCCATGGAGGGACTCATTCAGTAGGTGTCAACCTCACGGGAAGGAAGCTGCATGAAGGCCACCAACCCCTGGAGCCCACACATGACCTCGGAGTTGGTCAGAAAGCTTTTTTCTTTTGTTGTTGTTTTTTAAAATCATAAATTTTATATTATAAAAAAGGTAAAGAAGAAAAATAAAACTTTTAATTTTACCTTCAAAAAAAGTTTCACATTGGATAAAAAGAATTACTTTTTAAAAAAATTATACTTTAAATTATACTTTAAGAAAGTGCAAATACACATGCCATGGTGGTTTGCTGCACCCCATCAACCCGTCATCTACATTAGGTATTTCTCCTAATGCTATCCCTCCCCTAGCTCCCCACCCCTCGACACGTCCCGGTGTGTGATGTTCCCCTCCCCGTGTCCATGTGTTCTCATTGTTCAACTCCCACTTACGAGTGAGAACATGTGGTGTTTGGTTTTTTGTTCCTGTGTTAGTTTGCTGAGAATGATGGTTTCCAGCTTCACCCATGTCCCTGCAGGGGACATGAACCCATCCTTTTTTATGGCTGCACAGGATTCCAGGTGTCACGTTTTCTTCATCCAGTCTATCATTGATGGGCATCTGGGTTGGTTCCAAGTCTTTGCTATTGTGGACAGCGCTCATCGGCTTTTTTCATGATTTTATCATCTACATCTGTAACACCCATCACCATGACTATGTTGCATCCAAAAACCTTGGTTAGGATCCTTCGAATGATATCAGATCTAACATATGAGCAAGCATGGCCAAGGTGCGCATGGGCATACACAGTTGGTCTGCAGCTATACCAGGAGGCAGCTTCGGCGTGCACCACGATTAGGGGTTCCTTCCTTCCGGTGAGGCTGTCGTACACCTGCATGCCTGTCTCCCGGCCCATGGGCTGCAGCCAGGCCCACCCGCGCCCCCCGCTTGCCGCCCGGCCTGCAGGCCAGTGCCACCCAGACGGCCTGAGGCCCAGCGCGGCCTGGAACAGCGGGGCGCCCAGGCCTCGGCCGTGAGTCCTTAGCATGTCAGCGGCCAGTGCCTACGACTGGGCAGAGACAGGAGCCACCAGTCAGAAAGCTTTAAGAAAGGATTTATTCAAAACCCTTAGAGTGCTCAGGTGCGGTGGCTCACGCCTGTAATCCCAGCATTCTGGGAGGCCAAGGCGAGCAGACCACCTGAGGTTAGGAATTCGAGACCATCCTGGCCAACATGGTGAAACCCCGGTCTCTACTAAAGATACAAAAATTACCCAGGGCTGGTGGTGTGCACCTGTAATCCCAGCTACTCGGGAGGCTGAGGGCTGGAGAATCGCCTGAACACAGGAGGTGGAGGCTGCAGTGAGCTGAGATTGCGCCACCGCACCCTAGCCTGGGCAAAAGAGCAAGACTCCATCTCAAAGAATAGAATAAAAATACAAAAACCGGCTGGGCATGGTGGCTCAAGCCTGTAATCCCAGCACTTTGGGAGGCCGAGACGGGTGGATCATGAGGTCAGGAGATCAAGACCATCCTGGCTAATACGGTGAAACCCCGTCTCTACTAAAAAATACAAAAAACTAGCCGGGCGACGAGGCGGGCGCCTGTAGTCCCAGCTACTCGGGAGGCTGAGACAGGAGAATGGCGTGAACCCGGGAGGCGGAGCTTGCAGTGAGCTGAGATCCGGCCACTGTACTCCAGCCTGGGCGGCAGAGCAAGACTCCGTCTCAAAACAAACAAACAAACAAAAAACAACAACAACAAAAAACAAAAACCACAAAAGCCCTTAGGGTGACTTCACTGCACATTTTTTGCCACCAGGAGTTACAGGCCCCAATGGGTGCTAGTCCCTTCCGCCCGTCCCCTGCGAGAGGAGCCACGTCCACCCCCACAGTGCTGCTGCAGTGTGCCTGGGAAGGGCCTCCACGGCCTCTGTGGGTTCATCCTAACTTTAAGCTATCACGGCCCATAGGACAGGGACAAAGCCAGTGCCATTTCCAGAGAAAATAAAGAAATAGGTGAATTCTAGAGAAAAGCATCAGTACGATGCCTCAGGAGGCTGAGATAATTTGGGGGACGTTTCAACACTCAGAGGTAGAGGTGGAGGCTGCTTCCTCCTCCTCTCCAGAGAAAAGCCCATCGTGGGAACTGCGCTGAAAGCCATTTCTCTCTGCCCGAGGCCTAGGACCCAGGCAGCTTGCTGAGAAAGGAATTTATTTAATTTACAACTGCTCAAGTGGCAATGATGGTGGGTTTTTTTGTCTACAGAAAAACCTTAAGGCTACTTTTGACATTTCTTCAGAGCAAAACAGGACAACCTGGTGTCAATTCACTCTGAAGGCGACTCGGCGTGATGCAAGCTGAACTGGCTGCTGACAAAACACCTGCTACCACAGCTGAGCGAGCTCCGAGCCCACTCCTCTCCTCACGCTGTGGTGTGCACCTGTAATCCACGTAGGCACCGTCCTGCGTGGAGGCTCTCAGGCAGGGGCGCAAGGCCAGGCCACGGGGCGTGTGTGGCTTCACCCATTGGCCCCTCGGTAACACGCACAGTCCTGACCCCAAGGGACACTGGGAAGTACGGCTTGGTGGGGGCTCAGGCTGCCCCTCCGTGTACCAGTAGCCACACTCGTCATGTCGTGGCCTGATCTGGGCTGGGGATGCCCCTCCCTGTCCTGGCATCCCATGTTTGCAAGGGGAGAGGAGCAACCAGAGCCCAGGTGGGAGGCGGGACGCGGGACGCACGAGACACGTGCCCTCAGAGATGTTTTTTTGAGACAGGATCTCACTCTGTCACCCAGGCTGGAGTGCAGTGGCGTGATCATGGCTCACTGCAGCCTCAACCTCTCAGGCTAAGGCAATTCTCCCACTTCAGCCTCGTGAGGAGCTGGGACCACAGGCTCCCACCACCACCGTCAGCTAATTTTTAAAATTTTTATAGAGATGGGGTCTTGAGATATTTCCCAGGCTGGTCTTGAACCCCTGGCCTCAAGTGATCCTCTGGACTCAGCCTCCCAAAGGGCTGGGATTACAGGTATAAACCACTGCACCTGTCTCGTCTGCAATACTTAATCAAATATGCAAACGTGAAGAACGCCAGCAAAAATGGATTCATCAACAACCAAAGACAAAGTGCAGCCTTCAGGAACTAGGCGAGACGCCGACTGCAGCCAGATCCAGTCCCCGACCCTGCCCTGGAACCGGCACCATCCAACAGACAGTGGGAAGTGGAGGGACGGCAGCTGCAGGGGGATGCTGGAAGCTCACAAAACCTCCTGGGGGCGGCCAGCGGCTCCGGGAAGCTCACAAAACCTCCTAGGAGGTGAGCCCTGTCCTCGCTGCCACCTCTTCTCGCCACTCCCCCCACCCTCTCCAGGAATGCAAAGTGCTGGCTCAGAGGGAGGAACCGGAGGCACAGGAGACGCTGCTCTGAGAGTCAAGAAGTAACCAGATGGGTCCGGGCCAGCTGCCACCATGTGTGTACAGAAAGTTCTGGTGGAACGCGGCCACACGCATCCCTTCACACAGTGTCTGAGGCTGCTTCTGTGCTAGAACATGTAGTTGCCACAGAGGCCACACGGCCCACAAAGGTGGAAATATTTACTGCCTGACCCTTTAAGGCAACCTTTGCTGACCCCTGGTGCGGCCCTCAGTAAGCGTCAGGGGCCACTCCAAGTCCCTCTGTGTTAACGCACATGACTGCATCACCAGGAAGTAAGTTTCAGCCCTTGCCGTTTTACAGATGGGGAAGCCGAAGCATAGACAGGCTGGGGGACGTTCTCTGGCTCACACAGCTCCTGGCTTGTCAGACCCAACATCAGACGACTTGGGCAGGCTCAGAACCCTCAGTTGGAAACCCCACTTTCAGGTCCTGTCCCCGCCTCACAGCGGACACCATAGCGGTGACAGAGCTACCCCCAGAGGGAGAAGGCCAGGGGTCACCTGGGTTCAAGGAACAGGAGAGGAGAACGAAGGAGATAAGCAGAGGGGCCACAGAGGCGGGTGTGGCCGTGGTACCGTCATCACAGGGCACGCTGGAAAATCCGATTCCTGACTTGGAGAGCAGGACGGACATTAAAGTTCTGAGGAAGATGCCAGCAGATGAGGAAAGGTGGTAAAACTCAATCAACAGAAGGATTTTACTTCGTCCAAAGAAATCTACTGGTGGGGATGCTGGCAGGCCTCGGATTTCTTCATCGAGGATAAAATGCCAGAAAGTGCCCGGGAAATGCACCCAAGCGCTGGAGGGCAGTGAGTCCCAGCAACCATGGGGCTCACATGCAAAGGCAAACATGGGTGTCCGCAACACGAAAGGACACGTGGGAGGCAGCCCCTCACCTTCCAGGAGCCAGGAGACACGGCCTGGGGTGAAGCTGAGCAGAGGAGAAGGCACGGCAGGGTGCAGCCGTGGAACTGGGTGAGAACACCCCGCCTCGGAAGGGTAAGGCTCACGACATCACGAAAGCCAGGGCAGAGCGAGGCAGCTGCCCTCCATGACACCCAAGGCCCAGCAATCGCACAGGGATCCCGCCAAGAGGTAATACCAACGCGATTTAGAATGTTCCTGGGAATTTAAAAATCAGGAAAATTTAAAAATCCAATGAAACCTGCACAAGTAAAGGAAGCTAGAGATCAGACGCCAGAGTGTGCAGGCAACTCTCATCATTTTAGGCCGCCTCGGCATCCATTCTGAATCTAAGTTGGACTTACTCCCACCAGAAGCAGGGCTGTCACCTTGACAGTTTCCAGTTCCACATCCTCCCATTCCTCGAGCTGGCCCACCCAGACACCCGCCCTAGGCAACTGGCCCCGGTGACCTCCCTGCAGCCCCACTGATGCCACGCCCCACAGTCACAGCGCGGCCCTACCGTGGAGTCCCCCCCAGTCACAGCGTGGCCCCACCACGGAGTCCCCCCCAGTCACAGTGTGGCCCCACCACGGAGTCCCCCCCAGTCACAGCGCAGCCCCACCATGGAGTCCCCCCCCCA
>NC_045434.1:219684235-219695744 GCF_002776525.5 Piliocolobus tephrosceles
CGGCCCCACCGTGGAGTCCCCCCACAGTCACAGCATGGCCACACCGCAGAGCCCCCACAGTCCCACCACAGTCACAGCGCGGCCCCACGGGGCTCAGGCCTGCTTGCTTTAAGTCCACCAGTTAAAACTTCCCATTGGAAACCTGTGTGCAGAACACCCTGGACCCAATAAAGGGTTGGCCCAGGGGTCCCTGTCTCTCTTTACACTCCCTGGCCTCCCCCAGCAGGTTGCATATCCCCAAGGCCTGTAGGTGATAAAAGTTGTGTTTCCATCCTGTGTCTCTCTTGATCACTGGGGCAGTAGCTCTCTGTCCTAAATATTCTAAATTAAAACAGTATGAATACCAACAACAAAAACAATCCTAAATAAAATATCAGCAAATTGAATTCAGAAGCACATTAACAAAGTAACACACTAAGACAGGGCGAAGGTTTCCCCAGGAATCTAAGGATGGTTCAATATCAGCAGCTACATTACGATGACACCATTCATTCTGGGAGGCCCTAAGGAGTAAAAATCATTAACCATGATCTCCACAAATGGCGAGGAGGCCTTTGAACAACTTTCAGTGTTTTTTCTGGATAGCAAAATAGAAATGGATAGAAAGTCCCTTAACAGGACAAGTCACACCACTATATGCAGTTCTCAGTCATCTTCTCTCAGCCTCACGCTGCCGCTCAGCCTTTCTAGAACCTTCTCCCAGTGGCTGGGGCTAAGCAGAAGGTGTCCTCAGAGACCAGATGACGGGCCCAGGAACTGGGAGGGTCCATTCCCATCTCCAACAGCTCAGGCAGGGGCACCTCCTCTATGGGTTCCAGAACCCAATCTGGTGGCTGCAGGCAGAGGCCCTGTCTCTCCTCTCCCCTGTGGCCCTCCCAACACGCTTTGCCCATGCCAGGGCAAATGCTGCCTGTCTGAGATGGGAAAATAGTTCGGTTCTGCCTTGAGGATGGCACTGTCCTTCCGGTGCAAAGTGTTCCAGCTGTGGTCAGAAATAGGACAGGGCTGCCTGCTGTCGACGTCACCCCAGTGAGGCAGGTGCTGGCCACTGTCATCAGAGAGGAGGATGAACAGAGGCAGCACAACCTGGGTGCAGCAGCTGAGGTGGGTGATGCTGCCCCACCTGGAGATGTTAACCCTGTGCATCCAAAGCCCCAGAAAACCACCTGAAAGTTACTATAAGGAAGAGAACTCAGAAGCCATGGGGCCCACAATTACCACGCAGAGACCAAGCTGCCTGCTGCTGGATGCTCTGAGGGAAGAAAAAGACCTCGTTTATAACAGAAACAATGGATGAAATACTCAAGACAAAATTAAACAAGGAAGTGGCCGGACACCATGGCTCACGCCTGAAACCCCAGCACTTTGGGAAGCTGAGGAGGGAGAATTGCTTGAGCCCAGGAGTTTGAGACTGGACTAGGCAACATAGCAAGACCCCTATCTCCAATAATAATAATAATAATAATAATAATAATAATAATAATAATAATAATAATATTAAGAAGAAGAAGAAGAAGAAGAAGAAGAAGAAGAAGAAGAAGAAGAAGAAGAAGAAGACATAGAAGTGAAGAAAACGACATGAAGACTTCAAGAGTCTCCAGAAAGAGGATTTGAGTGAATGAAAAGGTAAACCGGGTTCCTGAATGGGAAGATCCAACACTAGAAGGATGTCAGTTTCTCCCCAGGTAATGTGTAAACTTAACAAATCCCAATGAAAATGCCAGTTTCACCGGGCGCGGTGGCTCAAGCCTGTAATCCCAGCACTTTGGGAGGCCGAGACGGGTGAATCACAAGGTCAGGAGATCGAGACCATCCTGGCTAACACGGTGAAACCCCGTCTCTACTAAAAAATACAAAAATCTAGCCGGGAGAGATGGCGGGCGCCTGTAGTCCCAGCTACTCGGGAGGCTAAGGCAGGAGAATGGCGTGAACCCGGGAGGCAGAGCTTGCAGTGAGCTGAGATCCGGCCACTGCACTCCAGCCCGGGCAACAGAGCGAGACTCCGTCTCAAAAAAAAAAAAGAAAATGCCAGTTTTGGGCCAGGCGCGGTGGCTCACACCTGTAATTCCAGACCTTTGAGAGGCTGAGGCAGGCGGATCACTTGAGGTCGGGAGTTTGAGACCAGCCTGGCCAACAGCGAAACTCCATCTCTACTAAAAATACAAAGATTAGCTGGGTGTGGTGGCAGGGGCCTGTAATCCCAGCTACTCGGGGGGTTGAGGCATGAGAACTGCTTGACCCCAGGGGGTGGAGGTTGAAGTGAGCCAAGATTGTGCCACTGCATTCCAGCCTGGGTGACAGAGCAAGACCCCGTCCCCACCCCCCCCAAAAAAAAGAAGAAAGAAAAAAGGAAAAGAAAAGAAAATGCCAGTTTATTTTTCTTTCTGGAGGCAGACAGGTTGATTATAAAGTCCACATGGAAAAATAAACACGAGAAAAGGAAAAACAAGAGGCAACACCGTCCAGATAGTGACGCTGGTTAGTCCAGGGTATTTGGGGTGTGGACGAAGGTTCTTTCCTGCGTGTTAAAATGGGATACAGGTTTAGAAAGAGGCTCTTCTTTCATGTGGTCTCTGTCGTCATCTAGTAGTTAAGCAGCAAAGGCACAATTTCAGGACTGGTCCCAAAAGTTCCTTCAACTAAGGAGACCCCAGGCAGCTCTAGGGCCGTCAGCCCATCCCTGCCCACCCTGGGAACCACGCAGGGCACAGTGGCATGAGACGTTCAGGTCTGCATGGAGAGTGCGGCTCCAGGGCCGTCAGCCCATCCCTGCCCACCCTGGGAATCACGCAGGGCACAGTGGCATGAGACGTTCAGGTCTGCATGGAGAGTGCGGCTCCAGGGCCGTCAGCCCATCCCTGCCCACCCTGGGGACCACGCAGGGCACAGTGGCATGGGACGTTCAGGTCTGGATGGACAGGAGGAGACGCCATGACCTCGTCTCTGCTCACTACTGGCAAAATCATCCCCAAGCCTGGCAGTGGAGGTCCCCTGGTCCTAACATGAGCCCGAATGGCAACGACACCCAGCCCCCGACCTGTTCTAAGAGAGGCCGGTGCCTCCCGATTAGAAACAAACAACGCACCCCTTTCTCCCATGTTCTGCACAGCGCCGCGTGGCCTGCGACGCCACATCAGGAAACAGCAGGACCCCCTGTGCGCTGCAGGTATGTGCTGGGGTCCCCGAGGGCCCCGGACTGCCCAGGGCTCTGGGATGGTTCATGTGCAGCTGTCCACAGTGTCCCGAAGACTGCGGGACGCCCTCGCAATGCAAAAGGCAAACCAAACCCCTGGCTCCTGCCAGGCCCCCCATGCTGGGAAGAGTCCCTTCTCCCATGCACAGCCTGGGGGGGGGCCACGGGCCCGAGCGTCCTGCTCTGGGAGTGCCACGGTTTAGGGTGGCATTTTTTCCATTTTAGGCAACCTGATGAAAAGTGAGCAAACCAGGGGCTGCTGAGCCGTCACCGTGTGTCGGGAGAACAAAGGCTGAGGCGGCTGCGCCCACGCTGGGCCCTGCGGGTGTCAGTCAGCATTTGCTCCTTCTGTGCTGAGCTCTCGTGACTCCAGCACACGGACGGGTTTTGAAAGGGAGATGACTCATGTTTGAGAGGCACCTGCCCTTCCCAAGGTCGTGGCCGAGGCTGTCCCTGCTGTGGCACCCACTGAGCCCTTCCCTCTACTGCCCCCACCCCATGGCGGCAGCTGCTCCTGCAGCCCTGAGGAGGCAGCACCCCAGGGTCGGATCCCGTCACACCCTCACCTCTTTCTCACACACCCACAACCACCCCCAGGGGCGTCTCCACCCCAGGCCACGGCTGTCTGTGTAGATACAGGGTATGGTTTCTCCATAAAGCAGGTGTTTATTGTGTCTTAAAAATGCGAATGAATTGTTTCTCTCCACCTGTACACACGAGGTGAGACTAATGTTGAACTGTAACATTCAGGGATTCCCTGTAGCCACCCAGTGGACACGAACATGGCCAGTCCCCGAGTCCTCCACGTCCAGGCTGGCGCCGCCCTATGCCTGTCTGGGCAGCACTGCCTGACTTCTGGGAACCGGGGCGACTCCCCCACATGGGGACGGGCCCCTCCTCCCCATCCCCAAGGCCTCCCTCCAGGCCATGACAGGCCCAGCAGGTCCCTCTGGCTTCTGTGGCCCAGACCCTACTCCCCACACCAGTGCCTGCCCAACACCAACACTGCACTGACAATCCCCGGGGCCTCCACATCCCGGGGCCCCTTGGCCAAGTCCAGCTTCTAAAGCGCCTGGCACCTTCAGGCCTGGTTCTCTTCCGTCCCTGACACACACCATTGCCCTTGCCCTTCCCACAGGCCTGTCCCCTATGAGCCCCTCCTATGTGACCCAACCCCCGCCTGCCCCCTTCTCTCCACGCAGTCCCACTCTGCTCCCTGCGGGCCCTCTCCGGGTGCCTCCTGACGCTGGTGACGATTCCGGGGACGTCACTCTCTGCTGTTAGTAAAGCTGTCTCCCTCTCCAGAGCTTCGGGCAGGTTTCAAAGCATAATTGATAAACACACACACACACACACACACACAGGGCTGGGCGAAATGCTCTTCACATCTAGAAGTCACTTTGACCAAGAAGAACTTACTCAAGTGTCTAAGTCAGTGCACAGCCTGAGAAATGCTTCCACAGATAAGCAAGGGTGTGTGTTTGTTCTTTTTAAAGAAACACATTCTGAGTGTGAATGAATGTAAAATAATCAACCGTGGCAAACAGTAAGAGGTTTTATTTTAGAACAGCGAGTGAACGGGCGTATTTTAAGGGTAGTTTGCTCACCTACCGTCTGAGATCACTGTGCCTTAGTGAGAAAGTGTCCTCAGACTCCAGTTGAATGGCGCGGGGGACGCTGAAAGTAGTCGTTTCAGCTAAATCTCTAGTTACCTGGTTTTCCTGAAATAGCTTAAACTGAAGCGATTTCTCGTATTGGAGATTTTATGGCTCACGTAACTTTGGCTCCTGTTTGGAAAAGGTGGGCTGTCTGTGTAGATACAGGGTATGGTTTCTCCATAAAGCAGGTGTTCATTGTATCTTAAAAATGCGAATGAATTGTTTCTCTCCACCTGTACACACGAGGTGAGATTAATGTTGAACTGTAACATTCAGGGATTCCCTGTAGCCACCCAGTGGACACGAACATGGCCAGCCAGAAGAGGCACAACGAGATTGGGCGTGGAAAGAAAGTGATTCTGATTCTTCCCCACTCACAGACCCTTTATTGGAACCAAACGTGCGAGGAAACCTCTGTAGTTTCATTTGCCAGGTTTCCCCTGGATGTGGCCTGGGAGCTGTGAGGCTGCCCAGAGCGAACGGGTGTCCTGTTCTACGTGTCACTCACCTGGCCCTCAGCAAGAGGCCCACGCGAAACCTCAGCTGGACGTTCCAGCAGAACCAACACACAAAGAGAAAGTCCCTGTAAAACCTGCAGTCACCTCCAGTGACCAGGGAGCAGAGGTGGTGCAGCCGAGCACACCCACCTGGGCCAGGCCAGACTTTTCCGCCACCCGGACGCGTGGCCGCCTTGCCGACGTTGGCTTTGCTTCATGTGGCTGTCTGGTGCTGTGCAGTCGGTGAGGATTTGCAGGCAGGTTTCACAGCCCCCCAGCTACTGGACTGAGGCAGCTGCCAGTCCTCCTCTCAACCCGGAGCTCATGCATGACGCTACCTGTCTATTCGTTCAAAGACACCGTGCCAACCAGAAGAAAGGCCTCTCGATGAGGGAGTGGGTTCCCATGCGCCTGCCTTGCTGTAAATGGCTGAGTCCCAGCTTTACCAATCCTCACAGCAGCTGCAGGGGACAGGGGACAGGGCACAGGCATCCCTGCTGTTCTCTGTTTCCAGGGAGGAAACGCGGGTGCCGAGGGCCACGTGGAGTGGAGCTGCAGAGCTGACAGGCATGTGCGCCCGGACCTTGGCTGTGTTGCCGTCAGGAAAAACGGCAAGAGGCTTCAGAGCTGTCGCACACACGCTCTTCTCGGTTATCTGTTTCTGTGGGGTCTTCTGGGGTTTCATCTTTCCAACTTGGTAAGATGCACGCAGCCGACAGCAGTGCAAGCAAGGCAGACGAGCAAACGAAGCCGGTCCGTGAAGGGCGATGGATTCCCGCTGGCCCCCACGCCAGTTCTGTTTCTCTCTGTAACTCTGCCTCAGCGCCCTGATCGCCCGTGTCTGTGCGGACTCTGAAGTCTCCTTTGAGCAGCTGGAACATCTTACTAGTCTTCAGGTTCACTAGAGTCACATACAATCTGACACATGTCCATCTCCTATTTGTATGACAAACGATGTCACTTTCTTTTTTAAGAGATTGTCATCTAATACCACTGCTGCTAAGTGCCAGGTGTCAACCACGTGCTGGGGACTGGAAAACAGACAGCACGGCCCCACTCTTCGGGAGTTCACTTCTCATGGGAGAGACAGGTCTACAGCTGACCTTGGGGCTAAAGCAGGCTCCCAACAGCCGGGGCGACACTTGCGATCCTGACCAACCGTATGTCAGATACTCTGGAAGTCACTGACAGATTCAGCTAACAAAAACAGACAGTTGGGCGCGGTGGCTCACGCCTGTAATCCCGGCAATTTGGGAGAACGAGGTGGGTGGATCACGAGGTCAGGAGATCGAGGCCATCCTGGCAAACACGGTGAAACCCCGTCTCTACTAAAAATACAAAAAATTAGCCGGGCGTGGTGGCGGCGCCTGCGCCTGTGGTCCCAGCTACTCGGGAGGCTGAGGCAGGAGAGGTGTGAACCTGGGAGGCGGAGCTTGCAGTGAGCTGAGATCGCGCCACTGCACTCCAGCCTGGGCGACAGAGCGAGACTCCGCCTCAAAAAAAAAAAAAGGCAAAAAACTTAGACATGCATAGGGACTCTTCCCGTATGTGAATGCCAAACGCTCCCACAGGACAGTGAGTGGTGCCGCTGCGGGGATCCCACAGACTCCCCACAGATGACAATTCTTTAAGTTCGGGTTGACGCAGCTGGGAACCCGTGACTTGGGAGAAGAGTCCAAAGACACAAGGTCAGAGGAGGCTGTGCTTTGGGCCACTCGGCGAAGGAAGGTGGCGTATCGGACCCCTTTCACATCTACATCCCTACAAGTTCACACGGGAAGACGAACCAAAGCCAAACAAAACCCTTCTTGGAACCTCACCATTCAGGAAGTGTAGGGGCGCTGGGCTGCCTTCCCTACGCGTATTCCGAAATCGCAAGGGATGGCAGTTGGGGTGGACAGAGGCCTGGAAAAGCGGATGGGAACGCACAAAGGGAGGCACTGACTCGCTCTGGGAAGCAGGGCAACAGGAGGAAAGGGGACAGAGCTGTCAGGCGCGGGTGCTGCGGGCGGGGGCGCCACACTGGGGCCTGCAATGGGGCACTGGGGCCTGGTCACTACAAGCCTCGTCCACACGCACAGGAAGCTTGGAACTTAACCCAAAATCAACTGGGGAGGAATCAGAGGAGCTCTGAGGCAGGAGAAAGACACTTGAGAACTTGAGATCCGTGCTTCTCAAATATGGCTCAGGCCCAACATGGGGAAGCCGACACTGTGGAGCCCTGGGGTCAGGTGGGGAGGGCGGGGGACCGTGAAGCACACAGAGGCGGCGGACGCAGGCAGAAAACAGCAACCCTTGACCAGGGCAGCACCGCAGGCACAGCAGGTCGGGGAACAGCCCTTCCGACAGGCAGACGGGTGGCTGCCGAGCACAGGCAAGAACGGGACCCTGAGGTCAGGAGAGCCGAGTGCAGTGGAGGAGCGCAAGCAGCCAGACGTGCAGCTTAGAACCGGGCAGCAGAGAGTCGCACCCAGGGCCTGGGACCGCTGTGCTCAGGAAGCCCGGCCCGCAAAGCTGGCCCAGAGCTGGGGCTGGGAATGTGAACTGCCAACGGTTCCCTACACGGATATAAAATGCTTCTGCATGACCACCAGGCAGAGTGGTGGACGCCTGTAATCCCAGCCCAGCACTTTGGGAGGCTTAGGTGGGAGCCCAGGAGTTTGAGACCAGCCTGGGTGACAGAGCAAGACCCGATCTTTATTTTATTTAAAAAAAAAACAACACTCTGGAGGCTGGGCACAGTGGCTCATGCCTGTAATCCCAGCCCTTTGGGAGGCTGCAGAAGGCAGATGGCTTGAGGTCAGGAGTTCAAGACCCTCCTGGCCAACACAGTGAAACCTCTGTCGCTACTAAAAATACAAAAATTAGCCAGGTGTGGTGGCAGGTGCCTGTAATCCCAGCTACTTGGGAGGATGAGGCAGGAGAATCGCGTGAACCCAGGAGGCGGTGACTGCAGTGAGCCGAGATGGTGCCACTGCACTCCAGCCAGGGTGATAGAGTGAGACTCCATCTCAAAAACAAGAAGAACACATTAAAAAAAAAAAGCTGTGCCCCAACTGTGTGTGCCTGACCAGGATGCCTCATGTTCCTGACGGTGAATTCAACGGTCACCTTGACTGGGCACGGGATCGGGATGCCCTGATAGCTGGCTACACATGACTTCTGGGCATGCTTGTGAGGGTGCTTCTGGAATAATAAGCAGACGGCCCTCCCTGAAGTAGACTAGCATCGTCCAGGCCCCTGGGGGCGTGAAGAGAACAAGAAAGAGGAAGAAGGCTGTGTTTCCCTGACTACCGAGCTATCCACTTTCTGGCCCCCTTGCTCCTGGCTCTGAGGCCTTCAGACCCGGACTGGAATCGACCTCATCAGCTCCTGGCTCTCAGGCCTTTAAGCTGCACCACTGGCTCTCCTGGGCCTCCAGCCTGCAGATGGCGGATTGTAGGATTTCTCAGCCTCCATAATCCCATGAACCAGTATCTTATAATAAATCAACATACACACACACACACACACACACACACACACACACACGCTCCCGGTTCTATTTCTCAGGAGAACCCTGACCAATGCGATGCTGAACAGCTGCTCTCTGCTGGGAGTCTAGAATCTTGGTTCGTGTGCAGCCTGCAGGACCAGCCCTTGACAAAAACCCTGAGTTGTCACAATTCATTGCTGGAGGAACTGGGAGAGGGCCCTTGGGAGCTCGTGACTGGTTTCTTCCGGAATTTTCCCCATGTGCCTTTTTCCTTGGCCAAGTCTCCCTTATTCCTCCAGTGTAGTAGGCCAGCTGTGGCCCCAAGTGCAGCCATATGACTGATCCCAGGAGTCCTCCTAGCCAGTCGTCGAACCTGGGGATGGGCTTCAGGACTCGACGCAGAACATACTCAACAACTCTTCAAATAAACAAATCAGGTAGGTCAAAGGCAACTGGCCCCCAGAATTTTAAACAGAGCATACATTTAATGTCCTAGATCACCAACTTTCAAACGTATTCAAAGCCACAGAATTCCAACATATATAAAGCTTGAAGGTGAAGCTGTATGTACTTTAATAAGCACAGAAATCCACCTCTCTTGCTTACTTTCATAGCCCCAGCACCTGACCCAATGCCTGCACTGAGTGGTACACCTCCAGTAAGTATTTCATAAACCGAATTAAATAACTTAAGCTCAGATCATGAAATGTACTTAATATGACACCAACCAAGGAGAACAAAGAGAGTCTGCTGACCTGAAAACACCCCTACAGCAACTGGGAGAACCTTACAGGTAACAGTTGACACATCACACCAGACTTTAGCTTTTGTGCAGTTCAAATCTGAAATCAGATCAGCGCAGTATCAGAAACATCCTTCTTTTTCTTACCGACTTGTCGTCTGGAAGCAGGAGTGTAATCCGACCAGGAAGGGGTTGCTGGATGCCTGCTCAAACACGTGCTTCTCTGTCTGTACCCAGTCAATATCCTGAAATAGAAACCAGGGAGTGGTAATGAGGCTCCTGAATGCTCCTCACAGACATCCTGGGCAAGGGGGAGGCAAGGGAGGAGTCTCTCTCCTCTGCTTTCAGGAAGATAATGCAGAAAGGAAAAGAAAACACCCATTAGGAACTGCATCACCACCACTGTCACCATCCACCCCACCTCTACCACCACCACCACCACCATCGTCACTGTCACCATCACCGTCATCACCATCCACCCCACCTCTACCACCACCACCACCATCACTGTCACCATCACCACCACTGTCATCGTCGCCATCCGCCCCACCTCTACCACCACCACCACCGTCACCGTCACCATCACCACCGTCGTCATTGTCACCATCCACCCCACCTCTACCACCACCACCGTCACTGTCACCATCACCACCACTGTCATCGTTGCCATCTGCCCCACCTCTACCACCACAACCACCACCACCACCACCATCACCATCAACATCACCACCGTCATCATTGTCACCATCACCCCACCTCTACCACCACTACCACATTGTCACCATCACCATCACCACCGTCACCATCCACCCCACCTCTACCACCACCACGTCACCGTCACCATCACCGTCATCACTGTCACCATCCACCCCACCTCTACCACCACCACCACCATCACCGTCACCATCACCACCACTGTCATCGTCGCCATCCGCCCCACCTCTACCACCACCACCACCGTCACCGTCACCATCACCACCACTGTCATCGTCGCCATCCGCCCCACCTCTACCACCACCACCACCGTCACCGTCACCATCACCACCGTCGTCATTGTCACCATCCACCCCACCTCTACCACCACCACCACCACCGTCACCATCACCACCGTCATCATTGTCACCATCCACCCCACCTCTACCACCACCACCACCACCGTCACCATCACCACCGTCATCATTGTCACCATCCACCCCACCTCTACCACCACTACCACATCGTCACCGTCACCATCACCACCGTCATCATTGTCACCATCCACCCCACCTCTACCACCACCATCATCACCGTCACCATCACCACCGTCATCATTGTCACCATCCACCCCACCTCTACCACCACCACCACCATCACCATCACCACTGTCGTCATTGTCACCATCCACCCCACCTCTACCACCACCACCACCGTCACTGTCACCATCACCACCACCGTCATCATCGTCGCCATCCACCCCACCTCTACCACCACCACCACCACATCGTCACTGTCAGCATGACCACCGTCATCATCATCACCATCCACCCCACCTCTACCACCACCACCACCACCGTCGTCACCATCACCATCACCACCGTCATCGTCACCATCCACCCCACCTCTACCACCACCACCACCACCGTCACTGTCACCATCACCACCAGTCATCATCGTTGCCATCTGCCCCACCTCTACCACCACCACCACCACCATCGTCACCGTCACCATCACCGTCATCGTCACCATCCACCCCACCTCTACCACCACCACCACCACCATCGTCACTGTCATCATCACCACCACTGTCATCATTGTCGCCATCCGCCCCACCTCTACCCCCCAACCATGGTCACTGTCACCATCACTGTCATCATTGTCACCACTGTCATCATTGTCACCATCCACCCCACCTCCACCCCATCGTCACTGTCACTATCACCGTCATCATCGTCACCATCCACCCCA
>NC_045434.1:219695754-219700353 GCF_002776525.5 Piliocolobus tephrosceles
ATCACCATCGTTACCATCCACCCCACCTCTATCATCGTCACTGTCACCATCACCATCATTGTCACCATCCACCCCACCTCTACCACCATCATTGTCACCGTCACCATCACTACCACTATCATCCACCCCACCTCCACCCTCCATTGTCACTGTCACCATCACCACCATTGTCATCATCACCATCTACCTCACCTCTCCACCATCGTCACTGTCACCATCACTGTCATCATCATTGTCATCATCCACCCCACCTCCACCTCCACCCCCCACCACTGTCACTGTCAGCATCACTGTCATCTTCACCATCTACCCACCACCATCATCACTGTCACTATCACCTGTACCACTAGTCATTATTACCATCATCGTCATCACCATCACCACTATCACCACCACCACCATCACCGTCACCATCAATGTCAACACTACCACCATGACCGTCATCACCATCAATCACCACCATCACCACTGTCATCATCCACCTCCAACTCTACCCCCCCATCATCACTGTCACCATCACCTTCATCACCGTCATCGTCACAACTGTCATTGTCATCACCACTGCCATCATCATCACCATCTCCATCATCACTGTTACCACCATCATCACCACCACTACCATCACCACCGTCATCAATGTCAACACTACCACCACCACGACCGTCATCACCATCACCATCATCACCACCATCGGCATCTTCATCACCACCACTACCATATCACCATCATCATCACCACTGCCATCATCACCATCATCACCGTCATCACCATCACTGTCATCACCATCACCATCACCACCATCTTCACCACGATCACCAAAGCTACCAGCTCCGGTTGTATGCTGGCCTCTCATGGTATGCTGGCCTCCGGCCTCCAGGCTTTGCCCTAACAGTTCCGGGAGGCTGGTATTATCTCCAGTTAGGACACAAGGAAACTGAGGTGGAGGGCTAAGCGGATTCCCCAAGGTCCCAGTGCTACTGAGTGATAAGCCTGGCACAAGCCCACACCCATTGCCAGAGCACTAGCTCCCGCCACAGGGCTGTCACCCTCCCAGTGAACTCCATGCTGGAGTTCAGCAAAATGCTGCAAGGTCAAAAGCAACTTTAGAGTCACAAAGATCCAACAGCTTGGTCTCATCTTGACCCCAGAAAGTAGGCTGGACAAGGTTTCCATACCTTCCTAGGTCAACCCCTTGTCTTCAGGGTTAGAAAAATGACAGTGAAAGAAATGCATCCCAAATAGGCTGGAGTACGGGGGTGTGATCACTGCTCACTGCAGCCTTGACCTCTGGAGCTCCAGCGATCCTCCCACTTCAGCCTCCAGAGGAGCTGGGACCACAGATACACACCACACGTGGCAATTTTATTTTTTGCAGAGGCAGGGTCTTACTGTGTTGCCTGCCCCTACCCCTGGAAGTTTCGTGGAAACAAATCAGCAAACCATTAGGATCTATTTAGTCTCTGAGACTGCATCATTCCTCCTCAGTGCCCTCCTTCTCAAGGCTCGGTCCTCGGCCACCCTCCCTTCTCTCTGGAGGCAGATCCAATGGAGGGACTTCGAGTCCCATCTTTCCACACCGAGAGCTCCTGGCCCGGCCTCTTCCTGAGTTGCAGACCTGCCCCCCGATGGCTGCTCAACATGTGCACCCGGACATCTCACGCCACCCCAGGCTACGAGCCAAGCTCCTCGCCAGCCCGCATCTCCTCCCACCTCCCACCTTCCAGTGGCTGAAAACCCAGAGGGTCGGCGGTGACTCCTCTACCCCTCACCTGCCACCACCTGTGCCCCAGTGGCCCTCATCAGCAGCACCCACGCCCTGTGGCCCCGCAGGGACGTCGGCGTTGGGATCACGACCCACTGGGGCCCCGCAGGGACGTCGGCGTTGGGATCATGACCCACATATCACTCAGCACCCAAACTGAGTGGAACCTCCTGGAGGTAGCGCTGCTGAGTTCAAGGCACATCTGGCCCTGTGTGGGGCCGGCGCTGCAGAATTGGTGGGAAGGGGCTTGCCAGTGACTCCCGGGGGAACAAGAGGCAAGCCTAGCCCCAGAGAGTTCAGTCTCTTTGTGGAGAAAGAAATTTCTAGAATCCATCCAAGCATTCAACAACTCCTAGAATCAGGTTCTTCTCAAAAGACAACCTCAAAGTTCCCACCTCGGCATCCTGGCCCACACAGGATGATTTCAAGACAGACCAAAACTGCAGCAGTGACTCTTCCTAACGCCTTTTCTCAGGGTCCTGCAAACTTGCTCTCATACATGGCATTAACTTTCCAGCTGGCCAGGGTGTGCTGCAAAGAGGGTTGGAATCCTCTTCTGCTGCCGCTGGCCAGCTGTGGGGCCATCAGCAGGGCACCACACCTCTTAGGGCCTCCGTTCCTCGGCACAGGGCATGGACGCTGCCACCCAATTGTGAGTTCTGCACCCAGGGACGAGGGGCCGATTGGACAGCCTGTGTACTGCACAGACACACCCTGCTGGGAGGCAGTAGAGGCTCAGTCCCAGCCCCAGTTCTGCCTCCCAGCCCCGAGCCTGGCTGGTGGGGAGGGAGCCCCTCTGTGGCCCATCGGGCTTCGATGAGCACTCAGTTGCCTTCTGTGCTAGCAGCACTTGGTGACAACGGCATTACTGCCACCTACACATCGGCCTTTTTTCTGCTCCTGAGAGACGCGACCTGCATTCAGGTATGAAAGCAAAAGGCCAAAAATACCAGAAGCCGATAAGTGCACGAAAGATGCTGAACATCGCCAGTCATTAGAGAAATATCAGTCAAAGTCACAGCTGCACACTCATTAGAATGGAGGTCATCAAAATAACGCACATGGCTGAGGACTTGCAGAAACGGGCCCGTGCGCTGCTGGCGGGGAGGTGAAACAGCGGCTGCGAGGGAAACAGCCTGGCAGGTCCCCATCAGCTGAACAGAGAACTACCACGTGACCCAGTAACGCCACTGCTAGGTTTGCACTCAAAAGAACTGGAAATAGACTCAAACAGATTCTTGCACACAAACCTTCACCGTGGCACCACTCACAACAGCCAAGGGTGGGAACACTGCAAATGCCCCTTGGCAGGTGCACGCACAAACGTGGGGCCTTCACCAGACAACGGAACAACATTACCCAGCCAGGCAGAGAGAGGAAGGTCTGAGCAAGTGGCCACACGGATGAACCCCGGAGAAGCCAGACACTAAAAGCTCACACACAACTCCATTCTGTCAAATGTGCAGAGGAGGGAAGTCCACTGAGGCAGAAGGCAGATTGGAGACCACTGGGGCCAATGTGGAGGGGAAGCAGGGGGTGGGTATGGGGTCTCCTTTTGGGGTGAGGAAAATGTTCTGGAATCAGAGAGGTGATAGCTGCCCAACTCTGTACCTCAATGTGCTAAAAGCTGCCTAGCTGTACACTTTATTTGTATATTTTATTCCTTTTTTAAGTCACAGTCTCATTTGGTCACCCATGCTGGAGTGCAGTAGTGTGATCTCGGCTCACTGTAATCTCCGCCTCCCAGGTTCAAGCGATTCTCCCGTCTCAGCCTCTGAGTAGCTGGGATTAGAGGTGTGCGCCACCACGCCTGGCTAATTTTTGTATTTTTAGTACAGTTGGGGTTTCACCATATATTGGTCAGGCTGGTCTTGAACTCCTGATCTCAGGTAATCCACCCATCTTGGCCTCCCAAAGTGCTGGGATTATAGGTGTGAGCCACCACGCCTGGCCCTAACTGTACACTTTAAAATGTCAAATTCTATGTCATGTGTATTTTATTATAACTAAAAGAAAAAAGTGTATGAAGTCAGAATCAAGATTTCAACCAATAGGCCAGGAGCAGTGACTCGTGCCTGTAATCCCAGCACTCTAGCAGGCTGAGTGGGGCAGAGTGCATGAGTGCAGGAATTCGAGACCAGCCTGGGCAACAGAGTGGAACCCCGTCTCTATAAAAAACACAAAAAATCGCCGGGCATGGTGGTGCACGCCTGTAGTCCTGGCTCCTCTGGAGGCTGAAGTGGGAAGATCACCTCAGCCCAGCAAGAGGTGGAGGGAGGCTGCAGGAGGTGAGCTGTGATCACGCTCTGCACTCCAGCCTGGGTGACAGAGTGAGGCGCTGCCTCTACAAAAAATACAAAATTATACAGCTGGGGGTGGTGGCTCATGCCTGTAGTCTCAACATTCTGGAGGCTGAAGTGGGAGGATCACCTGAGCTGGGGAGTTTGAGGCTACATGGGCTGTGATCAAGTCACTCCAGCCTGGGTGACAGAGTAAGACCCCGTTTAAGACCCTATTTCCAAAAAACAAAGATTTCAACAAATAAACCATTGATCCTGTAATCAATAAACTTCTCCCCCAGAAACAGCTGGTGTGGGAAGATCTGCTACACAGAGCCGCGGCAGTTCAGCACATCCCGCAAAGCTGGGGCCTTGTGCAGGACGGAGTGGGGCAGTGCTTCTGGGCAGCTTCCTCTCCCACCCCATCACCCGCCCGGTTCAGCTCAACCCCAGGGATTTCCTACAAGGTGACAATGTCCTCAAACTCAACCGCAGTCTGCTGCGTCCTCAAACTCAACCGCAGTCTGCTGCGTCCTCAAACTCAACCGCAGTCTGCTG
>NC_045434.1:219700363-219703512 GCF_002776525.5 Piliocolobus tephrosceles
ACTCAACCGCAGTCTGCTGCGTCCTCAAACTCAACCGCAGTCTGCTGGAAGGCGACGTATCAGTGGTTGGCCACACATGCGAAGGTCGCGGAGACGATACCCATCTTTACCTTTTCAAAGCTTAGACACGAGTGCTGTCTGCGGTGGTCCACTCACTGCCTGCGGTGTGCAGTGCACGGACAGCTGTGCGGGCCTGCAGCCTGAGAGCAGGAGCTGCACTGTGCATCCTGGCCGCGGAGTTGGCTGTGCCGTTTGGGTTTGTGGAGCACACACCGTGACATTCACACAATGGTGCCATCACCTCACCAGGCACTTTCCAGAACACATCCTGGTTGTTATGTGATGCATCACTATTGATTTTGCGCAGACTCCATCAATATGAGGCCAGGACTCTCACGCCTGGATTAATTTTGCTAAAGCCCGGAGCATTCATTATGGCCTTCTAATGCCCTCTTCCCCAGGTGGCGGCCCCAGGGCGGCGTGTTCCCGGGACCCCAAGTGCCGTGAGAAGTGGCACCTACCTCGTCGTCGTGCACCAGCTCTTTCTTCACCACTTTCATGGCGTAAATTTGGTCATTCTTCTTCAACCGCACCAGGAGAACCTTGGCGTAGCTCCCGCGCCCTATGACTCGGATGAGGTCGAAGTCCTGCAGCCCGAGCCCCTGAGAGATTTTGATTCCGTCCATCCCATCGATAACTGGCTGAAGGTCCTAGGAAGGGAGAAAAGACCCCAGAAAGTGAGGGGAGAGGGGTCCTGGGAGATTCAGAGGACCACGCATCACTCATGCGGTCCCAACAGAGATCTGCTCCTCAGAGCCTAGAGCCTCACGATTCCAGTCTCAGCTCTGCGTCCCACAGATCCCACTCCCACACTCCCATCTAAACCGGGGCACAAAAGGTGAGAACTTCAGGCTGTGCTTCTGAGGAAGGTGCTAGAAAGTCGGACGCTGTTCATTTCCACAGACCATGGCTCTGGTCACATAGAAAGCCAGAAGATGCTCATTTCCACAGACCATGCTCATTTCCACAGACCATGGCTCTGGTCACAGCTGCCGGTGGGAGGGACCCCCAGGCCTTCAGCCCTATCAGTCGGCTGAAGAGGTGGCCACTGGGACATGTGGCCCATCCTTCCCCATCAGGGCCCTCCCTCAGGGAAGGAAGGTAAAGCAAACATAGCTAATGCCTGCCAAGAGCTCCCAAACCGGCGAGCACACATTATTAGAAATAATTATTAGAAATACACAGGAGAGACCGGGCGCAGTGGCTCAAGCCTGTAATCCCAGCACTTTGGGAGGCCGAGACGGGCGGATCACGAGGTCAGGAGTTCGAGACCATCCTGGCTAACACGGTGAGACCCCGTCTCTACTAAAAAATACAAAAAACTAGCTGGGCGAGGTGGCAGGCGCCTGTAGTCCCAGCTACTCGGGAGGCTGAGGCAGGGGAATGGCGTAAACCCGGGAGGTGGAGCTTGCAGTGAGCTGAGATCAAAGGCGCACCGAGGAAGAACAGAAGCCTCGGCCTCCTGCAAGCTACACCTGGCAAGGATGATGTCGGGGTGGAGGAGGTAGTTCGCTGGGAGGTGCTGTTCTGTGCAGCAGAATGGATTCTCCTTTTTTTGAGACAGGGTCTTCCTCTGCCACCCAGGCTGGAGTGTAGTGGCGCAATCTCGGCTCACTGCAGCCTCTATCTCCCAAGCTCAGGCGATCCTCCCACCTCAGCCTCCCAAGCAGCTGAGACCACAGGCCCATGCCACCATGCCCAGCTAATTATTTTGTATTCATTTTTGCAGGAATAGGGTTTCACTATGCTGCCCAGGCTGTTCTCAAGCTTCTGGACTCAAGCGATCTGCCCGGCCCAGCCTCCCAAAATGCTGGGATTGGAGGTGTGAGCCACCGTGCCCCGCTTTGGATTCTGCTTTCTAAGTGCCCCGGCCTCCCTCCAGACACAGGACGGCAGGAAGGAGCACGAGCTGTGAGGGTGACACGTGCTGCGGCTCTGGAAAGGTGTGGGCTTCGCCAGCGTAGCCCTTTCTTGGGTTTTACGAACAGAGGCTGAGAACACAGCAAGCTGTTCTGTTCCCTTCTCAGGGTTTGTGGTGCAGAGCTGGCCACAGACGCGAGGCTCAGTTGAGCCTCTTGGCTCGAGTTGGGGAAGGACATGAAAGGGCATCAGAGGGTTTGCCAGGACGGCCAAATGAGGCAACGAAAGTAAGGCCATGGTGCAGACACAATTTGATAAAAATTGCAGCTCAAAAGCCAGCCCCTGGGCCACTGTACTGCCTGGGTGGAGAGGATGTGGGGCGCGACTTCCCCCCAGGTGTGGTCCCCAGACCACCTGCGGGGACAGCTGCCTCCAGGGAACCATCAAGGATGTGCCTGAAATAACACCCAAGAATAAGGGCTTCCTTCTAGATACCCACACCCGTGAAGATGAGCAACATCCCGGACCGTATATTTCCCATCCAGATTTCTGTGACTGCCCCAGAGACAGGCTCACAGACTTTCAAGAGGACGCTGGAAACGGTAGCGAGCTGCTCCGCAGACTCACCTCAGAGTCGTCTTTAATGCTGTCATGTTTCCGGGATGAGGAAATGTAAGCAACTGGCAAGAGAGGGAAGAAGAGGCGTTACGGTGTCATCAGGAGCGCGCTGGGAACACAGCGACCCCGTGGGCCCGGCTCCTCCGCCGGGTGACGGTGAAGGGCGACGCTACACAGCAGCCATGTCTGATTCTAGTTTAGAGTCTTTTGAAAATGCAGTTTCCTGGGCCCCACTCGGACCTGCCGACTCTGACCATGGGACCTGGGGATGTACATTTGTGACACACGCCCCCAGGGGTCCATCTGCAAATAATTAGTCATCAGATTTTGGTGTCTAGTGAATGGGTGGGTGGGGGCAGGAGGGGATGTCTAGTGAATGGATGGAGGATGACTAGATGGCGGATGAATGGAGGCCTGGATGGAAGATGGACAGATGGAGAGGTCAGTGGACAACAGATGGATGGACACATGGAGAGGTCAGTGGACAATAGATAGATGGATATATGGAGGAGGTCAGTGGACAATAGTTAGATGGATGCAGAGGTCAGTGGACAATAGATGGATAGATGGAGACGTCAGTGGACAACAGATGGATAGATGGAGAGGTCAGT
>NC_045434.1:219703522-219716762 GCF_002776525.5 Piliocolobus tephrosceles
TCAGTGGACAACAGATGGATAGATGGAGAGGTCAGTGGACAATAGATGGATAGATGGAGAGGTCAGTGGACAATAGATACATGGATAGATGGAGAGGTCAGTGGACAATAGATGGACGAATGGAAGACAGCTGGAGGATGGGTGAGTGGAGAATGGCTGGCTAGCTGGATGATGAGATGGATGGATAGAAGATGGATAGGTAGATGGGTGGAAGATAGATAGCTGGAGGATGGGTGGGTGGAGGATGGCTGTCTGGTTGACTAGATGGATGGATGGAGTGTAGATAGATGGATAGGCGGTGGATGGATGGAGAATGGGTGGGTGGAGGATGGCTGGTCGGCTGGATGACTGGATGGATGGGTGGGTGGAGGATGGCTGGCTGGCTGAGGGCCGGTTGGTTGGCTAGGTGGGTGAATGGATGATGTACGGATGTATATCTGTATACAGGATGGGCGGGTGGGGGACGGCTGGTTGGCTGGATGACTAGATGGATGGATGATGGATGGAGGATGGATGGATGAATGGATGGATGGATGGATGGAGGATGGGTGGTGGAGGATGGGTGGTGGAGGATGGCAGGTTGGCTGGCTGAGGACCGGTTTGTTGGCCAGGTGGGTGAATGGATGATGTATGGATGTATATCTGTACAGAGGATGGGCGGGTGGGGGATGGCTGGTTGGCTGGATGACTAGACGGATGGATGGAAGATGGATGTAGAATGGATGGATGGATGGATGGATGGAGGATGGGCAGGTGGAGGATGGCTGGCTGGCTAGCTAGCTGAGGACCAGCTGGTTGGTTAGGTGGGTGAACGGATGACGTACTGATGAATATCTGTATAGAGGATGGGTGGGTGAGGACGGCGGGTTGGCTGAGGGCCAGTTGGTTGGGTAGGTGGGTGAATGGATGATGTACAGATGAATATCTGTATAGAGGATGGGTGGGTGGAGGATGGCTGGCTGGCTGAGGGCCGGTTGGTTGGCCAGGTGGGTGAATGGATGATGTACAGATGTATTATCTGTATAGAGGATGGGCAGGTGGAGGATGGCTGGCTGGCTGAGAACCGGTTGGTTGGCTAGGTGGGTGAACGGATGATGTACGGACGTATATCTGTCTAGAGGATGGGTGGGTGGTGGGGCAGGTGGGCAGGCAGTTGTTTGTGAGGCATCTTTTTTGCATGAGGCACTGTGTGCTTTATGTTCTGTGGTCTCACATCGTCCTCCCTGGGCTCCCAGTGAGACAGAACTCACGTGCTGCATCAAATGAAAGTGAGGCTCTCACACCCCCGTGCAGAGGTGCAGGTGGAGGCTCAGAGCTGGGCTGTAAGTCCAGCTGGTGTTTGAGCTCTCTCTCTCTCTGAATGCTTCTTAGCAACAAAACAAGTCCTTCCCCGCAAACAAAACCTCACAAAAATCTAAGGACCATGCCACTGCCACACTGTGTGTGCAGCAGCCACCTCGCCAGCCTTTCCCCAGACGGGGTTCAGCTCTGTGCAGCAGCCAGACTGTGGGAGGTGCCCAGCCGTGGTGGCCGCTGTGCTAAGTGCCTTCGAGAATTCCCGGAGCTGGTTAGAGGAAAAGGCTCTGCACCCCTGGGCTGCCACAACAGCGCTTCACGGAGGCATCCCTGCCCAGCAGCCTCCAGGGAGGGCCAGCTCACTCTGCCCATCTCTGCCCGGGATTGAGAAGAGGCCCTGGAGAGCCTCATCCCCAGCCCTGGGGAAGGGTGGCCAGGCTTGAAGACAATGACCCCTGCAGAGCAGACAGGACTGAGAAAGGATCGTGGCCAGAAGGCAGAGGTGAGCAGGGTGAGGTGACGCCCAGGCTCCACCCAGCCGAAGAAAGCGGTGCCTACTTCCATCTGTCTCCTCGGAAGGAAGGTCGGCGTCCTCGTTCTTGTCATCTACTGAAGGCTCTTGGGAAGGCATGACAGAATCCTGCCGGAGAGACGGAGAGACGGCAGCATGACCAAGTGCTGGAGCAGGTGTTACAAGGTAGCTTCTGTAAACACTTCGTGACTTTTTTTAATTAAAAACATCTTTTTTTTACAGACAGGGTCACACTCTGTCATCATCGAGGCTGGAAGGCAGTGGCATGATCACGGCTCACTGCAGTTTCAACCTCCTGAGCTCAAGCAATCCTCCCGTCTCAGCTTCCAGAGCAGCTGGCACTACAGGTGCGCACCACCACACCTGGCTAATTTTTGAATTTTTTGTAGAGACGGGGTCTCACCATATTGCCCAGGCTGGTCTTGAACTCCTGGCCTCAAGTGATCCTCCCACCTCGGCCTCCCAAAGTGTTGGGATTACAGGCGTGAGCCTCTGCACCTGGCCACTTCAAGACTATTTATGATTCAAATATTTACACATTACAATGGTTATACTGTAATATAGTATATAAAAATCTATGCTATTGTACCAAATAAAGACCATAAACACTACCTATGATTCTGCAGACAGAGATGGCCACTCAGTACTGTAGACCAAGTGCTTTCTACAATGGGATCTTTTGCACAATGCTTGGTCATCTCTCCTGTCCCAAAGCTGCATCCTGGCAGTAACCAAGCATCAGGGGGCCATTCTAAGGGCCTCTGGGTTCTGCCTGCAGGTGCATCATAATGGTGTTGCCGGTACTGGCGGTCAGTTGGGTGGCAGCCTCTGGCCTCCCTCTGCCTCTAGCTGACCACATTTCTGGGGCCGGTCTCATTTGCTTATGCTAAAGTGGACTCATGGGGTCAAAGGGCATTACAGGCTTTTTGGCAGATGCAGCTGAAGGACCTCTGGAAGGACTATGCCAATGCATGCACCAGCCTGCGTGACCCCCCATCCCTGTGCCTGGTGATCCTGGGGTGACACCCTGATCCAGACTCTGTCTTTATCCCGTAATAGAGGAGAGGGCACGTCACCCCTACAGGCACCTTTCCTCCCACGCCATGGCAAGATGCAGACGAGCCACCCTCCCCAGAAACACCCACCGCAGTGGGGCCCAGGGAGCTGAGTGTTCGGTCCAGGCCTCGACCCCGTTGTTCAGCGAGACGCAGGGTGCCATGCGGAAATGCCAGAGGCAGCCTTCAATAAGGAAAAGCCAACAAGGCCCCAAAAGGCCTTGCTGTGGGAGGTGCTTCAAGTCCAAGCACTCGGGGACGGCAGAGGGAAGGTGCCGCCCTCACCACAGGCTGGGCATGGCTTCCCAGGGAGGATTCCCGGGAGAGGCTCCAGATGTCCGGAGCCTCAGCGTGCCCAGTGCTGCTGAGGTCAGACCTGGCTTTCACCTCCACAGTCCCGAAGAGCTGGTTCAGGACTGGAGCATGAATGAACCTTACCCCCGCCCCACTGGGCAGAGCGTGCCAGGTCCTACCTGAGACTGTCACCTGAGCCTCATGCCCCAGTGAGCAGAGCGTGCCGGGGGCTCGTGGGTGCTCAGGAAGACGGGTCCTACCCGAGACTGCCGCCTGAGTCTCACGCTGCAGCCCAGAGGTGGGACAGCACCACGGCCCCTCTTGAAGAACCCAGGGTCACCAAGGTCTGCTTGGACAATGGGCTGGCAGCCATGCCCTGGCCCCGCCCATGCTCCCTAGGGGCCACCCAGCCCTGCAACTCACCATATGCTTCCTGCAGGTCAGCGGGACGAGGCCGTGGCAGCGCTTATGGACCAGCAGTTTGCAGTTGATGCACCTGTAGCCTTGCCTCGCGAGGCCCCATATCCTCTCGCTGCACTGACCGCAGTATGCTCTCTGCAGATGGGAACAGAGCGTCAGGCCCAGGCCACGTTGAGGGGCCAGCGGAGAGGGCAGGCAGAGCCTTCCACACCTGTACCTTCTCAAAAGAGGACACTGAGCCGGGCAACAGGCGGCCCCGGCACCTAGTCCCTTCTGGGCGCCAGGCTTGCCCAAGCTCGGTAGCCTCCCCTTGGGTCCACCCCAAGGTTGGGGGAACCAACAGCCCCAAGGAGAGGCCTGGAACCCTGCTCTGCATGAGAGGACACAGGGGAGGTCCCATCGGGCAGAGGCGACGAGGTGCTGCTTCAGGCAAGGCCCCCTGGTTTGCAAGGGCTGGGGGGCTGCAGCTCCTGCTGGGCTCTGTGTAGGGCAGCCTGGGGTCCTGTCTAGGGCTGAGCAGAGTGTGGGGCACCCCTCTGCCTGATCTTCATTCAAACAGAACCTCCTCCCGACAGTCTCAGAGAAGGCAAACTCGGACCACAAACATCTCGAACTGCTACACCACAGCCTGCAATTATCTTAGTATTCTTTGTTCAGTATTTTTCAAGATTTTAAATGATCCTTCTTTATTCTTCACGGTTATGAACAATTCGAAAATGATGGCAATTATCAGCTTGTTTGGCAACATTTTCACAAACTTTTTTTTTTTTTTTTTTTTTTTTGAGACGGAGTCTCGCTCTGTCGTCTGGGCTGGAGTGCAGTGGCCGGATCTCAGCTCACTGCAAGCTCCGCCTCCCAGGTTTACGCCATTCTCCTGCCTCAGCCTCCCAAGTAGCTGGGACTACAGGCGCCCGCCACCTCGCCCGGCTAGTTTTTTTGTATTTTTTAGTAGAGATGGGGTTTCACCATGTTAGCCAGGATGGTCTCGATCTCCTGACCTCGTGATCCGCCCGTCTCGGCCTCCCAAAGTGCTGGGATTACAGGCTTGAGCCACCGCGCCCGGCCTCGAACTTTTAAATGTTATGAAAAGCATGACCATGAATGTTGCCAGCAGCTGCTTGGACATTTTCTGCCTTGCCCAAGTGCCCGAAGGGTTCCTGGGAGCAAAGCATCTACACTGTCACCGCGTGCTCAGAGTCTCCAGTTTAGATTCTTTCCAGACATAACCCTTTCATTTGCTTTTTCCTCTTTTACCACTTTTCACGAATTTCCTTCCTATTACAGTTTTACCTCACACCTGAGTGAAGAGGAAATACAGTGTACTCTGAACGGCATGAACTGAATTCACGTGAGGAAACGGGACCCTCAGCACGTGTGGGCACCAGGTGCAGCTGAGCAAACGGGGCTCACACCCCCTACGGGACCCTCCTGCTCATCAGGAAGAGCCTGCTCGGGACACCAGGGCCCGGGGACCCTTCCCCCGCCCACAGCCCGCTTGTTTGGGTGGGGACAGATAACCAGCACCTAGGACAGTGCCCAGCACACAGCAGGCATCAGGTAAGAAAACATACGTGCATCATCGCTTTCAACTTCTGTAACAGGAAAAAGGAGCTGACTCCACATCCTCTGCCCATGCTACCTACCTCAGCCCGGCCATGACAGAGCCAAACCAGGACCGTGGGCTCTATCCGAAGGAGGGAAGGGTGAGAGGGGGCATCCCACGCGAGACCTCTGACTCGGGGCCAATCTAGCTTAACGCCGGCACTGGGAGTTTTGCCCCAGTTGGTACCCGTTGGATGTGTGGACCCTGGAGTTAAAGGAGGTGCTTCGGCTGCTGAATGTGTGGACCTTGGAGTTAAAGGAGGCAGGCTCTGCCGCCCAGGTTCAAGTGATTCTCCTGTCTCAGTCTCCTGAGTAGCTAGGATTATAGGTGCCTGCCACCACATCTGGTTAATTTTTTTTATTTTTAGTAGAGACAAAGTTTCACAAAGTTGGCCAGGCTGGTCTCCAACTCCTGACCTCAGGTGATCTGCCCACTCCGGCCTTCCAAAGTGCTGGGATTACAGGCATGAGCTACAGCACCAGGCCTCCCTGCTCATATTTTCTTTTCTTTTTCTTTTTTTTTGAGATGGAGTCTTGCTCTGTTGCCCAGGCTGGAGTACAGTGGCATGATCTCGGCTCACTGAAACCTCCAGCCCCCTGGTTCAAGCTATTCCCCTGCCTCAGCCTCCCCAATAGCTGGGATTGCAGGCACCCACCACCACACCCAGCTAAATTTTGTTGTATTTTCAGATGAGATGGGATTTCACTATGTTGACCAGGCTGGTCTCGAACTCCTGACCTCAGGCAATCCTCCTGCCTCGGCCTCCCAAAGTGCTGGGATTACATATGTGAGCCACCACGCCTGGCCTCCTGCTCGTATTTTCCATGACCCATTTTCATGTTTTAGACTCTTACCTATTCTGATGGTTGGAGCCCCTGTCTGGGCTTTTACCAGCTTGGGCTCAGGATATCCTGCTTCCCACCGTGTTTGGTGGTTTTCGATTGCGAGCTCAAATGCCTGATTCATTTATCGGCGGGAATTCTTTGAGGCTGGCTTGAAGGGGAATTGCATTGGCCTCTGCCAGCCACCTGAGGGCACTGCTCGGAGCAAACCTAACAGGCACTGCAGCTCCTGGGTGGCATCTTCTGCTATCCCTTCCCCACCCTCACTCCATAGCCTCTTCTCCAGGGTCTCTGTCCACTCATGATAAAGGCCAAAGTCTTGGGCTGTCCACCTAGCTGTCCCTGTGGCTCTCGTGCCCTGTGCCACCAGCAGAGGGCTCTCCAGCAGCCACCGCTCAGAGACGTGGCCTGCCATGGTTTATACTCCACATGGTAGAGTGGGTTGTTCACAGCAAAAGGAGTAGCAAACTCCAGACACGATTCCCACTCTTGCTTGTAAAAATAATGCTGAGCTAGATCTTCTCCATACACAAACCTCCGAATGACGGGTGATTTCTTTTGAAGACAGGCAAGATGAGAACATCGCCGCACATTTCCTGCGTGATTTCCAGAGAGTAGGGTCCACGTCTGCCCCACATCCCCAGGGTTGGCAGACCCCGTGACAGCAACCCTGGGCTTTAATTACCTTTTTGTTGTTTTGTTTTTGTTTTTTGTTGTTTTGAGGTGGAGTCCTGCTCTGTCGCCCAGGCTGGAGTGCAGTGGTGTAACCTCGGCTCACTGCAACCTCTGCCTCCCGGGTTCAAGCAATTCTCTGCCTCAGCCTCCCGAGTAGCTGGGATTACAAGAACCCACTCCAACGCCCGGCTCATTTTTTTGTATTTTTAGTAGAGATGGGGTTTCACCAACTTGGCCAGGCTGGTCTTGAACTGCTGACCTCGTGATCCACCGGCCTCGGCCTCCCAGAGTGCTGGGATTACAGGCGTGAGCCACCAGGCCCGGCCGACTTTAATTACTTTTAACACCTTCAATGTTGACAGAGAAAATGTCTCGTGTTTCCCTGATCACCTGCCTGGTCACCTGTGGAGGTCATGCTGTCCTCATCTCTAAGGACAACTCTAAGGTTACTTCCTCAACCACTCACACCCGTTCTGCTTCTGGGTCCCAGCATTTACCAAAAGCCTTTGTGTAGGAGCTCTCTAATCCTAAGTGTGAGTTGTCTGGATCTCTTCTGGGTTTTATGTGCTACAAACCCTTTTCCTATATGATTTTTGTATTTAATCTGGAAACTAAAAAAATCAATCTGTGTGGCTGAGTCTAAAGACCCTCTGGTCCTCACTGCCGGTTTTTCTCCAGAGATCTACATGGCTTCTAGACTTCTTTTTTCCATTTATTTGAGACGGAGTCTCACTCTGTCGCCCAGAGGCAAAATGTCGGCTCACCGCAATCCCCGCCTCCTGGGTTCAAGCGATTCTCCTGCCTCAGACCCCCAAGTATCTGGGATTACAGGCATGCGCCACCACGCCTGGCTGATTTTTGTATTTTTAGTAGAGATGGGGTTTCACCATGTTGGCCAGATGGATCTCGAACTCCTGGCCTCGAGTAATCCACCCATCTCGGCCTCCCAAAGTGCTGGGATTACAGGCGTGAGCCACTGTGCCAGGCCCTGTGATTTTTTTTTAACCTCAATCCACCTGCGATTTACTGTGATGGGAGCCAGCAGGCTGGATTCCTACCCACCTCACCTCCCCCCCAACCCCGTTCCTGGGCTGATAATTAACCAATCGCCTCCTCGGGATTTACTGCAGGATCCGTTCCCTCCTCCGCTACAGGAAGTGCTCAGTCCTGCAGGGCCCAGGGCCAGCTCTGACCCAGCAGTTCTGACCCACTGAGTGGGCTTCCCTGTCCCGAACCATCCTTCACGGGGAAGGCAGCCCCTCCTCACCTTCTTCTTCAGAACCTCGCTGGCTCTCTCCCTTTGGTTCCCCCACTGAATGCTTCCTTCTCAAAGTCCAAGGGCAGTCATTTCAAGTGCACATAAAGACCCAGGCAGGGAGCCCAGTCCTGAGCGACTGATGCCCACTCTTTCATCCTTGGTTCACCAACAAAGAGGATAGAAAAGTCTCTTCTCCTGGTGCTTGTTCCCCTTTAAGTCTTACTGATTCACACAAAACCAAGTGCTTCCCTCCTGAAATGCCCCTTTTAAGTGACAGTGAAGGTGATCTGAGTGGTCCTGCAATTAACATGAAATGGGCGCTACATGGAGCAGCTCTAAGGTCCGGGCAGAGAATGTTACGAGCAGACGGCGAGATCAGAGCCTGGGCACAATTAGGTGGGAACTGGACAGGGTGAACTGCAGGGCAGCTGCCCTCCCTGAGCAATCGAGTTGCAGGCTTTTGGGCCACTCTTGCCTTGGCCTCTGTGTTTGTGAAACTGGCTCGTTCACATGCCCAGGAGGGCTGCACTAACACGGCAGAGTGGAGCTGTAGTGGGTCCCCCTGCCACCCATTCCTCCGGTGTCCGCAGGAAGGAAAGGAAAAGCTTTTGCTCACTGGTGGTGGGAAGGAGAGGGTCACTTATGGCCTGCACCTGCTATCGGCAAAACGGACTTTTCTCCTAAAAGCTGCACGGTGAGAGGCCAGCACCCTGTGCTGCCTGGAGCCCTGGCCCATGTCGCCGGGTGAGTGGGTTCACTCTGGGCTAATCCGTCATGCAGAATGAGGGAAGAGACAGATACAGAAGAGGCCATGTGGAGACGGAAGCAGAGGTGACTGGTTCCTCTGTGAACCCAGGAACAAGGCTGCCCACAGCTACCAGTGGCTGCGGGAGAAGGAGGGCACGACCCTGTGGCACTGTAACGGGTAATACTAGGCGCCAACTTGACTGGATTGAAGGATGCCTGGAGAACTGGTGAAGTATTGCTTCTGGGTGTGTCTATGAGGGTGCTGCCAGGAGACTGGCACTTGAGTCAGTGGACTGGGAGGGCAAGACCCACTCTCAGTGTGGGTGGGCGGCATCCAACTGGCTGCCAGTGTGGCTGGGGCGAAGCAGGTAGAAGCGGGTGGGAGAAGCAGTTTTCTCGGGTCTTCTGGCTTTCATCTTTCTCCCATGCTGGACGCTTCCTGCCATTCGTCCTGCCCGTGGACATCAGATTCCAGGTTCTTTGGCCTTTAGACTCTGGGAATTATTAGTGGTTTGCTGGGGGCTCTGGAGCCTCTGGCCACAGGCTGAAGGCTGCACTGTCAGCTTCCCTGCTTTTGAGGCTTTTGGACTCGGACTGAGCCACTACTGGCTTCTTTCTTCCCCAGCCTGCAGCCGGCCTATCGTTAAGACTTCGCCTTGTGAGCCCGAGGGCCAATTCTACCTAATCAACTCCCTTTCATGTACATGCATCCTATTGGTTCCATCCCTCTGGAGAATCCTGACTCATAAAGACACCTTCGTTTTGGACCTCCAGCCCCCAGACTGCGGGAGAGTGAGTTTCTGTGGTTTAAGCCACAGCTTAGCGGTGCTCCGTTCTGCAGCCCCAGAAGGCTTACACCATGTGTCCTCAGAGAAGGTGGCCAGGGTGGGCTGGGGTGCGGACAGGATCTCTGTGCTGCAACCCTCCCTGGCACCATACTCCACAGATGCCCCCAATGTGGCCACCTCCAGCCACACTTTCCTGAGTCCCAGGCCAAACTGCCTGTTCACTCACACTCACCTGCCCTAAGCACACAGCCCACAGCCGCCTAGGCTCCCCATGTCCTGGTGTCCCCAGCCTCGTCCTCAGGGTCTCCCAGACACTGGTTGGACTCTCCCATGCCTGCCACATCCTCGGTGCTCGTGGCATCTCTGTACTGACGTCCCAGGGAGTATGATCAAATGCCTCCTCCTCCAGGAAGTCCTCTGGGCTCTCCAGGCAATGTCCAGGTCTTCCCAGCGCTGGCCTACTGATCTCCTGGAGCCTAGTTCCCTCCACACCCCTCTTCAGTCACTCAGGAGCTTGTCCTGCATCCCCACCTGTGTCAGCCCCAACAGAAATGGGAGTCCAGACCCATTCTTGCCACATGACAGGGACTGAGCACACACAGGGGCGGGAGGAGTGGCTCACATGCACAGAACTTCTTGATAGTCTTAGAGGGCAGACCACAGGAGTAGAAGGTGGGGCAGGTGACCTGAGGTCGCGCCAGGAGATGGAGGAACCAGACGTACAGCAGAGGTTGACACGTGAGGCCATGTGGCAGGTGGGTGTGGAATGCAAAGGTAGCTCCAGGGCCACTGCTCCTGATGACGAGGCAGCCTCCACGCAGCTCTCTCGCAGTGACACACGTCCATGAACCCCCCTGCCACCATGCATTCATCGTACTGGCTTTATAGGGAGGGAACTGAGGCACAGAGAGGGCGGTATGGAGGCAGAGAGAGCAGAGGGGCTGGGACTGAACCAGCACGGAGTGGCCATGGTGTCCCATCATGCTGGAGATGGCTGCTGGAGGCCACCTGTCACGGGGACAGACTGCAAGAAGCACGGGCTGGCCAGGCAGTGGCATGTGATGGGCCGTCAGGGGCTCTGTGTGGAGGCCCGCAGTGGGGACAGGCCCTGTATGCTTCTACCCACCCCCAAGACACTCCCTGTGTGGGACAAACTCCAAGGCCACCAAGGCACCCCAGACACCTCCCCTTCCACTGTGAAATACAACAATTACAAAAGCATCTGAATCACCCATTTCCTAAGAACTAGAAAAGCATCACAAAGAGAAACAAGGGAAGTAAGTTAAGTGTCCTCTGGAAAGGGCCCCCATGGTGGCCGTTGGAAAGACAGAGACCCAAGTAGGGATGGGGCTGAAGGAGCTTCCGGGGTTCATGGAGACTCTTGCAGCCAATAGGAACACTGTGTGCAGCTAAAAACACACACCCTGGCGCCACGTGTGGAATGCGGCCGCTCCACTCTGGATGCAGGCAGGCTGGGGCCTCAGGCCAGCGAGCCCTGAGCCCTGGTAAGAGTCACACAGCCAGGCAGACACAGACAGCATTCACTGGGCAGCCACCACGCAGGGAAAGGCCCGGAGGGCACCTCCCGCCTCAGACAGCCCTAGTCAAAGCCTCATCCCCGCACCAGTGAAAGCATTTCTGCCTCAGACAGCCCTAGTCAAAGCCTCATCCCGGCACCGTGAAAGCATTTCTGTGACCCTGCCCTCGGGCGCCAAAAAGAGCCGAGCCTGGGCTCAGCAGGATGTGCTTTCCCCTCCTCTCTCTTTGCTTTTAAAAGTAACAAAGGGCCCCTTGAGGGACTGGTCCCGGGGGCCACTCACCCTGTTAAAGCGCTTGGCTTGGAAGAGATGGCCGTTGGCACGGTACAGCTTCCTCCATCTTCTGGCTCCCCGGCGGTAGATGGATTCTGGAAAGGACAGGAGAAAGGCGTAAAGAAACAGAGTGGCGGCCGCGAGCCCACGCAGGGTGCAGCTGCGACAGGCCACTTCTGTCCAGGTGGTGGTGGCTGCAGCGTCCTCCCAGGCAGGGAAGGTAGGGCTGGAATGACAGCCTCCCGGCGGCCGCTCTCTGCCCCTCCTCACATGATCCTCATGGTGTCACGGCCTCGGCGGCTGGAGACAGAGGCCTAGGTGAGGATGGAGCCAGGTGTCCTCGCAGGGCAGACAAGATCCACCACTGGACGGCCGCTGGCTGACAGTGGAGCGGTGAAGTCGCCCCAGGCCTGGCAGGCTGGGCTGTTTGCCCCCGCCTGTTTTCCTTTCCACCCTCTCCTCCCCAGGCAGCCCTGTGAAAAACAGGCTTTTTTCCACACAGGGACAGTTCAAATGGGCCTCGATATTTACACATGACTGTCAGAGGAAGGAGAGTGGACGCCACACTGGAGCCCGAGCCAGGCTACGATGCAGAGCGTCACTGACTTCACCTCAGCAACTCGTCAGACACAAGCGGCGCGAGGCCCAGGGCTCTCCAGGCGAGTTCCCTTTAACCTAATAAATCTCAGGGCAGGAGAGCCAAACCAACCGTGCCCCCGTTTCCATTCGAAGTTACCAAAAACATCATCTTTATAACATGCATTTGACAGTCCAGCCCATGTGGACTGTGTCTCCTACGAAAAGTGCCAGCACCAAGCCTGTAACCAGACGGCTGGTCTTGTCCTTCTTCAAAACCGTGTCTCGCTTTGCTTCTCCAAAACGCTTTGAAACGGATGTGTGTGTAAACAGAATCTTTGGAAACGTAACGTACAACGGGAAGCTTTGTGCTTTTATAAAATTCCATCATAAAAGCGACTTTCATGAACCAAACGAAAGTGCCACGAATATATTGAAGTGGAAATTGTAACGGAATGTTTTTAAAACAGGCAAATGACTAGCTCTGGCTGGAAACTGCTGAAATCAGGCCACAAGGATGGTAAAACCTGCTCCTCTTCCTTTAAATATTCAGTGCGAGACCAAGAAGTCAGCGGTCCCCCAGGAGGGCAGGTTAAACAGGCCTCGCGGCGGCGGGTGGTTCAGCCCCCCCAGCCCCCACAAGACGGCTCGGCATCCCAGTACCCTGGGGCACGGTACGGGGTTTGACAGAGGCCTGGTGACACCAAAGGCCCCTCCGGCCACAGACGCGACCCCCAGCACGCCTGAGGCCAGGCTGGGGCTGTGCAGCCTATGCTCCCTCCACATTCCACCCACCTGCGCGCCAGGCCTGGGCTCCACAAAAGGCGCAGACCCCCGGGGACGGCCACACTTTCGGCCCCTGCGCCCCTCAGCCCTGAGGAGGTCGGGTGAGCGCCCACGTGGCTCTGCCCACGACGACAGGGCGCATCCTGCCCTAACCAGCCCACAGCTGGTCCTGGCTCCAGGAGTCCGCAGGCCTGACTTTTCCCCTCGGGGGGCGCTCTGCCCGCCCAACAACCCTCTCTGAAGAGAAAAAGAGAAGCGTGTGAAGCGGAGAAGACGGAAGCACTGTGGGCCACGGACACAGCGGTACACTGCTTGTTAGGGAGGGCCGGTGGCGAGTCGAGGGACGGACGCACAGCCAGGGACGGAGCCGAGGGACGGACGCACAGCTGGGGGCGCAGCCGACAGCCGGATGCACAGCTGGGGGTGGAGCCGAGAAATGGGCGCACAAGCGCCGGGGGACAGCAGAGTCCAGGGAAGGACGCACAGTGGGGGGCGGAGCCGAGAGGCGCACGCACAGCTGGCGGCGGAGCCAAGGAATGGGCGCACAGCCGGGGGGG
>NC_045434.1:219721762-219727313 GCF_002776525.5 Piliocolobus tephrosceles
AAAAAAAAAAAAAATAATAGCTTTAAACTGGAGAGTTCCCAGAGACCCCGCCTGCCCGGCTCCTCACAGCTCTCGCCTTCCACCCGCTTGCTACCCTGTTACAATCAGTGAGCCAGGATCCATGGCTACCTGAAGCCATACTCAGACCTTTCCTTGGTTTTCACCCACGGTCTGCGTCCGCCCCAGGGTCCCATCCGGGAGTCTGTGTGTCACCGTCTTGCCTCGCCGGCCCTGCTGCACCGTGAGTTTCTGAGACTCCCCTTGCTTTCTGACCGTGACAGTTCTGAGTGCAGGACGCCCCTTCGTTGGGACTGGCCTGGTATTTTTCTCAAGGTGAGACTGCACTTAGGGCCTCCTTAGCCTCCTCTAAATCAAAGGAGCATCTTTCTTGACAAATCCACATTCCCACCTTTTGGGGGGATTCTGCAGCTGCCAAAACAAACGAAAGCGACCACGAAAACCCCCCAAACCTTCGAACTTCAGGCAATTGACTAGAAGGTTCCCTAAGTGCAGGGGGCCTGGACACGCTGGCCGGCAGCCACTCTGCCTTTCTGGCTGCACAGGCGGGGATGCTGGGGGGACCCAGCGGCCTCCACCCCTCAAAAGTCACAGTCGAATTTTTCGTGTTTGGGTTTCTGCTTGGAAAGTGATGGGCCTATTTCTGACGCAAGCGACAGTCAGCGCTGTGAAAAGAAGGGAGCCCTTCTGGGTACTGTGCTCTGGGAACGGTCCCCGGCCCCCAGATACTGCCAGCGAGGAGACTGTGGGCCTGGCACCGCGAGTCCCCCTGGCCACCTCTGTGGAAAAGGGTCCCAAAGACAAGCCCAGGTTAGCAGCAGGTCCTTCCGGGGGTGCGTCAGGACACAGCCTGGGGTCTCCCACAATGCCCCCTACACAGTGGACGGTGCAGCCGCGTGGGTCAGGCTGAGGGCTGGCTGTGGTAGAAGGGACCTGGCTTTGGAGTCAGAGCTGGCTCGATGTCATGTGCCCATCAGGGACCCATCCTGCCACCTCCCTGGGTGCCAGGCTCTGCTGAAGCAAGCAGGGAACAAAATTGTGGAGATTACAGGGGCCGCTCCTCCTCTTTCAGTCTTAACTCCGACAACCTCAAGGAACTCTGTGCGTGTCTTTGAGATTCTATAATTAGGACGGCCACAGGAATTCTAAGGAGCTCAGTTTCCATGGCAATGTCGCGCCTTGAGCGCTCTGACAAGACGTAGAAAACACATTTTAAAACACTAAGCTCGGCGCAGCAGGCTGGGACAGGCGACAGCCCTCAGGTGTAGGGGCGGTGAGGGAGGGGCTGAGTCCCCGGCAGCAGGTCAGGGGGCACTCGAGGCCTCCCCTGTTCACTGGACACGGCCCCACTACACGGGGTGACCAGCACAGCCCAAAGCAATGCCACAGGACGGCCCTGCGGTGCCCGGATGGGTGCAAGTCAGTGGTCGAGCCGCATGCAGAGAGCCAAGTGCCTTCCATGGTGGGCCAGGTCAGTGACCAGGAGGACAAGGAGACAGTGAGGTGCCCTTGGGCCCAGAGGTCCCCAGAGGCTGGGGGTGCAGCTGTCACCGAGGGTGCAGGTAAAATGGGCACTGCCACCTCTAGACTCCGCTTCTTCCCCGGGCAGCGACTTCCACTGAATTCTGGGCTCCAGGAGCCCAGGGCCACCTGGCTTCCTCTCCAGGCTTCCCCAGCACACAGTCAGCTGCCAGCATGTCCTAGGCAAACAGAGACACAAGAACAGCAAAGACTGCCAATTCGTGTCCAGAGCTAAGGTGTCCCAGGGCTGCCTGTGGCCCAGACACTGGAGTGTGGGGTTTGGGGTGGGACCCCACCTCGCCTGACTCAGCCTGGTTGGCCACTGGTCCATAAACTGACCTGCACCCTCTACAGTGGGCACTGGGCCACCCTGGCCAGGGACTGCCAGGGAAAATGGAGAACACGTTGGACGCAGAGTCCTAAAAAGCCACCAAGAGCCGCAGGAGATGCCATTAGCCTGTTTGCCTGGTGCGGAGCCCCTGAGCCTCGGCTACACCCACACCAGAGCTCCCACTGCATTTCAGGCCAGAACGCTCCCGGCAGAGCTGTCTGAACAGAAGTCCTTCATTCCTTCTGCGCTGGATGGTGCCAGCCATGCAGGCACTGTTCCAGAGGCTGAGGGCAGTGGGAGGCAGGATGGGCCCAGCTAGGACCAGAGGGTGAGAAGGCACAGGGCAGGGCGTCTGAGGATCTGGGGTGGCCGTGGGGCAGGGGCAGCGGTGGGGGGCAGTGGAGGTGCAGCCCCTCCATCTGAGGGACCTGCCCGGATCTCAAGCCTGAAACTCAAACTTCCCGTTTCTAACCACAGATCTATTTCCCAATTGAAAATGTGACTGAAAACATGCTATGCTTTTAAAGGTAACTGAAAAATAACACTAAAGTCACAGAAGAAGACTTGGAAAAGGTTTTGGACACCACTGTGGTGGGAAGTGGATAGCTGCCCGTGGCACAGGGTCTGTTTTGGGGACTGGCAGCCACAGCCCAGGCTCCCACCGAGGCAACCATACCTCCCTCTTCCCCACAGCTGCTCAGTGCAACCACACAGCACAGAAGAGCTCGAGAGACAGAAGAGGCACAGCCGAGGCGCGAGTTGGCCAAATGGGGAGCCAAGCTCTGCTGACTTCCATCCTCTCACATCCAGGCACGTGGGACACACGGACCCCCAGGAACGGGCAGAACCTGGCCCTGTGAGCACTGGGGCCACATGGCGTGGCACAACGGGTATCACAGTGTGACACAAAGGGACAGGCAGGTGGATAAGGGACCTGGGAGGGATGGACGGGCATGTCCTTGCCATGACGCAGTGGCATGGGGGCTGCTCAGATGTCTGCGGCCCTCAGGAAGGCGACCCTGAGTGCGGGGCAAGTGGCAAGCCTGGGCCAGTCTTGCAGTCCAAGCCTCAGGTCCCCTCGTGGTGGAGCTGGGCAATGCCATTCCCCAACCATAGGTTGTGGCCACTGGGTCCAGCTGCCGTCATGGGTGGCTCTGATGCCCCGAGACCTTGGGCTCGCTCATCTGGGGTCTAAGCCAATTAGACGAGGGCATTTCCCAGTGACATCATGGACCCAGGGCGGTCACGTGACTGAGACACGCAATCAGGCTGGAGCGGGGTGGGCATGGCAGGGTCCCCAGCCTAGGGCAGCTGGGGGGAGACAGGGAATGAGTTGGGTTACCCACCGGCAGCACCCGCCTCTGGACACATGATGGGTCACCTTGGCAGCACCTGCCCCGGCCACTATTCCTGCTGGGCAGCCCCTGCAGCCCAGGGCAGCAGACCAGCTCACCAAGGCCACCGTCGGCTGACTTTGGTTTTTGAGCTGAAAATTTAAAAAGTCTATAAAACAGAGCCTTGCTCACTGAAGAAAAGTTTCCCACTGAGGAAGCCGACAGGCCTTGGCATCTGGGTCTCTGGTGCCTGCTGCGGGGGGGGCAGAACCTGCGATGGGAACACACTGGGTGGGGGTGCTGGATGCTGTGCTGAGAAGCCCTGGCAGGACCCACAGGTGATGCTGCTCCAGGGCAGCCTTGGATAGAGCGATCGGGCGACAGCCTTCAGGACAGGGGCAACATCCTCGGGCCGTGGCATTCCCACCTGCGGAAATTCAGCTGCCCGACTGCCTCCCACAGTGGCCAACGTGGACCCCTGGGACAGGAACCGCCCTCCACAGAAAGGAAGTGCTTCATGTTGGCGAGGGGCAGCCGGGCGGCTCCCTCCGGGGAGCAAATGCCCGCATGGAAAGGAGGAGGCCGTGGCTTGGACGCGTGGCCCCCGAGGGACAGCCACTGTGGCATGGACTGCCGGAGGAGCCCTGAGTAAATCTGACAGGGAAACCTGGTGCTGCCTCCACCCACACTCCAGCCTCCTTCGAATAATCGGACTCACCTGCCATGGAATGTGCACGGAAGGCGGGAGGCATCACAAGGGCCTCAGTGTTTACTTGGGTTCCCTGGGAGCGTGTCAGGGGCCACGGGCACCCACAGTCACTCCACGTCTTGCAGCCAGCCCAGGGCCCCATGCTCCCTCCTCAGAGGAGCAGGGCTGGGACGAGGGCCAAAGCCTCCGGTTTCCAAGAAGCCAGGCCCCCCAGGGTGTCCTCTGCCCCACCGTCCCCAAATGCTGCTGTCAGCAGCCATTCAGGAAAGTGCCCCCGAGAGACGTTTGGGAAGGAATTACATTCCTACAGTTTGGCCTTACAATCAGTTCTACTGAAAACATCCTAACTTGTTGTAATACAAAATCAAGATTTTAGGAAATGACTGAGAGGCTGACCAGTATTTTCACAGTTTTCGTGGAAAGATGTACACCAACTTCCAAGCAGTCAGTTGCAAAGAAATTCATACCAAATACCGCTCCTTTCTATGTAAGAAATTTTGTTTTTGGATTCACTAAAACAAACAAAACACATCAACACCAACAAGAAGCTGCTCTGAGATCCTCACTGCTGAGTTCCGTGTCCCCCACCTCAAACAGACCCAAAGGCCCAGGCTGGAGGCAGAGATTGCCCAGCGCCCGGCAGAGCCAGGCCAGGAAGGCTGCTGTGAGGACGTGCGGCTGAGTCAGAATAACTCAGAACCAAGAGTTGAGCTGTGAGGGGACGCGGCGCCGAGGACGTGGCCAGGGACGCCACGCTAGGAGTCTAACCCTCCTCCCACGAACAATCGATAAAAGCTGGAAAATAACCAAAAACTGTGTTGCAGGCACCCAAGACCAGCAAGCGCATCAGAAGAGGAGGTGTTGCCAGAGAGATGCATGCACGGCGTCCGCTGACCCTTCTCAGGCCACACAGAAAGCTGGGCCGGGAATCTCACTGAGACAAAAACTGGGGTTCATAGCCACTGGGACAATCAAGACCTATGGAACTATCTCCATCGGCTCAGCCGCCACAGCAAAATACCACAGACTGGGTGACTAAGTGACTGGTATTCACTTTCTCATGTTTCCAAGGCTAGAGTCGGGATGACGGCGACTGAAGGGCGGGGTCTCTCCTTGCTTGCTAGCGGCCGCACGTTCACCATGTTCTCACGTGGTGCAGAGGGTACAGATGCAACCTCTTGTGTCTCACCCTCTCATCCTATAAAGAGCACAAATCTCACCACAAGGGTTCTACCCCATGACCCTAACTACCACCATGACCCTAACTACCGCCATGACCCTAACTACCGCCGTGACCCTAACTACCACCAAGACCCTAACTGATTACCACCATGACCCTAACTGATTACCACCATGACCCTAACTACCATCAAGACCCTAACTACCACCATGACTCTAACTACCGCCGTGACCTTACCGCCGTGACCCTAACTACCACCATGATCCTAACTACAGCCGTGACCCTACCACTGTGACCCTAACTACAGCCATCACCCTACCACCATGACCCTAACTACCACCAAGATCCTAACTACCACCATGACCCTAACTGATTACCGTGACCCTAACTACCGCCGTGACCCAACTACCACCATGACCCTAACTGATTACCGCCATGACCCTAACTACCACCGTGAC
>NC_045434.1:219727323-219728052 GCF_002776525.5 Piliocolobus tephrosceles
TAACTGATTACCGCCATGACCCTAACTACCACCGTGACCCTAACTACCGCTGTGACCCTGATTACTGCCGTGACCATACCACCGTGACCCTAACTACCACCGTGACCCTACCATCGTGACCCTAACTACCGCCATGACCCTGATTACCACCGTGACCCTAACTACCGCCGTGACTCTAACTACGACCATGACCCTAACTACCAAGACCCTACCACCATGATCCTAACTACAGCCATGACCCTACCACTGTGACCCTAAATAACTACAGCTGTGACCCTAACTACCACCATGACCCTAACTACCACCAAGACCCTAACTACCACCATGACCCTAACTACCGCCGTGACCCTACTGCCGTGACCCTACCGCCGTGACCCTACCTGGACCCTAACTACAGTCGTGACCCTAACTACCACCATGACCCTAACTACAGCCGTGACTCCAACTACCACCATGACCCTATCTAGTCGTGACCCTAACTACCACCATGACCCTAACTACAGCCATGACCCTAACTACCACCATGACCCTGATTACTGCTGTGACCCTAACTACCACCATGAACCTAACTACTGCCGTGACCCTAACTACCACCATGACCCTAACTAGTGGTGACCCTAACTACCACCATGATCCTAACTACAGTCGTGACCCTAACTACTGCCATGACCCTAACTAGTCGTGACCCTAACTACCACCATGACCCTAACTACAGCCATGGCCCTAACT
>NC_045434.1:219728062-219747685 GCF_002776525.5 Piliocolobus tephrosceles
TGACCCTAACTACCACCATGACCCTAACTACAGCCATGGCCCTAACTACCACCATGACCCTAACTACCACCATGACCCTAACTAGCACCATGACCCTAACTACCACCATGACCCTACCACCATGACCCCAACTACCACCGTGACCCTAACTACCACCGTGACCCCAACTACCACCATGCCCTAACTACAGCCGTGACCCTAACTACCACCATGACTCTAACTACCGAGGTGACGCTACCACCATGACCCTAACTACAGCCGTGACCCTAACTACCACCATAACCCTAACTACAGCCATAGCCCTAACTACTGCTATAACCCTAACTACTGCCGTGACCCTAACTACCATGACCCTAACTACCGCAATGACCTTAACTACCACCATGACCCTAACTACCGCCATGACCCTGACTACTATCATGACCCTAACTACCTGTCAAAGGCTTTGTCTCCAAACACCATCATGCTGGGGGGTTAGGGCTTCAACATACGGATTCTAGGGAGACACACACTCTGTCCACAGCATTCCAGAAGTGCACACCTTGTTCAGTTATGCTGGCCCACAGCCAGGGAGGAACTTGGCCTCAGGAAGAACGGGCCTCCAGGCTCCCCTACGCCTGGTTCAGACGAGACTGCCGCCACCACACCGGGAGAAGTTAAGGGTTCTGGGGCCATTGGGATGTAATGACGGTATTTTGCATGTGAGAAGGACACAGAATAGACATTCCCACCCCAGAAGAGAGAACTAGGATGCCAGGCGCAGTGGCTCATGCCTGTAATCCCAACACTGTGGGAGGCTCAGGCAACCGGATCACCTGAGGTCAGGAGTTCGAGACCAGCCTGGCCAACGTAGCAAAACCCTGTAATAAAAATATAAAAATTAGCGGGGTGTGGTGGTGTGAGCCTGTAGTCCCAGCTACTTGGGAGGCTGAGGCAGGACAATTGCTTGAACCTGGGAGGCGGAGGTTGCAGTGAGCCGAGAGTGTGCCATTGCACTCCTGGGCAAAAAAAAAAAGAATCAAATGGAAATTCTAAAAGTAAAAAATGAAGTGACTGAAATTAATAATTTAAAGGTTAGATTTAAGAGTAGATTGGGTGAAATAAGAGATAACAGTAAAAAAAAAAAAAAATCCATATTGAAGCACAAAGCAGAAAAAACTAAGACAGAAGAAATCCAGAAAAAAGAGCACATCAGACATACAGGTGTGAAGTGTAGGGGTTCCAGGGGAGAGAGAACAGGATGATATTTGAAAAGCCAAGCAGGGCCGGGCACAGTGGCTCACACCTGTAATCCCAGCACTTTGTGAGGCCAAGGTGGATGTATGATCAGGAGTTCGAGACTAGCCTGGCCAACATAGCAAACCCTGTCTCTACTACAAATGCAAAAAACTAACTAGACGGTCATGGTGGCAAGTGCCTGTAATCCCAGCTACTTGGGAGGCCTTGAGGCAGGAGAATCACTTGAACCGGGGAGGTGGAGATTGCAGTGAGCCGAGATCGCACCATTGCACTCCAGCATGGGCAACAAGAGTGAGACTCCATCTCAGAAAAAAATAGAAAAAGAAAAAGAAAAAGAGAAAGAAAAGTCAAGGGCTGATATTTTCCAAAACAGACAAAAGGTATCACGTCCCTGATTCAAAAAGCTCTACCAACCTCAATTAGGAGAAATTCTAGATTCCTCTCTCCTTCACAAGGCTGCTGTTGTGATGAAGACATTTTTAACAGGAGTCAGAGAAAACAGAGAGACGCTGCCTTCCAGGGGTGGCAGTGAGGCTGGAAGGCGCCCTCACCACAGAAATGACAAACACCCTAAGCCAACGCAAAAACCTGCTTGGGGAGGGCCGGGCGCGGTGGCTCAAGCCTGTAATCCCAGCACTTTGGGAGGCCGAGACGGGCGGATCACGAGGTCAGGAGATCGAGACCATCCTGGCTAACACGGTGAAACCCCGTCTCTACTAAAAACACAAAAAACTAGCCGGGCGAGGTGGCGGGCGCCTGTAGTCCCAGCTACTCCGGAGGCTGAGGCAGGAGAATGGCGTAAACCCGGGAGGCGGAGCTTGCAGTGAGCTGAGATCTGGCCACTGCACTCCAGCTCGGGCGACAGAGCAAGACTCCGTCTCAAAAAAAAAAAAAAAACCTGCTTGGGGAAACCCCCTGCCTGCCCAGAACTCCACACAGAGTGGAGAGCACCCTCCAGAAAGAATGCCAAAGACCTTTCCCACACAAACAAAAAGCAGATAGTTACAAGTCTGTGCTGAAAGAAATACTAAAGGGACTACTTCAGGCAGAAGGAAGATGGTCTCCATGTAAGCGCCGTCTTGCAGGAAGACTAGAGTGCCTAGAAGGGTAACCCGGGAGGTAAATCTGAAGGACCACTGTCTAAGACAACACTTGGTTTGTGGGTCTGAAATACACATAGAATTTACAGGCATGATAATAACAGCACAAAGACTGATAGAATAATAGCACAAACTACAATAAGGAAAGAAGAAGAATTAGGCCAGGCACAGTGGCTTGCGCCTGTAATCCCAGCACTTTGGGAGGCCAAGGCAGACAGATCACTTGAGGCCAGGAGTTTGACACCAACCTGGCCAATAAGGTGAAACCCTGCCTCTACTAAAAATATAAAAAATAGTTAGGCATGGTGCTGGGCACCTGTAATCCCAGCTACTCAGGAGGCTGAGGCAGGAGAATCACTTGAACCTGGGAGGTGAAGGTTGCAGTGAGCCAAAATCGCGCCACTGCACTCCAGCCTGGGCAACAAGAATGAAACTCCATCTCAAAATAATAATAATAATAATAATAATAATAATAATAATAATAATAATAATAAAGAAATAAAAAGAATTAAACTGTTATAAGGTTTTAAAGGAAATGGTATAGGTAGTTTAAGCTACGTTCCAAGGATGTGACTCATAGTCTCTAAGGTAGCCATTAAAATAACATTAAGAGAAGCATTACTTAACAAAGCTATAATAATAAAAGGGGGGAAAGTGGAATAAAAACACTTGATTAAACCAAAAGAAGGCAAGAAAGAGTGACAAAAGAACAGACAGGACAAATAAAGACCAAGAGCAAGATGACAGAGCTACAATGTAACACATCAGTGTGACATTAAACGTAAACGGACTAAATCCTTCATTTAAAACACAGCCATTTTCAGACTAGATTAAAAATAACTAACTTCTGCTTATAAGAGTCATTTCCAAAATATATAGAAAAGAAAGTAAAAGGATGAAAAAATAGAGCATATAAACACTAAGTCTCCTTCCCTCCCTCCCATCATCTCACACACACACACACACACACAGAGCTGGTGTAGTCACACTAACATCATACAGATCTACAGATCAGATGTTAATGACAATAATACTTTTCATCTTAAAGAGCAACATTTCATCATGATAAAAGCATTGATCAAAAGGAAGATAAGGCCAGGCATGGTGGCTCACACCTGTAATCCCAGCACTTTGGGAGGCTAAGGCGGGCAGATCACCTAAGGTCAGGGGTTCAAGACTAGCCTGGCCAACATGGTGAAACCCCGTCTCTACTATAAATACAAAAATTAACTGAGTTTGGTGGCGCACACCTGTAATCCCAGCTACTCAGGAGGCTGAGGCAGGAGAATCGCTTGAACCAGAGAGGCGGAGGTTGCAGTGAGCCGAGATCCTGCCATTGCACTCCACTCCAGCCTGGGTGACAGAGTGAGACTCCAAAAAAAAAGGAAGTAATAGGCTAATCTCTCTCATAAATACAGTTGCAAAAACAAACAAAATAGTAGCAAACTCAGTCAAATAAATATTAAAAGGCTAACACATCACGACCAAACAAGGCGCACTAAAGGAATGTCATAGGTCTACCGTTAAAAGTCAATCTACAGAATTCATCGCATAAACAGAATAAAGGAGAAAAGTTCTGTCACGTCAACAGATGCAGGAAAAAAAAGGCATCTGAAAAAATTCAACGCCATTCAAATTAACAACTTTCAACTGGAAATAAAATAGAACCTCTTTAATTTGTTGGTGGGGATTTACAAAGGAAAAACAGTATTTCCACAAACAGCACCCTTAATGGTGGAATTCTTAAAGCTTTTCCCTAAAATCAGGCACAAAGGATGTGGCTGTCACTGCTTCTGTCCCACACTGTTTTGGAAGGATCAACAGTGCCAGGGTAACAAGGCAACAGCTGAAGGAAAGGTAGAAACGAACAGCCGGTCACTGACGAAGCGGCGGTGCACAGAGAGATTCCGGAGCAACCACAGACAAACTGCAGGGACCAGGAGAGACCGAGACGAACGAGTTAATCCCACTTCTTTACACATTGCTAGAAACAAAAAGATAAAAAACCAAATTGTAAAAGTAATACTGTTTAAAAGAGCATAAATATTGAAATACCAGGGAATCATCTGAACAAAAAATGTGGGTGACTGCTACACACAAGACTACAAAATATTATTGAAAGAATTTAAGGCCGGGCACGGTGGCTCGCACCTGTAATCCCAGCACTTCGGGAGGCTGAGGCAGAAGGGTCACTTGAGCCCAGGAGTTCAAGACCAGCTTGGGCAACATAGGGAGATCCTGTCTCTATAAAAAAACACCAAAATAGTGGGCATGGTGGTGCACACCTGTAGTCCCAGCTACTTGGGAGGCTGAGGTGAGAGGATTGCTTGAGTCCAGGAGGTCAAGGCTGCAGTGAGCCATGATCACGCCACTTCACTCCAGCCTGGGCAAGAGTGAGGTCCTGTCCCTCCAGAACTCCCCCACCAAAAAGGAAAAAAACCAATCAAAGGCCTAAAGATGTGTCCACGGATTGGAATCCTCAGTATTGTAAAGACACTAATCTCCCATACTGATCAGTAAATCCAAATGCAACCCAAATGTCTTATTGAGCTTTTGAAAATAAATAAGCCAATTGTGAATGGCTTATTAATTAACAAGCCCATGTGTATGGAAATATAAAAAGCCAAGAACAACCAAGATAAACTTTAAAAATAAAAACCCCAAATCAGAGACTCATAACACAAGTTACCAATGGTGATTATAAAACGGAAGACAACAGAACAGTACGACACGGGGGCAAAAAACGAAGGGGACAGATCAGCCCAGAAAGGGGCCCCACACGCAGCCAGGATGCAAAACCTCTCATTATAAAGCGAGCTTTGGCTTTCTGTTCATCAGAAGACACCGTCCACGGACCGGAAGACGAGCCGCCGAGTGACAGACGCTGCCGAGTGACCGAAGACGTTTGCAACACACATTATCAAAGTGCTTGTCTCTAAAACACAGTCCCCACGAACCAATGAAAAAGGACGGACAGCCCAATGGCATTGCTTTTCGACAGCCCAATCTTGAAATGGGGCAAAAGACTGGAATAGGCACCATTATGAAGGAGGGTCCCCAATAACCCAGGAGCCTGGGAGAAGCAGCTGACCTCAGCCGTCACGAGGCCACAGCCTGGTGCCTTCCAGATCTGCTGTGTTGGCGACAACCCAGGGCTCTGACAGCCCACGTGCTGGAAGAAGGTGGGTCCAGGAATTCCCACACAACCCAGAGCGACTGTGCCATCAACACAGAATCAGCCTTTGTCTCAGTTTCCCTGGGCGCAGCCCCTCTGACCCTGGGAATCCTGGGGTGTGGTAAGAGCCTCTTTTTGCATGCTAATGAGATGACGGGCAGCCGGGAGCCCCCAGACAGCTCCAGGATGCGGCCAGTCTTCAGCAGGACCAAGGAATACCTAACGGGTTGGAACTTTTGATCCCACAGCCCACGGTCCAGAGAGGAGACAGGAGAGACTGTTAGTCAGCAGCGGCCGGCTGTTTAATCAATCGTGCCTGTCATGAAGCCTCCACAAAAACCCCTCAATGCTGTGGTGTGGAGAGTGTCTGAGTTGGTGAATACACCAAGGTGCTGGAGGGCGGCGTGCCTGGAGAGGGCATGGAAGCTCTGCAGCCCCCACACCTCAGCCGCCCGTGCAGCTCCTCCATGTGGCTGTTCTTTCCAATAAACGGGTACACTAAGCAAAGCGTTTTCCTGCATCCTGGGAGCTATTCTAACCCACCCCTGAGCTTCAGGTAGGGGTCACGGACACCCCCAATTCACAGCCGGTTGGTCAGAATCCAGGTAGTCACCTGGCACTTGCAGCTGGCTCTCAAGCAGGGGCAGTCTTGTGGGAACGAGGCCGTAATCTGCGGGGTCTGCACTAACGTCAGGTAGTTGATGTCAGAGCTGAACGGAAACACAGGACACCAGCTGGCGTCAGAGTGGCTGTGGGTGCAGAAAACCCCACGTACCTGGAGTCAGAAACACAGTGCAGAGCGCGACCTGGTGCGGCCACGCGAGGGAAACGTCTCCTTCCCAGAAACTCCACCCTGGGTGTGCCCACGGGAAGGACGCACCACGGGCAACAGAAGGCGCTCAGATGTCGGTGGCCAAAAGCCGGGACCCCAGTGCCTCACAAGAGGAGGGTGGATACATAAGATGTGGAGAATTCAGCCAGCAGAGCAGCCCCGCGGTGGGGACGGGCACGGCAGAACCGCACTCCACACCACGGGAGAGCCCCACACAGGGGCCCGACTGAGCGGCCGCACTCAGGGTGGATGGCCCCAGATCCCAAGACAAAAGCTCAAAACAAGCAAAACTATCTGCAGGCACAGAGGCTGGGGATGGGCAGTTACGCCTGGGGTCACCTCGGGGTGTGGGGGCGGCCCTGCACCCACGGGACAAGCTACACACGGATCAGCTGTGTGACGCGGTGCAGTTTGCTTTGTAAAAACTCGTCGAGTTGAACCCTCCAGACGTCATGTCTTAGCGAGTTTTGTTTCCATTTTAAAAAGTCAAGAAAGAAAAAGAAATCAGAGAATGGAGGCACCCAGACCATAACATTCTTTCCATAAGGAAAAGCTGAACCCCCAACAGCAGGCAGCTACACCGGCTGCATCTCAGCTTCTTCTTTTTCTTCTTTTTTAAGACAGAGTCTCGCTCTGTTGCCCAGGCTGGAATGCGGTGGCGTGATCTCAGCTCACTGCAACCTCCACCTCTCAGGCTCAAGCGATTCTCCTGCCTCAGCCTCCCGAGCAGCTGGGACTACAGGCGCCCGTCACCACGCCTGGCTAATTTTTGTGTTTTTAGTAGAGACGGGGTTTCACCGTGTTAGCCAGGATGGTCTCGAACTCCTGACCTCATGATCCGCCCGCCTCGGCCTCCCAAAGTGCTGGGATTACAGGCGTGAGCCACTCCACTCAGTCATCTTATTTTTTTCTTTGGCTTATTTTCTTTATTTGCTCTATAAACTTAACTTTCATGAGTGGAACTCAAAAGTCAACCTGCTGTTTAATTATTTTTGTGAATTGTTTCAAATAAAACCTCTTCTGAGAAAGAATTAATGTCTACCATATTCCTTTTTTGTCCAATAAAATAAGTCATCTCTTCTGTTTCAAATGTTCCTTTCCGCACTGGACACTGTACTTGGGCTACCTGTATTAACGCAGGTCCCTGGAGAGCACATTCTCAACACACAAGACAAACTGGCCCCGCATCCGGGGTCCCTCCTTCCGCGTCCTCCCAGGCCACGACGGAGCGTCCTCCTCGAGAAAGGCTGGGGTTGGGGGGGGCGGGTCGCAGCCCTCTGCTATTTTTATCTCCTGAACATTCCAAACACTTCCAGAAACTTAACGCGCCCCGCCACACCCTCACCCACACGCCACACGCACCACACGCAGCACACATGCAACATGGCGCCCGCTCTCCCTCCCCCAGAGCCAGCCTCGTGGAGCCCTTGACGGGTGGCACCCGATCCCTACGGCATGGATGTTGCGGGCTGGGCTCCTACCCTCTTTGCACTTCCACACCATCATCTACCACCCTGCAAACGTGTGGGCACTGGGGTCCCTTCTCCCTGCCCCAACACCAATGCCCTGACCTCCCTCCTCCTTGGCCACACCACCCACCTGCCGTCCCTGGAGTCACCCCACAAGGACTGGACCACAGCCTCTGCCCCACGAGCCCCCTGTGCCCCAACTCTCGCCCACTCCCCACCATTCTCCCCTGCAGCTAGGCTGCCATTGGCTCTCAGAAACACCATTACTTCGTGCATCACGAAAAAAGACAAAAAATGTTGGCAACTCAACTGGGACACAGACCGGCAGGTTGCACCCCCATTCCAGGATGTCAGGATGAGAGAAGTCCACCCCAGCTCCCTCAAGGTCCTGGTCACCTCTGACGAAGGGGCCATCAGATGCTGCCTCCGTGCCACTTTCGAGTTCCTGGCCGATACCCTGGTCCTCACCTGCTGACTTCCACCTGCCCTATGTCAGGAGCAAACTCGGGCAGAGAACATGAATGCCCCGGATGAGCCCCCCTCAAAGCCCAACATGGGGAGACATCAGGTAGAAGCAGCAGGAGCACATACTTGGCAATCCACAGGCAACCCACCGAAGAGGAAGTCACAGTCACCACAAATCACTGCTGAACGCGGGACCAGAGGGGAGGAAACGGGGTGGCTGCCTTTTTAAACCTTACGTTAAAACCTTACATTAGGCCGGGCGGGGTGGCTCACGCCTATAATCCCAGCACTTTGGGAGGCCAAGGTGGGCAGATCACTAGGTCAGGAGATCAAGACCATCCTGGCTAACATGGTGAAACCCCGTCTCTACTACAAATAAAAAAAAATTAGCCGGGCGTGGTGGCGGGTGCCTGTAGTCCCAGCTACACGGGAGGCTGAGGCAGGAGAATGGCGTGAACCTGAGAGGCGGAGCTTGCAGTGAGCCAAGATAGCGCCACTGCACTCCAGCCTGGGTGACAGAGCGAGACTCCCTCTCAAAACAACATAATAATAAAATAAAATAAAATAAAACCTTACATTAAAACACATACTCATGAATCCAGGAACTCGCTAGTGAGAACTGAGACCCTGCAGGGATCCGCTGGGCCCTGGCTGGTGCTGCAGGCCCTCAGGCAGCACCTGGCTCCAAGAGCAGGAGGGGCAGGCACCCAGGTGACCCAGCCAGCCTCGGCCAGCAGTGGGCGGGCCCTAGCCAAGTCACTGTCTTTCCTTCAGCTGATGACTCTAAGTCACAAATGTAAAGAAAACGGGGCCGGGTGCAGTGGCTCATGCCTGTAACCCCAGCACTTTGGGAGGCCGAGGCAGGCAGATTGCCTGAGGTCAGGAGTTTGAGACCAGCCTGGCCAACATGGTGAAACCCTGTCTCAGCCTGGTGCTCACACCTGTAATCCCAGCACTTTGGGACGACGAGGTGGGCAGATCATGAGGTCAGGGGATCGAGACCATCCTGGCTAACACAGTGAAACCCCATCTCTACTAAAAATACAAAAATTAGCCGGGCGTGGTGGCGGCGCCTATAGTCCCAGCTACTCAGGAGGCTGAGGCAGGAGAATGGCGTGAACCTGGGAGGCGGAGCTTGCAGTGAGCCGAGATTGCGCCATCACACTCCAGCCTGGGAGACAGAGCAAGACTCTGTCTCAAAAACAACAACAACAACAACAAACAGAACTACAACTCCAGCAAGTTTCAAGGACCTTTTCTTTCTTCCTTTTTTGAGTACTGTGATGATTACAAGCGTCCGGTGAAGGAGGAGGAAACGTGTGGGATCCCATTCACCTCCGCTCCAAGCGGCGGCTGCACCCCACAGCCCCCCATGCTGGGACCCCAGCTGGGGGCTCTGGGTTAGACTGAGGGGGCCTCAGCGTGAAGCTGGCTGGTGTTCACGGAGCAGGGGTTCCAGGCTGACCCCGCGCCCGAGGCTCGTTCATCCTCATTGCAACGGAATGCGTCAGAGGTTCGCGGGCAGGCTCGCCAGCTGCTTCGGGCAGAAGGTGCACTGTGCCGTTTGTGGCTTCTGTGTCACTGGGGCAGGGGCCTCAGCCTTAACCCACATAAGGATCATGTCTACACATAAACCCCAATGTGTTTTATGAGCAATTTAGGGGGTTCGAAGCAAAGCCGGTTTTTTTGCCTTCTAGGTGGACTCCTGGAACCCGTACCCTGTAACCCAGGCAGTGGTGAAGGAAGGAAGAGGGAAAAGCTTTGATGGAAACCACATTCTGCAACGATTTCCACTCAGTTTGGGAAACACTTGGACTTTGGGAGACGTTTTACAGCAGATTCGAGAAAACGACTTGTCCCAGGGAAACATCACCTCGAAGATAACTAAGATGAAAGAAAGAGCCCGACGGTGAGGCTGGCACACGGCACTGCCCGTCCGGGTCTTCTGAAAGGAAGCAGTGGTCCCTCCCCAACACCCATCTCTCCCACGTGGGTGAACATCCAGCAGCCTGGTGGTGGACGGACGGTCGCCCAGTCAGGAGGCCGGACCCACAGCTACCTACGCACCTCCTGCACGTCCTCAGGCTGTAGGTCACAGGGCAAGAAACAAGGGTGGAGCCAGCACGTGGATGCTGCCCTCGCCAGGACAGAGGGTCCAGCTGGCAGGAAGTCGAGGGTGCGGGCTGGAGGGGGAGGGTTCTGCGTCCAGGCCGGCAGCAGCCCCGCCAGTTCCTTATCCAGACCAGCCCTGACCTGAGAACCCCAACGATGGCAGGGGTGGTGCAGCAGGCAGGGAACAGCTCCTAATGCCAGGGGACCCAGCAACCAGTGTCCCCCCATCAGGAAAGAGGCCCAGGCTCCCCTCCTGCCCCCGCCACATACTCTTCCCTAATCCCAGCCCCTCCCTGTCTGCCTCTGAGTCCTGAGAACCAGCTTCTCCGGTGACACCCAGACCACCGAGTTGTACCCCTCGTTGTGTGATCCCCTCTGGCCCCCTCGTCCTGCCCATCACTTCTCGGAGGCTCAGCCCCAGGCCTCCATGTTGCACCCCCCACCTGTCCCTGACAACCTGGGACCCTCCCTGGCTCTGCCCCAGACCTTCACGGTTGCCATGGGGTTCTCTCCCCGACCCCCAAGTGGTCTAAAGACACCTTCTCTGCCTCTTCTTTTCCCACAGCACCCTCCTGAAGGCTCGGTAACCTCAGCTAAGCCCGAGTTAAGCCCAACACACACAGCCGGCCCCAGAGCTCCTAGCACCCACCTCGGCTCCTCCTCGCCTTCCTCGCCGCAAAACCCACGGGTGCAGCAGGCCCCTGACTCTCCTTCCGCCTTCCACTCTGAGCCCTTGCCTCGCCGTGCTGTGTGAACTGGCCTGGGTCCCGCCCTCAGGGTGGGCACGGGGTGGGGTGGGGGAGCTCAGGATGGCAGGCCTCGCACCCGAGGGGAAGACCCCAGAGGCCGTGCGCAAGCTTCCAGTCCCTTACCTTAAGGACCGGTCCCGGAGGGACCACACTGTCCCCCAGCCCCACCTGGCCCCGCAGACAGTCCACTGTCACCAGCCCCTACAGGGACTCTACTGTCCACCAGCCCTGCCCCCTGCAGGGACTTTCCAGCCACCAGCCCCACCCCAGCCCCGTTCACTCCACTGCTCCCCAGCTCCCTCAGGACCCAGCCCGCCCCACCCACACTCGCAGGGTTTAGGCAGAGGCCCACGGTCACCCTGGGCCAGGGATGGTGTGAGGGTGGACAAGTGACCCAAGGGCGTCGAGGGCCCAGTGGACTCGGGGGACCTTGGTACCAGAGGAGTCTCTGTTTCCCCCGTGAAGGTGCAACCCAGGGACCACGGGGCTACCACGGGATCAGGAGCCCCCTGACCGCGGATGAAGCCTGAGTGGAAGAAGCTGGTGCCAGAGCTGCGGAGAGGGAGGCCAGGTCCTGCCTGCTCTGATCACGCCCAGGGACCCCGCTGGAGCCAGATTCAGCTCTGGCCATTCTGTCTCTTGCCTCTGGGATCCTCTTTGCTGGGACCCATTGGTTTTAGGTCCTTGGCTGCCCCCAGGGAGGGCCCCGATGAAATGCCCCATGCTGGCCGGCCCCTCCCCTTGCCCAGCCTGGGAGACACCGGACGTCCCTGGAGACGTCCCCATGCTGGCCAGCGCCTCCCCTTGCCCAGCCTGGGAGACACCGGACGTCCCTGGAGACGTCTCCCTCAATACCCCAGCCAACAGCCAAGTCTGGCAGTTCTGCTACTGGACATTTCTGGAGTCCACCCCACTGCCCTGAACCTCTCTTGCCAGGCCCCCGGGACGACAGCTTTCCCTGGCGGCTCCCACCACTGACACCACAGAATCTGAGCGACGTGGCACGGCCCACAGGCCCACGGCCTGGGCCTCCGCTGCCTCCACAGGCTGGGCTGTAAAATGGGAAGAATGAGAGCCCGACTCCGTAAAGGGCGCGGACCCAGCACCGCCTTCCAGACACTGCAGTGGGCATGAGTTGCCGCAACGCCGTGTCCTCACCATGGCCGGGACTCTCCACGTCCTGTGGACTCTCGCTGCAGCCGCTTGGCCCCGTGTGACCCTCTCTGCCCATGGCTGGACCCACACCTGGCTGCCTCCGCTCGACTGTCCACTGGAGCTCTGTCCAGGGTTGCAATCAGCATGTTTAATATTCACGACCACATACGATCTCGGGACAGTTCCATGAGGAAGATGGAGCAGGTATCGTGTGTACCACTTTACAGATGAGAAAACTGAGGCCACCAAGGTCAAGGGTCACCCCCCCAGAGACAGCCGGCTCCCCGGCTCCCCCCGACCCCATCGCCCCTGTGTGTCCGGCAGTGCCTCCGTCTGAGTGCCCTCTGCTGCCCTCACTCCAGGAATCCCTTCAGTGGAGGACAGAAACCTCCAATGCCAAGCATCCAGAAGCACCCGTGGTCAGCTGTGCAAAACCCAGAGAGCCCCACGTCCAAGTCCCAGGACCCGAGGCTGTGTCACCTTCCATGGCATAGGGGACTTTGCAGACGATGGAGTGAAGGATGTGGGGATGGGGAGATGTTCCTGGATGACCTGGGTGGGCCCAGGTCACTGCGGGGTCCTCACAGGAGGGATGGGGGGCGGCTGCGTCCGAGGTGGTGACGTGAGACGGAGGCGGAGATTGGGGTGACTCAGGGCTGCGCCAAGGGGCAGGCGGCTTCAGATGCTGGAGAAGGCGGGAAACGGGGTCTCCCCTGGAGCCTCCAGAAAGAACCCGCCCTGCTGGTGCCTTGACTTTAGCTCAGTGAGATCCATCTGAGTTTGCACCCTCCCGACGGCTGAGTTAACAAACGCGTGTTGCTTTAAGCCCCCCAGTGGCAGCCACTGTTACAGCGGCCGCAGGAAGTTCATCCACCTCCATCTGCCCAGGAAAGACGGACAGGCAGGGGTGGTGACCAGGGGGCAAATCAGACAGCCTTGCTCACAGCCCTGGGGACTCGGGGCCTGCTTCTCCCATGGTCACCAGCCCAACTACTCGAGAGTCCTGGGGACACAGCTGGAGAGAGAGGGGGGCTACCGTCGGCTGTGCAAGCAGCAGGCTGGTGATGTCTCCACTGTCATGCACACAGCCAGGCGGGGCCAACCACCTCCTTACGGCCAGCCCAGGACAGACCCGGACGGCACCCACTCATGAGAGGACACAGCGGTGGCACCTCAGAGCCACCACGGCTCCACGCACCCAGGCTGTGCCTCTCACTCACCCAGAGGGGATGAGTATGTGGCCCGGCCTCCAGGAGCCATGGAGGTCAATGCACAGCTGCAGGGACAAGGGGCCACGCCCATACGCCTGGAGGGGGCCAGGTAGGCTTCCTGGAGGAGGTGAGAATAGGTGAGTGGGCATGGGGCAAAGAGGCTGGGGGTCTGCAGGCGAGGATGGCCTCAGCATGCGCTCGGACCAGCACCCAGGAGGATCATGGCCCCACCCAGGGATCACACAGGGACTCAAATGAGGCATTTACCTTGATGCCTTTGCCCTGAAGCTCTATTGAGAGTGCGGGCCCTGGGCTACCTGACCTCTCTATCCCCAGAACAGGCGTGCAACCACCCTGACTGGCCCAGGCCTAAGACTGGCAGCACCCCACTGTGGCAGGCTCCCTTGACACTGCCAGGGGCTCCCCGGACACCGCCGGGGTAGGGGGGCTCCCTCGACACTGCCGGGGTTGGGGGGCTCCCTCGACACTGCCGGGGTTGGGGGGCTCCCTCGACACTGCCCTGGGGGGAATCCCTGGACACTGCCTGGGTAGGGGGCTCCCTCGACACTGCCGGGGTTGGGGGGCTCCCTCGTCACTGCCCTGGGGGGAATCCCTGGACACCGCCGGGGTTGAGGGGCTCCCTCGACACTGCCGAAGGGCCGGAAGAGAGGCACAGCCCGGGTGGAGGGGATCCCGGCAGTCCCAAGAATCCAAGGTCAGCGTTAAAAGAAGGCCTGCACTCTGCAGGGCTTGCCCTCCCTCCCTGTGTTTCCTCTGGGGGTTCAGTGTCTGAGGGTAATCACCCCTTCACCCAGTCCCCGACTTCTAGGAACTGATCCCAAAAAAGCCCCAGCACAAAAGTAAAACGGGAGGTATCTGCACACGGCTTCCCACTGCAGCTCCATCTGTAGTTAAAGAAGATGGGACAGAGCCCCTGCATGCACCATCAGTCAGCCCAGCCCGCCCGGCACGCGAGTGTGTGTGGCCATGGAAGGAGGACGACGTATCCACAGAGGGGTCTCAGGACACGTGACGTGCGGGAAAACGCAGGTCTGGAACAGGACCTGCCTCAGGAGAGGGAGGACACAATCCTGTCTCAGTGTGGCTTGGCCAGGGAGAGGGGTGGCCTCTGCACAGGAGCCCACACAGCCACGGAAAGCAGCCAGCTGTTGGTGCAGGCAGCACTCACCATTACACAAATCACGAGACAGAGACCTGCGCACACAGTGCTCCACGTCCCGGTCACAGACACAGAACCCCCAGGAAACATCGGGGAGGCAGAGCGGCCCTGCGAGGCACAGGCCATCTTTTAACTTTGATCTCAAAAGCATGAACTCTCTTAAAAAATTGAGACAGCCGAGCCGGAGAAACTGCAATCCTGGCTGCGTCTGGTGAAGTCAAGTGACTCTGTGCTAACATTTTCTGTTCTGGCCTGGTGACGCGCACGGAGGTCCTCGCCCACCAGAGGGGCTTGCTGAGAGTCACAGGTACCGACTGGGTTGCCAGGAGCCAGGCAGGGCGTGCACGAGGCTTCACTACGTAATTCTCTCTACTTCAGTCGGTTTGGTAGTTTTCCGAATAAAAACTTTTCAAATACCAAGGAGCTCAGTTCTGCCTTTTGATGTTTGGATGCCTTGGCTGGAGCTCCACCTCCCTTCCCGGGCTCTGGGTCCGGCCCTGTCCTTCCCGGGCCTGGCGGGGCTTTGTGTGCGCAAGATGTCAGGCCACTCCATCAGCCACAGGGGGCTGGGGGGACGCCCCATCGAAGTCCTGGACGAGGCCCTCATCTCCCCACAATCCTGAGGACCCGTCTGGCACCCAGGAGACGTGGAAGGACCACATGCAAATGAGGGGATGCCTCCCACGCACAGCACAAACACAGGAGTCCCCTTATCCTCAGTGGGTGCCTCTCGTGGTCCCAGCATGTGTGGGGGGGGGGGGGGGGCAGCCCCTCCCACCCGAGACTGGAGAATAATTCTCCTCCAACAATGACAACTATGTGTGACCTTCCCGGCAGCACCTGGTCATCACCCACAGCAGTTTCCAGTGGCATGCAGCCACCCTGCTCCTCCTGGCAGCTCTGAGACTACTTCACCCCAAATTCATTTTGCTTGGACATTTATTTGAAAAAAGACCTGGCCAGGAGTGGCAGCTCACGCCTGTCATCCCAGCACTTTGGGAGGCTGAGGTGGTAGGACGAGATTGAGACCATCCTGGCCAACGTGGTGAAACCCCGTCTCTACTAAAAATACAAAACTTAGCCAGGTGTGGTGGCGTGCACCTGTAATCCCAGCCACTGGGGAGGCGAGGCAAGAGAATGCTTGAACCCAGGAGGCGAAGGTTGCAGTGAGCTGAGATCGCGCCACTGCACTCCAGCCTGGGCGACAGAGTGAGACTGTCTCAAAAAGTAAATAAATAAATAAGGCCTAACGTGACCCTTGGCCAAATACCTAATGTACTTACTTCTACTGCCGGATGGGCCCCAGGCACCCTCATGACCAAGCCCCATTCTCAGGGCCTTTCAAGGGTTGTGTCTACAAACACCCTGCAGGCCCTCACCCTCGGGCAGGGACAAACCAGCTGCTGGGGTCACCTGCTGGCCTGCAGGGCCGGCACAGGGAGCAAGAGCTGCCTCCTGACGAGCCGGTTTGGAAGGAACAGCATGGCTGTGACGCAGTGTCTTATGCCTTCAAAGCCAAGGGGACGGGAAATTGCTTCATGGCATGACAGACGTGTGCTGTGATAAGGGGTTACTCTTCTCAACAATGTTGGCTATGCGAGTGTCCTTGAGAAGTCTGAACTCACAGGGGAGCTGTCACAGATCAAGGTCAACAAGCCAGGGTGGCTGTCGGGGTGAGGCCGGCCGCGCCCTCCTGAATAAAAGGCCTGGGTTCTGTGTAATGAGGTGCGAAGAATAAAGGCTACTCACCCTGAAAACTGCTCCTCTCTCTCCGAAGACAGTGCACACCCACCAGTCCCCGGTCACACCACAACACGCCGCGAGGAAGCGCCCTCCAGCTCTCTCTTTCGTGCTTGGCCCCGGGGGCAGCAGTGGGCCCCACAGGCCAGCCTGCTGCGTCCTGCCTGCTCGGCACTGAGCGATGTTCTGACCACCACTTGCCAGGTCAGGCCCGGCCTCCCTCTCTCCTCCCAGTCCCCACCCACCCCAGCTTCCCCTGGATGCTCCCTGCTTGGGCTCCACCCCGGGGCCCCATCACGGCCATTCCCTGCCACCTGGGATTGTCCCCTCCCAGCCTCCCCTCTTACGGCCCTTCCCACCATTCACGCCACTGGATGCCTCCAGGGCTCACCTGTCTGTCCCCTCACTCCTCTAGAGCACATACCCCTTGCAGACCGATGCTGCCGTCCTGGCCCCTGAACTGGACACAGAGGCCCTGAGGTTCAGGCCGCCTTCTTCCCCTGCAGCTCTGGGGCAAGCACTGGCATCTATCCCACCACTGGCTGTAACCTCCCCTCAGCCCACGGGGCTGGGAGTCCAGGCTTCGGCCAAAGACATCGCAATCAAGAGTTGGACCCCATTTTTGATGTTCGGCTGCTGGCGGTGTTTGAGATGACCCGCTCCCCTCCTGCCCACATTCCAATGAGGTGATGGGGACCTGGGCTCTCTCCTTTGGCCCTGGGGAAAGTTCAAACCCTGCAAGCCCCAGCCCCTGCTCACCCTGCCTTGCCCCCGAACCACCATGGAAACCGAGGCAGTCTCCTTACCGGCGTGCTCAAGACCTTTCTGGACCAGCCTGGAAGAGCCCCCTCCCCTGCTCTCCCCAGAAAGCCTCGTTATGTGGCAAGAAGCTCCCTCCCATCTGTGTGCGGTGCTGTCATCCGTGTGGACACCTGAGCCAAATTTGAGGCAGGGGTCCATCCCATCTCTTCAGGGTGACCAGTGATTACAAGAGAACAGCTGGTGTCCAGGCCAGGAGGTGTTTAAATGGGGGCGTGTTGCCCTTCGCCCCTCCCCTCCCACTGCCGCCTCAGGTGTGGTCTGTCCCCAGAGACCACAGGAGCGTGTGCAGAAGGGAGCGGCCGACACTCGCCCCACCGCCCCAGAGGCCCTTCCTTCCGTCTACTTTGCTGTCCCTGTTTTCCCTTCTAGACAGTTTTCCTCTCTCTCTCTGTGTGGCCCAGGCTGGAGTGCAGTGCTGCAATCACAGCACTGCAGCCTCGACCTCCTGGGCTCAAGCGATCCTACCTCGTAGCTGGGCCCACAGACACGTGCCCAGCCTCACGCTTCTCTTCAAGGAAGCGGGGTTTGTGCTGGTGAGGAAAAGTGCATGACCGTGTGACTGATGGAGCTTGGGGGTCTTCTTCAGGCTGGGGGAGGCTTCTCCCGGCTGGGGGGTGGGCAGCTCTCCCTGCAGAGCCCTGTGTCCCCTTCCCAGGCCTTCCCGAGGCACATGCGCCACCGGACATGCCAGCTGTTGAACCATCCAGCTGCTTAGCACCGGCCACCGCACCCCACACTCTGTGTAACTGTGTCTTGAACTGATAAATAAATCAGTCATGATAGATAAACCCTTACTACAGCGGCAGCTGTGTCGGCCGCTCTCCCCAGGAAGCCTTCCCCAGTCACTGGGGCTACAACTTGCTTTCTGGAGTCCTCTTAGAACAAGGCTGGGTGAGAATATCAGCTGCTGTTTGTCCACTAACCGTTAGTAAGACCCACTATGAAAGCAGAGATGTGAGTACAATTCTTGCCCCCAAAAAACCCACAGTCTAGCCAGGTGCGGTGGCTCACACTTGTAATCCCAGCACTTTGGGAGGCCAAAGCAGAGAATCACTTGGGGCATTCGAGGCCAGCCTGGGTAACAAAGCAAGACCCCCATCTCTACTAAAAGCAAAATAGTAGCCAAGCGTGGTGGTGCGCACGTGAACTCCCAGCTAGTTGGGAGGCTGAGGTGGGAGGCTTGCTTGAGCCCAGCGGTAGTGAGCCGTGACTGTACCAGCCTGGGCAACAGAGCCTGGGCAACAGAGCCTGTACTCCAGCCTGGGCAACAGAGCAAGACCCTGTCTCTTGAGAGAGATATAGGGAGAGAGAGGCATGGCCCCTTCCCCAGGTGGAGGGGCCAGAATACAAAAATAGTAAGAGTCCAAAGGGTGAAGCCCCTCCAGACCCCAAGGTGTCTCCTGGTTCTGAACCAATCTGTGACGCAGGAGAGTGGGGGGGGGGGGGGGGGGGGGGGGGGGGCGAACTAGCATATTTAGATCTTTTTTCTACAAAGTTGAAATAAAGTGGAGAAAAAAATACATAAAGTTTCTAGAAATCTATCATTACTCATAACAAAGTAAAACAAACAAAAACGCAATAAAAAACGTGTACCAGGCCTCAAAAAGCCGACACGAGACCCTGGAAATGAATGAATGAATACATTAAATTACCCACCCACCCATCCTGGGCAGGACACAGGGCTGAACTGGTGTGGAGGTCGGGGCAGGGCCAGGCAGGCACCGGGGCTGCCCACCCGCTCTGGCATGTGGCTGCTCCGGATCCTGGCCCCCAGTATAGAAGTCACCTTCTCCACCTGCCACCGGGCGGGAGCGGTGCCCGGGGAAAGGAGACGGGATGGAAATTGGACAATTTTTCCAAAGCCCCACCTGCAATCCTTCCTCATGAAAAGGGCCCCAGGACCCCAAGAAGACACAGTCCTCTGGGTGACATTCCTGACATGTCACTGGCATGTCTGGTCCCCATTACACATCTGCTGTGTATCTATTATAAATCTACGATGCCTGCTGTACCCACTACACACCCACCATGTATCTCTGCCACGCGTCCTCACGTGTCTACCATGCGTCTCCATTACGCATCCACTACGCCTCTACCACAGACCTTTGCTGTGGGGCCACTGTGTGTCCACTCAGTACCTGCTAAGTATCAGATGAACTGGCTTATTTCATCCTCACAAGCCCCCCAGGGGAGGCCCTCCCCCACCCTCGTTCTCCAGGAAGGGCAACTAAAGTCCAAGGCACTTGAAGATCTTTGCCCCAGGCCCTACAGCCAGTGGCAGACACAGGCCAAAGGCAGAGTGGCTGATGGTCTCCACAGCTGAGCTTGAATGAATGAATGAATGAATGAATGAATGAATGAATGAATGAATGAA